>NW_028126349.1:600000-926749 GCF_965194825.1 Balaenoptera physalus | reverse complement strand
GTTGGCCAAAAAGGGCGTATGCGTTTTTTCCTGAATATATTCAGGAAAAAACGCATACGCCCTTTTTGGCCAAGGGCATCATTGTCAACGTTTTGCTGCTTTTCATGTGCGTTAAAAGCGATTCTAATCTACCTCCTGAAATCTGTTTCCTGCAATTCTGCCTTGATTTCAAATCCTCTCCTTTGCCTTCCCTCAATATATTTGTGGACGAGAGTTATCATTTATAACTGTGCAGGTTTGTGATTTGCAGTGCCCTGAAGCTCCATTTTACAACTCTCTTTTTCGGGAGCTGGCCGCAAAAGCGCAGGATGGCTTCAGGCCCTGTTCTGGTTCCGGGGGGCAGGCTGAGCCTGTGGTTAATTCTTCTTCCTGATGGGAAAATAGAGTGACCTGTGCCTGTCCCAACACCAAGAGCTAGTCTCTCATTGGTTCCCCGTCTTCCCGTTCATCCTCAGGACAAATTGCAACCTGTACGGAACAGGAGGTTAAAGGTGCTGATGCTCCAAGTAGGGAGATTGCTACTAAAGTGGCTGGAATGGCGAACCCGAGCACAAGGAGATGAGAAATGAGGTGCGTTTTAGAAACCTTTCCCCATCACACAGTGTACCATCTTCTGGGTTTCTCATGCATGTTTTCGATGTAGGAAGATGACCTTGAACCTGGAGATTTGGGACCCATGCGATGGGTAGCACGCAGTATTACTTTAAAGGGTCTGCGTTTGCTCACCCAACCTCACCAAACCTCTCAGCCCCAAGAGTGTCCACCCTTATGTCTCATCCAGCTGTGGGTCTAGATATGGTCAATCCAGGTTGCATCACAGCCCCTGAACGAATTGTGTAAGAATTTCTCTCTCTTTCACTGTCTTTGTTTCATGGGTTTTTAAAAGTAATTTATTTTTATAATGGGGTTTAGCTGCTTTTCACGGCTGTGTTTATGCCGCTTTACACCCACTTGACACACTAACAGAGAGATATCAATACATAGGTTTTAAGATTATTACTAGTCAGATATATTCTTGTGCGGTGAATCGGGCGTGTTGAGTCCAGTTCTCTGAGCAAGGAGTAGGTCTTGTCTATTACATATTGGGTTTATGGAACGGTATCTGAGCTAATTTGAAAGTCTTGTTTTATATATCACCCCACCTCACCTTTCCCGTTAAGCAGCCATAGTGTGTTTTCTGCATGTGTGACTCTGTTCTGTTTTGTAATTCAGTTCAAGTGTAACGGTTTTTACATTCCCTCTATAAGTGACACCTTATGAGAAGTGTCCTTTTCTGTGTGAGTTATTTCACTTAGAATCGTCGTACCTAAATCCATTCATCATGCTGCTACTAGCCTTATGACATTGATTTCATGGCTGAGTGATATTCCATTGTACATAAGGACCTCAAATTTTTTATCCATTTTTTGCTTTCCTGGGATATTTAAGGTGGAATGAAGTGGAGGTCCTTGTCAACAGAGCAGCCCTAAACGTTGGGGTGCTTGTGTCTTGCTGATTTTTAATTTTCCCACTTTATACCCCCATGCGTGGAAGTGCCCTATGCTCTCTAAGCTGTGTTTTTTAGATGTTTCAGGACACACCGTACACTTCTCCAGAGTGGCTGTTGGCAATTTACATCCCGCCCATCAGTGTAGCAAGGCTCCCATTTCTCCATGGCCTGTCCTGCATTTCTGGTTTTGACACTTTTTTCAGCATGGCCCTTTTGACCGATGGGAAGCGAGACTTCTTTGTAGCGCTGATTTGCCTTTCCAGGTTGCTTGGTTGGCCAAAAAGGGCGTATGCGTTTTTTCCTGAATATATTCAGGAAAAAACGCATACGCCCTTTTTGGCCAAGGGCATCATTGTCAACGTTTTGCTGCTTTTCATGTGTGTTAAAGGCGATTCTAATCTACCTCCTGAAATCTGTTTCCTGCAATTCTGCCTTGATTTCAAATCCTCTCCTTTGCCTTCCCTCAATATATTTGTGGAGGAGAGTTATCATTTATAACTGTGCAGGTTTGTGAATTGCAGTGCCCTGAAGCTCCATTTTACAACTCTCTTTTTCGGGAGCTGGCCGCAAAAGCGCAGGATGGCTTCAGGCCCTGTTCTGGTTCCGGGGGGCAGGCTGAGCCTGTGGTTAATTCTTCTTCCTGATGGGAAAATAGAGTGACCTGTGCCTGTCCCAACACCAAGAGCTAGTCTCTCATTGGTTCCCCGTCTTCCCGTTCATCCTCAGGACAAATTGCAACCTGTACGGAACAGGAGGTTAAAGGTGCTGATGCTCCAAGTAGGGAGATTGCTACTAAAGTGGCTGGAATGGCGAACCCGAGCACAAGGAGATGAGAAATGAGGTGCGTTTTAGAAACCTTTCCCCATCACACGGTGTACCATCTTCTGGGTTTCTCATGCATGTTTTCGATGTAGGAAGATGCCCTTGAACCTGGAGATTTGGGACCCATGCGATGGGTAGCACGCAGTATTACTTTAAAGGGTCTGCGTTTGCTCACCCAACCTCACCAAACCTCTCAGCCCCAAGAGTGTCCACCCTTATGTCTCATCCAGCTGTGGGTCTAGATATGGTCAATCCAGGTTGCATCACAGCCCCTGAACGAATTGTGTAAGAATTTCTCTCTCTTTCACTGTCTTTGTTTCATGGGTTTTTAAAAGTAATTTATTTTTATAATGGGGTTTAGCTGCTTTTCACAGCTGTGTTTATGCTGCTTTACACCCACTTGACACACTAACAGAGAGATATCAATACATAGGTTTTAAGATTATTACTAGTCAGATATATTCTTGTGCGGTGAATCGGGCGTGTTGAGTCCAGTTCTCTGAGCAAGGAGTAGGTCTTGTCTATTACATATTGGGTTTATGGAACGGTATCTGAGCTAATTTGAAACTCTTGTTTTATGTATCACCCCACCTCACCTTTCCCGTTAAGCAGCCATAGTGTGTTTTCTGCATGTGTGACTCTGTTCTGTTTTGTAATTCAGTTCAAGTGTAACGGTTTTTACATTCCCTCTATAAGTGACACCTTATGAGAAGTGTCCTTTTCTGTGTGACTTATTTCACTTAGAATCGTCGTACCTAAATCCACTCATCATGCTGCTACTAGCCTTATGACATTGATTTCATGGCTGAGTGATATTCCATTGTACATAAGGACCTCAAATTTTTTATCCATTTTTCGCTTTCCTGGGATATTTAAGGTGGAATGAAGTGGAGGTCCTTGTCAACAGAGCAGCCCTAAACTTTGGGGTGCTTGTGTCTTGCTGATTTTTAATTTTCCCACTTTATACCCCCATGCGTGGAAGTGCCCTATGCTCTCTAAGCTGTGTTTTTTAGATGTTTCAGGACACACCGTACACTTCTCCAGAGTGGCTGTTGGCAATTTACATCCCGCCCATCAGTGTAGCAAGGCTCCCATTTCTCCATGGCCTGTCCTGCATTTCTGGTTTTGACACTTTTTTCAGCATGGCCCTTTTGACCGATGGGAAGCGAGACTTCTTTGTAGCGCTGATTTGCCTTTCCAGGTTGCTTGGTTGGCCAAAAAGGGCGTATGCGTTTTTTCCTGAATATATTCAGGAAAAAACGCATACGCCCTTTTTGGCCAAGGGCATCATTGTCAACGTTTTGCTGCTTTTCATGTGCGTTAAAGGCGATTCTAATCTACCTCCTGAAATCTGTTTCCTGCAATTCTGCCTTGATTTCAAATCCTCTCCTTTGCCTTCCCTCAATATATTTGTGGACGAGAGTTATCATTTATAACTGTGCAGGTTTGTGAATTGCAGTGCCCTGAAGCTCCATTTTACAACTCTCTTTTTCGGGAGCTGGCCGCAAAAGCGCAGGATGGCTTCAGGCCCTGTTCTGGTTCCGGGGGGCAGGCTGAGCCTGTGGTTAATTCTTCTTCCTGATGGGAAAATAGAGTGACCTGTGCCTGTCCCAACACCAAGAGCTAGTCTCTCATTGGTTCCCCGTCTTCCCGTTCATCCTCAGGACAAATTGCAACCTGTACGGAACAGGAGGTTAAAGGTGCTGATGCTCCAAGTAGGGAGATTGCTACTAAAGTGGCTGGAATGGCGAACCCGAGCACAAGGAGATGAGAAATGAGGTGCGTTTTAGAAACCTTTCCCCATCACACGGTGCACCATCTTCTGGGTTTCTCATGCATGTTTTCGATGTAGGAAGATGCCCTTGAACCTGGAGAATTGGGACCCATGCGATGGGTAGCACGCAGTATTACTTTAAAGGGTCTGCGTTTGCTCACCCAACCTCACCAAACCTCTCAGCCCCAAGAGTGTCCACCCTTATGTCTCATCCAGCTGTGGGTCTAGATATGGTCAATCCAGGTTGCATCACAGCCCCTGAACGAATTGTGTAAGAATTTCTCTCTCTTTCACTGTCTTTGTTTCATGGGTTTTTAAAAGTAATTTATTTTTATAATGGGGTTTAGCTGCTTTTCACGGCTGTGTTTATGCCGCTTTACACCCACTTGACACACTAACAGAGAGATATCAATACATAGGTTTTAAGATTATTACTAGTCAGATATATTCTTGTGCGGTGAATCGGGCGTGTTGAGTCCAGTTCTCTGAGCAAGGAGTAGGTCTTGTCTATTACATATTGGGTTTATGGAACGGTATCTGAGCTAATTTGAAAGTCTTGTTTTATATATCACCCCACCTCACCTTTCCCGTTAAGCAGCCATAGTGTGTTTTCTGCATGTGTGACTCTGTTCTGTTTTGTAATTCAGTTCAACTGTAACGGTTTTTACATTCCCTCTATAAGTGACACCTTATGAGAAGTGTCCTTTTCTGTGTGACTTATTTCACTTAGAATCGTCGTACCTAAATCCACTCATCATGCTGCTACTAGCCTTATGACATTGATTTCATGGCTGAGTGATATTCCATTGTACATAAGGACCTCAAATTTTTTATCCATTTTTTGCTTTCCTGGGATATTTAAGGTGGAATGAAGTGGAGGTCCTTGTCAACAGAGCAGCCCTAAACTTTGGGGTGCTTGTGTCTTGCTGATTTTTAATTTTCCCACTTTATACCCCCATGCGTGGAAGTGCCCTATGCTCTCTAAGCTGTGTTTTTTAGATGTTTCAGGACACACCGTACACTTCTCCAGAGTGGCTGTTGGCAATTTACATCCCGCCCATCAGTGTAGCAAGGCTCCCATTTCTCCATGGCCTGTCCTGCATTTCTGGTTTTGACACTTTTTTCAGCATGGCCCTTTTGACCGATGGGAAGCGAGACTTCTTTGTAGCGCTGATTTGCCTTTCCAGGTTGCTTGGTTGGCCAAAAAGGGCGTATGCGTTTTTTCCTGAATATATTCAGGAAAAAACGCATACGCCCTTTTTGGCCAAGGGCATCATTGTCAACGTTTTGCTGCTTTTCATGTGCGTTAAAGGCGATTCTAATCTACCTCCTGAAATCTGTTTCCTGCAATTCTGCCTTGATTTCAAATCCTCTCCTTTGCCTTCCCTCAATATATTTGTGGACGAGAGTTATCATTTATAACTGTGCAGGTTTGTGAATTGCAGTGCCCTGAAGCTCCATTTTACAACTCTCTTTTTCGGGAGCTGGCCGCAAAAGCGCAGGATGGCTTCAGGCCCTGTTCTGGTTCCGGGGGGCAGGCTGAGCCTGTGGTTAATTCTTCTTCCTGATGGGAAAATAGAGTGACCTGTGCCTGTCCCAACACCAAGAGCTAGTCTCTCATTGGTTCCCCGTCTTCCCGTTCATCCTCAGGACAAATTGCAACCTGTACGGAACAGGAGGTTAAAGGTGCTGATGCTCCAAGTAGGGAGATTGCTACTAAAGTGGCTGGAATGGCGAACCCGAGCACAAGGAGATGAGAAATGAGGTGCGTTTTAGAAACCTTTCCCCATCACACGGTGTACCATCTTCTGGGTTTCTCATGCATGTTTTCGATGTAGGAAGATGCCCTTGAACCTGGAGATTTGGGACCCATGCGATGGGTAGCACGCAGTATTACTTTAAAGGGTCTGCGTTTGCTCACCCAACCTCACCAAACCTCTCAGCCCCAAGAGTGTCCACCCTTATGTCTCATCCAGCTGTGGGTCTAGATATGGTCAATCCAGGTTGCATCACAGCCCCTGAACGAATTGTGTAAGAATTTCTCTCTCTTTCACTGTCTTTGTTTCATGGGTTTTTAAAAGTAATTTATTTTTATAATGGGGTTTAGCTGCTTTTCACAGCTGTGTTTATGCTGCTTTACACCCACTTGACACACTAACAGAGAGATATCAATACATAGGTTTTAAGATTATTACTAGTCAGATATATTCTTGTGCGGTGAATCGGGCGTGTTGAGTCCAGTTCTCTGAGCAAGGAGTAGGTCTTGTCTATTACATATTGGGTTTATGGAACGGTATCTGAGCTAATTTGAAACTCTTGTTTTATGTATCACCCCACCTCACCTTTCCCGTTAAGCAGCCATAGTGTGTTTTCTGCATGTGTGACTCTGTTCTGTTTTGTAATTCAGTTCAAGTGTAACGGTTTTTACATTCCCTCTATAAGTGACACCTTATGAGAAGTGTCCTTTTCTGTGTGACTTATTTCACTTAGAATCGTCGTACCTAAATCCACTCATCATGCTGCTACTAGCCTTATGACATTGATTTCATGGCTGAGTGATATTCCATTGTACATAAGGACCTCAAATTTTTTATCCATTTTTCGCTTTCCTGGGATATTTAAGGTGGAATGAAGTGGAGGTCCTTGTCAACAGAGCAGCCCTAAACTTTGGGGTGCTTGTGTCTTGCTGATTTTTAATTTTCCCACTTTATACCCCCATGCGTGGAAGTGCCCTATGCTCTCTAAGCTGTGTTTTTTAGATGTTTCAGGACACACCGTACACTTCTCCAGAGTGGCTGTTGGCAATTTACATCCCGCCCATCAGTGTAGCAAGGCTCCCATTTCTCCATGGCCTGTCCTGCATTTCTGGTTTTGACACTTTTTTCAGCATGGCCCTTTTGACCGATGGGAAGCGAGACTTCTTTGTAGCGCTGATTTGCCTTTCCAGGTTGCTTGGTTGGCCAAAAAGGGCGTATGCGTTTTTCCCTGAATATATTCAGGAAAAAACGCATACGCCCTTTTTGGCCAAGGGCATCATTGTCAACGTTTTGCTGCTTTTCATGTGCGTTAAAGGCGATTCTAATCTACCTCCTGAAATCTGTTTCCTGCAATTCTGCCTTGATTTCAAATCCTCTCCTTTGCCTTCCCTCAATATATTTGTGGACGAGAGTTATCATTTATAACTGTGCAGGTTTGTGAATTGCAGTGCCCTGAAGCTCCATTTTACAACTCTCTTTTTCGGGAGCTGGCCGCAAAAGCGCAGGATGGCTTCAGGCCCTGTTCTGGTTCCGGGGGGCAGGCTGAGTCTGTGGTTAATTCTTCTTCCTGATGGGAAAATAGAGTGACCTGTGCCTGTCCCAACACCAAGAGCTAGTCTCTCATTGGTTCCCCGTCTTCCCGTTCATCCTCAGGACAAATTGCAACCTGTACGGAACAGGAGGTTAAAGGTGCTGATGCTCCAAGTAGGGAGATTGCTACTAAAGTGGCTGGAATGGCGAACCCGAGCACAAGGAGATGAGAAATGAGGTGCGTTTTAGAAACCTTTCCCCATCACACGGTGTACCATCTTCTGGGTTTCTCATGCATGTTTTCGATGTAGGAAGATGCCCTTGAACCTGGAGATTTGGGACCCATGCGATGGGTAGCACGCAGTATTACTTTAAAGGGTCTGCGTTTGCTCACCCAACCTCACCAAACCTCTCAGCCCCAAGAGTGTCCACCCTTATGTCTCATCCAGCTGTGGGTCTAGATATGGTCAATCCAGGTTGCATCACAGCCCCTGAACGAATTGTGTAAGAATTTCTCTCTCTTTCACTGTCTTTGTTTCATGGGTTTTTAAAAGTAATTTATTTTTATAATGGGGTTTAGCTGCTTTTCACGGCTGTGTTTATGCTGCTTTACACTCACTTGACACACTAACAGAGAGATATCAATACATAGGTTTTAAGATTATTACTAGTCAGATATATTCTTGTGCGGTGAATCGGGCGTGTTGAGTCCAGTTCTCTGAGCAAGGAGTAGGTCTTGTCTATTACATATTGGGTTTATGGAACGGTATCTGAGCTAATTTGAAACTCTTGTTTTATGTATCACCCCACCTCACCTTTCCCGTTAAGCAACCATAGTGTGTTTTCTGCATGTGTGACTCTGTTCTGTTTTGTAATTCAGTTCAAGTGTAATGGTTTTTACATTCCCTCTATAAGTGACACCTTATGAGAAGTGTCCTTTTCTGTGTGACTTATTTCACTTAGAATCGTCGTACCTAAATCCACTCATCATGCTGCTACTAGCCTTATGACATTGATTTCATGGCTGAGTGATATTCCATTGTACATAAGGACCTCAAATTTTTTATCCATTTTTCGCTTTCCTGGGATATTTAAGGTGGAATGAAGTGGAGGTCCTTGTCAACAGAGCAGCCCTAAACTTTGGGGTGCTTGTGTCTTGCTGATTTTTAATTTTCCCACTTTATACCCCCATGCGTGGAAGTGCCCTATGCTCTCTAAGCTGTGTTTTTTAGATGTTTCAGGACACACCGTACACTACTCCAGAGTGGCTGTTGGCAATTTACATCCCGCCCATCAGTGTAGCAAGGCTCCCATTTCTCCATGGCCTGTCCTGCATTTCTGGTTTTGACACTTTTTTCAGCATGGCCCTTTTGACCGATGGGAAGCGAGACTTCTTTGTAGCGCTGATTTGCCTTTCCAGGTTGCTTGGTTGGCCAAAAAGGGCGTATGCGTTTTTTCCTGAATATATTCAGGAAAAAACGCATACGCCCTTTTTGGCCAAGGGCATCATTGTCAACGTTTTGCTGCTTTTCATGTGCGTTAAAGGCGATTCTAATCTACCTCCTGAAATCTGTTTCCTGCAATTCTGCCTTGATTTCAAATCCTCTCCTTTGCCTTCCCTCAATATATTTGTGGACGAGAGTTATCATTTATAACTGTGCAGGTTTGTGAATTGCAGTGCCCTGAAGCTCCATTTTACAACTCTCTTTTTCGGGAGCTGGCCGCAAAAGCGCAGGATGGCTTCAGGCCCTGTTTTGGTTCCGGGGGGCAGGCTGAGCCTGTGGTTAATTCTTCTTCCTGATGGGAAAATAGAGTGACCTGTGCCTGTCCCAACACCAAGAGCTAGTCTCTCATTGGTTCCCCGTCTTCCCGTTCATCCTCAGGACAAATTGCAACCTGTACGGAACAGGAGGTTAAAGGTGCTGATGCTCCAAGTAGGGAGATTGCTACTAAAGTGGCTGGAATGGCGAACCCGAGCACAAGGAGATGAGAAATGAGGTGCGTTTTAGAAACCTTTCCCCATCACACGGTGTACCATCTTCTGGGTTTCTCATGCATGTTTTCGATGTAGGAAGATGCCCTTGAACCTGGAGATTTGGGACCCATGCGATGGGTAGCACGCAGTATTACTTTAAAGGGTCTGCGTTTGCTCACCCAACCTCACCAAACCTCTCAGCCCCAAGAGTGTCCACCCTTATGTCTCATCCAGCTGTGGGTCTAGATATGGTCAATCCAGGTTGCATCACAGCCCCTGAACGAATTGTGTAAGAATTTCTCTCTCTTTCACTGTCTTTGTTTCATGGGTTTTTAAAAGTAATTTATTTTTATAATGGGGTTTAGCTGCTTTTCACGGCTGCGTTTATGCCGCTTTACACCCACTTGACACACTAACAGAGAGATATCAATACATAGGTTTTAAGATTATTACTAGTCAGATATATTCTTGTGCGGTGAATCGGGCGTGTTGAGTCCAGTTCTCTGAGCAAGGAGTAGGTCTTGTCTATTACATATTGGGTTTATGGAACGGTATCTGAGCTAATTTGAAAGTCTTGTTTTATGTATCACCCCACCTCACCTTTCCCGTTAAGCAGCCATAGTGTGTTTTCTGCATGTGTGACTCTGTTCTGTTTTGTAATTCAGTTCAAGTGTAACGGTTTTTACATTCCCTCTATAAGTGACACCTTATGAGAAGTGTCCTTTTCTGTGTGACTTATTTCACTTAGAATCGTCGTACCTAAATCCACTCATCATGCTGCTACTAGCCTTATGACATTGATTTCATGGCTGAGTGATATTCCATTGTACATAAGGACCTCAAATTTTTTATCCATTTTTCGCTTTCCTGGGATATTTAAGGTGGAATGAAGTGGAGGTCCTTGTCAACAGAGCAGCCCTAAACTTTGGGGTGCTTGTGTCTTGCTGATTTTTAATTTTCCCACTTTATACCCCCATGCGTGGAAGTGCCCTATGCTCTCTAAGCTGTGTTTTTTAGATGTTTCAGGACACACCGTACACTTCTCCAGAGTGGCTGTTGGCAATTTACATCCCGCCCATCAGTGTAGCAAGGCTCCCATTTCTCCATGGCCTGTCCTGCATTTCTGGTTTTGACACTTTTTTCAGCATGGCCCTTTTGACCGATGGGAAGCGAGACTTCTTTGTAGCGCTGATTTGCCTTTCCAGGTTGCTTGGTTGGCCAAAAAGGGCGTATGCGTTTTTTCCTGAATATATTCAGGAAAAAACGCATACGCCCTTTTTGGCCAAGGGCATCATTGTCAACGTTTTGCTGCTTTTCATGTGCGTTAAAGGCGATTCTAATCTACCTCCTGAAATCTGTTTCCTGCAATTCTGCCTTGATTTCAAATCCTCTCCTTTGCCTTCCCTCAATATATTTGTGGACGAGAGTTATCATTTATAACTGTGCAGGTTTGTGAATTGCAGTGCCCTGAAGCTCCATTTTACAACTCTCTTTTTCGGGAGCTGGCCGCAAAAGCGCAGGATGGCTTCAGGCCCTGTTCTGGTTCCGGGGGGCAGGCTGAGCCTGTGGTTAATTCTTCTTCCTGATGGGAAAATAGAGTGACCTGTGCCTGTCCCAACACCAAGAGCTAGTCTCTCATTGGTTCCCCGTCTTCCCGTTCATCCTCAGGACAAATTGCAACCTGTACGGAACAGGAGGTTAAAGGTGCTGATGCTCCAAGTAGGGAGATTGCTACTAAAGTGGCTGGAATGGCGAACCCGAGCACAAGGAGATGAGAAATGAGGTGCGTTTTAGAAACCTTTCCCCATCACACAGTGTACCATCTTCTGGGTTTCTCATGCATGTTTTCGATGTAAGAAGATGCCCTTGAACCTGGAGATTTGGGACCCATGCGATGGGTAGCACGCAGTATTACTTTAAAGGGTCTGCGTTTGCTCACCCAACCTCACCAAACCTCTCAGCCCCAAGAGTGTCCACCCTTATGTCTCATCCAGCTGTGGGTCTAGATATGGTCAATCCAGGTTGCATCATAGCCCCTGAACGAATTGTGTAAGAATTTCTCTCTCTTTCACTGTCTTTGTTTCATGGGTTTTTAAAAGTAATTTATTTTTATAATGGGGTTTAGCTGCTTTTCACAGCTGTGTTTATGCCGCTTTACACCCACTTGACACACTAACAGAGAGATATCAATACATAGGTTTTAAGATTATTACTAGTCAGATATATTCTTGTGCGGTGAATCGGGCGTGTTGAGTCCAGTTCTCTGAGCAAGGAGTAGGTCTTGTCTATTACATATTGGGTTTATGGAACGGTATCTGAGCTAATTTGAAAGTCTTGTTTTATATATCACCCCACCTCACCTTTCCCGTTAAGCAGCCATAGTGTGTTTTCTGCATGTGTGACTCTGTTCTGTTTTGTAATTCAGTTCAAGTGTAACGGTTTTTACATTCCCTCTATAAGTGACACCTTATGAGAAGTGTCCTTTTCTGTGTGACTTATTTCACTTAGAATCGTCGTACCTAAATCCACTCATCATGCTGCTACTAGCCTTATGACATTGATTTCATGGCTGAGTGATATTCCATTGTACATAAGGACCTCAAATTTTTTATCCATTTTTCGCTTTCCTGGGATATTTAAGGTGGAATGAAGTGGAGGTCCTTGTCAACAGAGCAGCCCTAAACTTTGGGGTGCTTGTGTCTTGCTGATTTTTAATTTTCCCACTTTATACCCCCATGCGTGGAAGTGCCCTATGCTCTCTAAGCTGTGTTTTTTAGATGTTTCAGGACACACCGTACACTTCTCCAGAGTGGCTGTTGGCAATTTACATCCCGCCCATCAGTGTAGCAAGGCTCCCATTTCTCCATGGCCTGTCCTGCATTTCTGGTTTTGACACTTTTTTCAGCATGGCCCTTTTGACCGATGGGAAGCGAGACTTCTTTGTAGCGCTGATTTGCCTTTCCAGGTTGCTTGGTTGGCCAAAAAGGGCGTATGCGTTTTTTCCTGAATATATTCAGGAAAAAACGCATACGCCCTTTTTGGCCAAGGGCATCATTGTCAACGTTTTGCTGCTTTTCATGTGCGTTAAAAGCGATTCTAATCTACCTCCTGAAATCTGTTTCCTGCAATTCTGCCTTGATTTCAAATCCTCTCCTTTGCCTTCCCTCAATATATTTGTGGACGAGAGTTATCATTTATAACTGTGCAGGTTTGTGAATTGCAGTGCCCTGAAGCTCCATTTTACAACTCTCTTTTTCGGGAGCTGGCCGCAAAAGCGCAGGATGGCTTCAGGCCCTGTTCTGGTTCCGGGGGGCAGGCTGAGCCTGTGGTTAATTCTTCTTCCTGATGGGAAAATAGAGTGACCTGTGCCTGTCCCAACACCAAGAGCTAGTCTCTCATTGGTTCCCCGTCTTCCCGTTCATCCTCAGGACAAATTGCAACCTGTACGGAACAGGAGGTTAAAGGTGCTGATGCTCCAAGTAGGGAGATTGCTACTAAAGTGGCTGGAATGGCGAACCCGAGCACAAGGAGATGAGAAATGAGGTGCGTTTTAGAAACCTTTCCCCATCACACAGTGTACCATCTTCTGGGTTTCTCATGCATGTTTTCGATGTAGGAAGATGACCTTGAACCTGGAGATTTGGGACCCATGCGATGGGTAGCACGCAGTATTACTTTAAAGGGTCTGCGTTTGCTCACCCAACCTCACCAAACCTCTCAGCCCCAAGAGTGTCCACCCTTATGTCTCATCCAGCTGTGGGTCTAGATATGGTCAATCCAGGTTGCATCACAGCCCCTGAACGAATTGTGTAAGAATTTCTCTCTCTTTCACTGTCTTTGTTTCATGGGTTTTTAAAAGTAATTTATTTTTATAATGGGGTTTAGCTGCTTTTCACGGCTGTGTTTATGCCGCTTTACACCCACTTGACACACTAACAGAGAGATATCAATACATAGGTTTTAAGATTATTACTAGTCAGATATATTCTTGTGCGGTGAATCGGGCGTGTTGAGTCCAGTTCTCTGAGCAAGGAGTAGGTCTTGTCTATTACATATTGGGTTTATGGAACGGTATCTGAGCTAATTTGAAAGTCTTGTTTTATATATCACCCCACCTCACCTTTCCCGTTAAGCAGCCATAGTGTGTTTTCTGCATGTGTGACTCTGTTCTGTTTTGTAATTCAGTTCAAGTGTAACGGTTTTTACATTCCCTCTATAAGTGACACCTTATGAGAAGTGTCCTTTTCTGTGTGAGTTATTTCACTTAGAATCGTCGTACCTAAATCCATTCATCATGCTGCTACTAGCCTTATGACATTGATTTCATGGCTGAGTGATATTCCATTGTACATAAGGACCTCAAATTTTTTATCCATTTTTTGCTTTCCTGGGATATTTAAGGTGGAATGAAGTGGAGGTCCTTGTCAACAGAGCAGCCCTAAACGTTGGGGTGCTTGTGTCTTGCTGATTTTTAATTTTCCCACTTTATACCCCCATGCGTGGAAGTGCCCTATGCTCTCTAAGCTGTGTTTTTTAGATGTTTCAGGACACACCGTACACTTCTCCAGAGTGGCTGTTGGCAATTTACATCCCGCCCATCAGTGTAGCAAGGCTCCCATTTCTCCATGGCCTGTCCTGCATTTCTGGTTTTGACACTTTTTTCAGCATGGCCCTTTTGACCGATGGGAAGCGAGACTTCTTTGTAGCGCTGATTTGCCTTTCCAGGTTGCTTGGTTGGCCAAAAAGGGCGTATGCGTTTTTTCCTGAATATATTCAGGAAAAAACGCATACGCCCTTTTTGGCCAAGGGCATCATTGTCAACGTTTTGCTGCTTTTCATGTGCGTTAAAGGCGATTCTAATCTACCTCCTGAAATCTGTTTCCTGCAATTCTGCCTTGATTTCAAATCCTCTCCTTTGCCTTCCCTCAATATATTTGTGGAGGAGAGTTATCATTTATAACTGTGCAGGTTTGTGAATTGCAGTGCCCTGAAGCTCCATTTTACAACTCTCTTTTTCGGGAGCTGGCCGCAAAAGCGCAGGATGGCTTCAGGCCCTGTTCTGGTTCCGGGGGGCAGGCTGAGCCTGTGGTTAATTCTTCTTCCTGATGGGAAAATAGAGTGACCTGTGCCTGTCCCAACACCAAGGGCTAGTCTCTCATTGGTTCCCCGTCTTCCCGTTCATCCTCAGGACAAATTGCAACCTGTACGGAACAGGAGGTTAAAGGTGCTGATGCTCCAAGTAGGGAGATTGCTACTAAAGTGGCTGGAATGGCGAACCCGAGCACAAGGAGATGAGAAATGAGGTGCGTTTTAGAAACCTTTCCCCATCACACGGTGTACCATCTTCTGGGTTTCTCATGCATGTTTTCGATGTAGGAAGATGCCCTTGAACCTGGAGATTTGGGACCCATGCGATGGGTAGCACGCAGTATTACTTTAAAGGGTCTGCGTTTGCTCACCCAACCTCACCAAACCTCTCAGCCCCAAGAGTGTCCACCCTTATGTCTCATCCAGCTGTGGGTCTAGATATGGTCAATCCAGGTTGCATCACAGCCCCTGAACGAATTGTGTAAGAATTTCTCTCTCTTTCACTGTCTTTGTTTCATGGGTTTTTAAAAGTAATTTATTTTTATAATGGGGTTTAGCTGCTTTTCACAGCTGTGTTTATGCTGCTTTACACCCACTTGACACACTAACAGAGAGATATCAATACATAGGTTTTAAGATTATTACTAGTCAGATATATTCTTGTGCGGTGAATCGGGCGTGTTGAGTCCAGTTCTCTGAGCAAGGAGTAGGTCTTGTCTATTACATATTGGGTTTATGGAACGGTATCTGAGCTAATTTGAAACTCTTGTTTTATGTATCACCCCACCTCACCTTTCCCGTTAAGCAGCCATAGTGTGTTTTCTGCATGTGTGACTCTGTTCTGTTTTGTAATTCAGTTCAAGTGTAACGGTTTTTACATTCCCTCTATAAGTGACACCTTATGAGAAGTGTCCTTTTCTGTGTGACTTATTTCACTTAGAATCGTCGTACCTAAATCCACTCATCATGCTGCTACTAGCCTTATGACATTGATTTCATGGCTGAGTGATATTCCATTGTACATAAGGACCTCAAATTTTTTATCCATTTTTCGCTTTCCTGGGATATTTAAGGTGGAATGAAGTGGAGGTCCTTGTCAACAGAGCAGCCCTAAACTTTGGGGTGCCTGTGTCTTGCTGATTTTTAATTTTCCCACTTTATACCCCCATGCGTGGAAGTGCCCTATGCTCTCTAAGCTGTGTTTTTTAGATGTTTCAGGACACACCGTACACTTCTCCAGAGTGGCTGTTGGCAATTTACATCCCGCCCATCAGTGTAGCAAGGCTCCCATTTCTCCATGGCCTGTCCTGCATTTCTGGTTTTGACACTTTTTTCAGCATGGCCCTTTTGACCGATGGGAAGCGAGACTTCTTTGTAGCGCTGATTTGCCTTTCCAGGTTGCTTGGTTGGCCAAAAAGGGCGTATGCGTTTTTTCCTGAATATATTCAGGAAAAAACGCATACGCCCTTTTTGGCCAAGGGCATCATTGTCAACGTTTTGCTGCTTTTCATGTGCGTTAAAGGCGATTCTAATCTACCTCCTGAAATCTGTTTCCTGCAATTCTGCCTTGATTTCAAATCCTCTCCTTTGCCTTCCCTCAATATATTTGTGGACGAGAGTTATCATTTATAACTGTGCAGGTTTGTGAATTGCAGTGCCCTGAAGCTCCATTTTACAACTCTCTTTTTCGGGAGCTGGCCGCAAAAGCGCAGGATGGCTTCAGGCCCTGTTCTGGTTCCGGGGGGGAGGCTGAGCCTGTGGTTAATTCTTCTTCCTGATGGGAAAATAGAGTGACCTGTGCCTGTCCCAACACCAAGAGCTAGTCTCTCATTGGTTCCCCGTCTTCCCGTTCATCCTCAGGACAAATTGCAACCTGTACGGAACAGGAGGTTAAAGGTGCTGATGCTCCAAGTAGGGAGATTGCTACTAAAGTGGCTGGAATGGCGAACCCGAGCACAAGGAGATGAGAAATGAGGTGCGTTTTAGAAACCTTTCCCCATCACACGGTGTACCATCTTCTGGGTTTCTCATGCATGTTTTCGATGTAGGAAGATGCCCTTGAACCTGGAGAATTGGGACCCATGCGATGGGTAGCACGCAGTATTACTTTAAAGGGTCTGCGTTTGCTCACCCAACCTCACCAAACCTCTCAGCCCCAAGAGTGTCCACCCTTATGTCTCATCCAGCTGTGGGTCTAGATATGGTCAATCCAGGTTGCATCACAGCCCCTGAACGAATTGTGTAAGAATTTCTCTCTCTTTCACTGTCTTTGTTTCATGGGTTTTTAAAAGTAATTTATTTTTATAATGGGGTTTAGCTGCTTTTCACGGCTGTGTTTATGCCGCTTTACACCCACTTGACACACTAACAGAGAGATATCAATACATAGGTTTTAAGATTATTACTAGTCAGATATATTCTTGTGCGGTGAATCGGGCGTGTTGAGTCCAGTTCTCTGAGCAAGGAGTAGGTCTTGTCTATTACATATTGGGTTTATGGAACGGTATCTGAGCTAATTTGAAAGTCTTGTTTTATATATCACCCCACCTCACCTTTCCCGTTAAGCAGCCATAGTGTGTTTTCTGCATGTGTGACTCTGTTCTGTTTTGTAATTCAGTTCAACTGTAACGGTTTTTACATTCCCTCTATAAGTGACACCTTATGAGAAGTGTCCTTTTCTGTGTGACTTATTTCACTTAGAATCGTCGTACCTAAATCCACTCATCATGCTGCTACTAGCCTTATGACATTGATTTCATGGCTGAGTGATATTCCATTGTACATAAGGACCTCAAATTTTTTATCCATTTTTTGCTTTCCTGGGATATTTAAGGTGGAATGAAGTGGAGGTCCTTGTCAACAGAGCAGCCCTAAACTTTGGGGTGCTTGTGTCTTGCTGATTTTTAATTTTCCCACTTTATACCCCCATGCGTGGAAGTGCCCTATGCTCTCTAAGCTGTGTTTTTTAGATGTTTCAGGACACACCGTACACTTCTCCAGAGTGGCTGTTGGCAATTTACATCCCGCCCATCAGTGTAGCAAGGCTCCCATTTCTCCATGGCCTGTCCTGCATTTCTGGTTTTGACACTTTTTTCAGCATGGCCCTTTTGACCGATGGGAAGCGAGACTTCTTTGTAGCGCTGATTTGCCTTTCCAGGTTGCTTGGTTGGCCAAAAAGGGCGTATGCGTTTTTTCCTGAATATATTCAGGAAAAAACGCATACGCCCTTTTTGGCCAAGGGCATCATTGTCAACGTTTTGCTGCTTTTCATGTGCGTTAAAGGCGATTCTAATCTACCTCCTGAAATCTGTTTCCTGCAATTCTGCCTTGATTTCAAATCCTCTCCTTTGCCTTCCCTCAATATATTTGTGGACGAGAGTTATCATTTATAACTGTGCAGGTTTGTGAATTGCAGTGCCCTGAAGCTCCATTTTACAACTCTCTTTTTCGGGAGCTGGCCGCAAAAGCGCAGGATGGCTTCAGGCCCTGTTCTGGTTCCGGGGGGCAGGCTGAGCCTGTGGTTAATTCTTCTTCCTGATGGGAAAATAGAGTGACCTGTGCCTGTCCCAACACCAAGAGCTAGTCTCTCATTGGTTCCCCGTCTTCCCGTTCATCCTCAGGACAAATTGCAACCTGTACGGAACAGGAGGTTAAAGGTGCTGATGCTCCAAGTAGGGAGATTGCTACTAAAGTGGCTGGAATGGCGAACCCGAGCACAAGGAGATGAGAAATGAGGTGCGTTTTAGAAACCTTTCCCCATCACACGGTGTACCATCTTCTGGGTTTCTCATGCATGTTTTCGATGTAGGAAGATGCCCTTGAACCTGGAGATTTGGGACCCATGCGATGGGTAGCACGCAGTATTACTTTAAAGGGTCTGCGTTTGCTCACCCAACCTCACCAAACCTCTCAGCCCCAAGAGTGTCCACCCTTATGTCTCATCCAGCTGTGGGTCTAGATATGGTCAATCCAGGTTGCATCACAGCCCCTGAACGAATTGTGTAAGAATTTCTCTCTCTTTCACTGTCTTTGTTTCATGGGTTTTTAAAAGTAATTTATTTTTATAATGGGGTTTAGCTGCTTTTCACAGCTGTGTTTATGCTGCTTTACACCCACTTGACACACTAACAGAGAGATATCAATACATAGGTTTTAAGATTATTACTAGTCAGATATATTCTTGTGCGGTGAATCGGGCGTGTTGAGTCCAGTTCTCTGAGCAAGGAGTAGGTCTTGTCTATTACATATTGGGTTTATGGAACGGTATCTGAGCTAATTTGAAACTCTTGTTTTATGTATCACCCCACCTCACCTTTCCCGTTAAGCAGCCATAGTGTGTTTTCTGCATGTGTGACTCTGTTCTGTTTTGTAATTCAGTTCAAGTGTAACGGTTTTTACATTCCCTCTATAAGTGACACCTTATGAGAAGTGTCCTTTTCTGTGTGACTTATTTCACTTAGAATCGTCGTACCTAAATCCACTCATCATGCTGCTACTAGCCTTATGACATTGATTTCATGGCTGAGTGATATTCCATTGTACATAAGGACCTCAAATTTTTTATCCATTTTTCGCTTTCCTGGGATATTTAAGGTGGAATGAAGTGGAGGTCCTTGTCAACAGAGCAGCCCTAAACTTTGGGGTGCTTGTGTCTTGCTGATTTTTAATTTTCCCACTTTATACCCCCATGCGTGGAAGTGCCCTATGCTCTCTAAGCTGTGTTTTTTAGATGTTTCAGGACACACCGTACACTTCTCCAGAGTGGCTGTTGGCAATTTACATCCCGCCCATCAGTGTAGCAAGGCTCCCATTTCTCCATGGCCTGTCCTGCATTTCTGGTTTTGACACTTTTTTCAGCATGGCCCTTTTGACCGATGGGAAGCGAGACTTCTTTGTAGCGCTGATTTGCCTTTCCAGGTTGCTTGGTTGGCCAAAAAGGGCGTATGCGTTTTTCCCTGAATATATTCAGGAAAAAACGCATACGCCCTTTTTGGCCAAGGGCATCATTGTCAACGTTTTGCTGCTTTTCATGTGCGTTAAAGGCGATTCTAATCTACCTCCTGAAATCTGTTTCCTGCAATTCTGCCTTGATTTCAAATCCTCTCCTTTGCCTTCCCTCAATATATTTGTGGACGAGAGTTATCATTTATAACTGTGCAGGTTTGTGAATTGCAGTGCCCTGAAGCTCCATTTTACAACTCTCTTTTTCGGGAGCTGGCCGCCAAAGCGCAGGATGGCTTCAGGCCCTGTTCTGGTTCCGGGGGGCAGGCTGAGTCTGTGGTTAATTCTTCTTCCTGATGGGAAAATAGAGTGACCTGTGCCTGTCCCAACACCAAGAGCTAGTCTCTCATTGGTTCCCCGTCTTCCCGTTCATCCTCAGGACAAATTGCAACCTGTACGGAACAGGAGGTTAAAGGTGCTGATGCTCCAAGTAGGGAGATTGCTACTAAAGTGGCTGGAATGGCGAACCCGAGCACAAGGAGATGAGAAATGAGGTGCGTTTTAGAAACCTTTCCCCATCACACGGTGTACCATCTTCTGGGTTTCTCATGCATGTTTTCGATGTAGGAAGATGCCCTTGAACCTGGAGATTTGGGACCCATGCGATGGGTAGCACGCAGTATTACTTTAAAGGGTCTGCGTTTGCTCACCCAACCTCACCAAACCTCTCAGCCCCAAGAGTGTCCACCCTTATGTCTCATCCAGCTGTGGGTCTAGATATGGTCAATCCAGGTTGCATCACAGCCCCTGAACGAATTGTGTAAGAATTTCTCTCTCTTTCACTGTCTTTGTTTCATGGGTTTTTAAAAGTAATTTATTTTTATAATGGGGTTTAGCTGCTTTTCACGGCTGTGTTTATGCCGCTTTACACCCACTTGACACACTAACAGAGAGATATCAATACATAGGTTTTAAGATTATTACTAGTCAGATATATTCTTGTGCGGTGAATCGGGCGTGTTGAGTCCAGTTCTCTGAGCAAGGAGTAGGTCTTGTCTATTACATATTGGGTTTATGGAACGGTATCTGAGCTAACTTGAAAGTCTTGTTTTATGTATCACCCCACCTCACCTTTCCCGTTAAGCAGCCATAGTGTGTTTTCTGCATGTGTGACTCTGTTCTGTTTTGTAATTCAGTTCAACTGTAACGGTGTTTACATTCCCTCTATAAGTGACACCTTATGAGAAGTGTCCTTTTCTGTGTGACTTATTTCACTTAGAATCGTCGTACCTAAATCCACTCATCATGCTGCTACTAGCCTTATGACATTGATTTCATGGCTGAGTGATATTCCATTGTACATAAGGACCTCAAATTTTTTATCCATTTTTCGCTTTCCTGGGATATTTAAGGTGGAATGAAGTGGAGGTCCTTGTCAACAGAGCAGCCCTAAACTTTGGGGTGCTTGTGTCTTGCTGATTTTTAATTTTCCCACTTTATACCCCCATGCGTGGAAGTGCCCTATGCTCTCTAAGCTGTGTTTTTTAGATGTTTCAGGACACACCGTACACTTCTCCAGAGTGGCTGTTGGCAATTTACATCCCGCCCATCAGTGTAGCAAGGCTCCCATTTCTCCATGGCCTGTCCTGCATTTCTGGTTTTGACACTTTTTTCAGCATGGCCCTTTTGACCGATGGGAAGCGAGACTTCTTTGTAGCGCTGATTTGCCTTTCCAGGTTGCTTGGTTGGCCAAAAAGGGCGTATGCGTTTTTTCCTGAATATATTCAGGAAAAAACGCATACGCCCTTTTTGGCCAAGGGCATCATTGTCAACGTTTTGCTGCTTTTCATGTGCGTTAAAGGCGATTCTAATCTACCTCCTGAAATCTGTTTCCTGCAATTCTGCCTTGATTTCAAATCCTCTCCTTTGCCTTCCCTCAATATATTTGTGGACGAGAGTTATCATTTATAACTGTGCAGGTTTGTGAATTGCAGTGCCCTGAAGCTCCATTTTACAACTCTCTTTTTCGGGAGCTGGCCGCAAAAGCGCAGGATGGCTTCAGGCCCTGTTCTGGTTCCGGGGGGCAGGCTGAGCCTGTGGTTAATTCTTCTTCCTGATGGGAAAATAGAGTGACCTGTGCCTGTCCCAACACCAAGAGCTAGTCTCTCATTGGTTCCCCGTCTTCCCGTTCATCCTCAGGACAAATTGCAACCTGTACGGAACAGGAGGTTAAAGGTGCTGATGCTCCAAGTAGGGAGATTGCTACTAAAGTGGCTGGAATGGCGAACCCGAGCACAAGGAGATGAGAAATGAGGTGCGTTTTAGAAACCTTTCCCCATCACACGGTGTACCATCTTCTGGGTTTCTCATGCATGTTTTCGATGTAGGAAGATGCCCTTGAACCTGGAGATTTGGGACCCATGCGATGGGTAGCACACAGTATTACTTTAAAGGGTCTGTGTTTGCTCACCCAACCTCACCAAACCTCTCAGCCCCAAGAGTGTCCACCCTTATGTCTCATCCAGCTGTGGGTCTAGATATGGTCAATCCAGGTTGCATCACAGCCCCTGAACGAATTGTGTAAGAATTTCTCTCTCTTTCACTGTCTTTGTTTCATGGGTTTTTAAAAGTAATTTATTTTTATAATGGGGTTTAGCTGCTTTTCACGGCTGTGTTTATGCCGCTTTACACCCACTTGACACACTAACAGAGAGATATCAATACATAGGTTTTAAGATTATTACTAGTCAGATATATTCTTGTGCGGTGAATCGGGCGTGTTGAGTCCAGTTCTCTGAGCAAGGAGTAGGTCTTGTCTATTACATATTGGGTTTATGGAACGGTATCTGAGCTAATTTGAAACTCTTGTTTTATGTATCACCCCACCTCACCTTTCCCGTTAAGCAGCCATAGTGTGTTTTCTGCATGTGTGACTCTGTTCTGTTTTGTAATTCAGTTCAAGTGTAACGGTTTTTACATTCCCTCTATAAGTGACACCTTATGAGAAGTGTCCTTTTCTGTGTGACTTATTTCACTTAGAATCGTCGTACCTAAATCCACTCATCATGCTGCTACTAGCCTTATGACATTGATTTCATGGCTGAGTGATATTCCATTGTACATAAGGACCTCAAATTTTTTATCCATTTTTCGCTTTCCTGGGATATTTAAGGTGGAATGAAGTGGAGGTCCTTGTCAACAGAGCAGCCCTAAACTTTGGGGTGCTTGTGTCTTGCTGATTTTTAATTTTCCCACTTTATACCCCCATGCGTGGAAGTGCCCTATGCTCTCTAAGCTGTGTTTTTTAGATGTTTCAGGACACAACGTACACTTCTCCAGAGTGGCTGTTGGCAATTTACATCCCGCCCATCAGTGTAGCAAGGCTCCCATTTCTCCATGGCCTGTCCTGCATTTCTGGTTTTGACACTTTTTTCAGCATGGCCCTTTTGACCGATGGGAAGCGAGACTTCTTTGTAGCGCTGATTTGCCTTTCCAGGTTGCTTGGTTGGCCAAAAAGGGCGTATGCGTTTTTTCCTGAATATATTCAGGAAAAAACGCATACGCCCTTTTTGGCCAAGGGCATCATTGTCAACGTTTTGCTGCTTTTCATGTGCGTTAAAGGCGATTCTAATCTACCTCCTGAAATCTGTTTCCTGCAATTCTGCCTTGATTTCAAATCCTCTCCTTTGCCTTCCCTCAATATATTTGTGGACGAGAGTTATCATTTATAACTGTGCAGGTTTGTGAATTGCAGTGCCCTGAAGCTCCATTTTACAACTCTCTTTTTCGGGAGCTGGCCGCAAAAGCGCAGGATGGCTTCAGGCCCTGTTCTGGTTCCGGGGGGCAGGCTGAGCCTGTGGTTAATTCTTCTTCCTGATGGGAAAATAGAGTGACCTGTGCCTGTCCCAACACCAAGAGCTAGTCTCTCATTGGTTCCCCGTCTTCCCGTTCATCCTCAGGACAAATTGCAACCTGTACGGAACAGGAGGTTAAAGGTGCTGATGCTCCAAGTAGGGAGATTGCTACTAAAGTGGCTGGAATGGCGAACCCGAGCACAAGGAGATGAGAAATGAGGTGCGTTTTAGAAACCTTTCCCCATCACACGGTGTACCATCTTCTGGGTTTCTCATGCATGTTTTCGATGTAGGAAGATGCCCTTGAACCTGGAGATTTGGGACCCATGCGATGGGTAGCACGCAGTATTACTTTAAAGGGTCTGCGTTTGCTCACCCAACCTCACCAAACCTCTCAGCCCCAAGAGTGTCCACCCTTATGTCTCATCCAGCTGTGGGTCTAGATATGGTCAATCCAGGTTGCATCACAGCCCCTGAACGAATTGTGTAAGAATTTCTCTCTCTTTCACTGTCTTTGTTTCATGGGTTTTTAAAAGTAATTTATTTTTATAATGGGGTTTAGCTGCTTTTCACGGCTGTGTTTATGCCGCTTTACACCCACTTGACACACTAACAGAGAGATATCAATACATAGGTTTTAAGATTATTACTAGTCAGATATATTCTTGTGCGGTGAATCGGGCGTGTTGAGTCCAGTTCTCTGAGCAAGGAGTAGGTCTTGTCTATTACATATTGGGTTTATGGAACGGTATCTGAGCTAATTTGAAACTCTTGTTTTATGTATCACCCCACCTCACCTTTCCCGTTAAGCAGCCATAGTGTGTTTTCTGCATGTGTGACTCTGTTCTGTTTTGTAATTCAGTTCAAGTGTAACGGTTTTTACATTCCCTCTATAAGTGACACCTTATGAGAAGTGTCCTTTTCTGTGTGACTTATTTCACTTAGAATCGTCGTACCTAAATCCACTCATCATGCTGCTACTAGCCTTATGACATTGATTTCATGGCTGAGTGATATTCCATTGTACATAAGGACCTCAAATTTTTTATCCATTTTTCGCTTTCCTGGGATATTTAAGGTGGAATGAAGTGGAGGTCCTTGTCAACAGAGCAGCCCTAAACTTTGGGGTGCTTGTGTCTTGCTGAT
This sequence comes from Balaenoptera physalus, assembly GCF_965194825.1. Classification (NCBI taxonomy): domain Eukaryota; kingdom Metazoa; phylum Chordata; class Mammalia; order Artiodactyla; family Balaenopteridae; genus Balaenoptera; species Balaenoptera physalus. The sequence continues at coordinate 902,373 of NW_028126349.1, read as the reverse complement.
TTTTAATTTTCCCACTTTATACCCTCATGCGTGGAAGTGCCCTATGCTCTCTAAGCTGTGTTTTTTAGATGTTTCAGGACACAACGTACACTTCTCCAGAGTGGCTGTTGGCAATTTACATCCCGCCCATCAGTGTAGCAAGGCTCCCATTTCTCCATGGCCTGTCCTGCATTTCTGGTTTTGACACTTTTTTCAGCATGGCCCTTTTGACCAATGGGAAGCGAGACTTCTTTGTAGCGCTGATTTGCCTTTCCAGGTTGCTTGGTTGGCCAAAAAGGGCGTATGCGTTTTTTCCTGAATATATTCAGGAAAAAACGCATACGCCCTTTTTGGCCAAGGGCATCATTGTCAACGTTTTGCTGCTTTTCATGTGCGTTAAAGGCGATTCTAATCTACCTCCTGAAATCTGTTTCCTGCAATTCTGCCTTGATTTCAAATCCTCTCCTTTGCCTTCCCTCAATATATTTGTGGACGAGAGTTATCATTTATAACTGTGCAGGTTTGTGAATTGCAGTGCCCTGAAGCTCCATTTTACAACTCTCTTTTTCGGGAGCTGGCCGCAAAAGCGCAGGATGGCTTCAGGCCCTGTTCTGGTTCCGGGGGGCAGGCTGAGCCTGTGGTTAATTCTTCTTCCTGATGGGAAAATAGAGTGACCTGTGCCTGTCCCAACACCAAGAGCTAGTCTCTCATTGGTTCCCCGTCTTCCCGTTCATCCTCAGGACAAATTGCAACCTGTACGGAACAGGAGGTTAAAGGTGCTGATGCTCCAAGTAGGGAGATTGCTACTAAAGTGGCTGGAATGGCGAACCCGAGCACAAGGAGATGAGAAATGAGGTGCGTTTTAGAAACCTTTCCCCATCACACGGTGTACCATCTTCTGGGTTTCTCATGCATGTTTTCGATGTAGGAAGATGCCCTTGAACCTGGAGATTTGGGACCCATGCGATGGGTAGCACGCAGTATTACTTTAAAGGGTCTGCGTTTGCTCACCCAACCTCACCAAACCTCTCAGCCCCAAGAGTGTCCACCCTTATGTCTCATCCAGCTGTGGGTCTAGATATGGTCAATCCAGGTTGCATCACAGCCCCTGAACGAATTGTGTAAGAATTTCTCTCTCTTTCACTGTCTTTGTTTCATGGGTTTTTAAAAGTAATTTATTTTTATAATGGGGTTTAGCTGCTTTTCACGGCTGTGTTTATGCCGCTTTACACCCACTTGACACACTAACAGAGAGATATCAATACATAGGTTTTAAGATTATTACTAGTCAGATATATTCTTGTGCGGTGAATCGGGCGTGTTGAGTCCAGTTCTCTGAGCAAGGAGTAGGTCTTGTCTATTACATATTGGGTTTATGGAACGGTATCTGAGCTAATTTGAAACTCTTGTTTTATGTATCACCCCACCTCACCTTTCCCGTTAAGCAGCCATAGTGTGTTTTCTGCATGTGTGACTCTGTTCTGTTTTGTAATTCAGTTCAAGTGTAACGGTTTTTACATTCCCTCTATAAGTGACACCTTATGAGAAGTGTCCTTTTCTGTGTGACTTATTTCACTTAGAATCGTCATACCTAAATCCACTCATCATGCTGCTACTAGCCTTATGACATTGATTTCATGGCTGAGTGATATTCCATTGTACATAAGGACCTCAAATTTTTTATCCATTTTTCGCTTTCCTGGGATATTTTAGGTGGAATGAAGTGGAGGTCCTTGTCAACAGAGCAGCCCTAAACTTTGGGGTGCTTGTGTCTTGCTGATTTTTAATTTTCCCACTTTATACCCCCATGCGTGGAAGTGCCCTATGCTCTCTAAGCTGTGTTTTTTAGATGTTTCAGGACACACCGTACACTTCTCCAGAGTGGCTGTTGGCAATTTACATCCCGCCCATCAGTGTAGCAAGGCTCCCATTTCTCCATGGCCTGTCCTGCATTTCTGGTTTTGATACTTTTTTCAGCATGGCCCTTTTGACCGATGGGAAGCGAGACTTCTTTGTAGCGCTGATTTGCCTTTCCAGGTTGCTTGGTTGGCCAAAAAGGGCGTATGCGTTTTTTCCTGAATATATTCAGGAAAAAACGCATACGCCCTTTTTGGCCAAGGGCATCATTGTCAACGTTTTGCTGCTTTTCATGTGCGTTAAAGGCGATTCTAATCTACCTCCTGAAATCTGTTTCCTGCAATTCTGCCTTGATTTCAAATCCTCTCCTTTGCCTTCCCTCAATATATTTGTGGACGAGAGTTATCATTTATAACTGTGCAGGTTTGTGAATTGCAGTGCCCTGAAGCTCCATTTTACAACTCTCTTTTTCGGGAGCTGGCCGCAAAAGCGCAGGATGGCTTCAGGCCCTGTTCTGGTTCCGGGGGGCAGGCTGAGCCTGTGGTTAATTCTTCTTCCTGATGGGAAAATAGAGTGACCGGTGCCTGTCCCAACACCAAGAGCTAGTCTCTCATTGGTTCCCCGTCTTCCCGTTCATCCTCAGGACAAATTGCAACCTGTACGGAACAGGAGGTTAAAGGTGCTGATGCTCCAAGTAGGGAGATTGCTACTAAAGTGGCTGGAATGGCGAACCCGAGCACAAGGAGATGAGAAATGAGGTGCGTTTTAGAAACCTTTCCCCATCACACGGTGTACCATCTTCTGGGTTTCTCATGCATGTTTTCGATGTAGGAAGATGCCCTTGAACCTGGAGATTTGGGACCCATGCGATGGGTAGCACGCAGTATTACTTTAAAGGGTCTGCGTTTGCTCACCCAACCTCACCAAACCTCTCAGCCCCAAGAGTGTCCACCCTTATGTCTCATCCAGCTGTGGGTCTAGATATGGTCAATCCAGGTTGCATCACAGCCCCTGAACGAATTGTGTAAGAATTTCTCTCTCTTTCACTGTCTTTGTTTCATGGGTTTTTAAAAGTAATTTATTTTTATAATGGGGTTTAGCTGCTTTTCACGGCTGTGTTTATGCCGCTTTACACCCACTTGACACACTAACAGAGAGATATCAATACATAGGTTTTAAGATTATTACTAGTCAGATATATTCTTGTGCGGTGAATCGGGCGTGTTGAGTCCAGTTCTCTGAGCAAGGAGTAGGTCTTGTCTATTACATATTGGGTTTATGGAACGGTATCTGAGCTAATTTGAAACTCTTGTTTTATGTATCACCCCACCTCACCTTTCCCGTTAAGCAGCCATAGTGTGTTTTCTGCATGTGTGACTCTGTTCTGTTTTGTAATTCAGTTCAAGTGTAACGGTTTTTACATTCCCTCTATAAGTGACACCTTATGAGAAGTGTCCTTTTCTGTGTGACTTATTTCACTTAGAATCGTCGTACCTAAATCCACTCATCATGCTGCTACTAGCCTTATGACATTGATTTCATGGCTGAGTGATATTCCATTGTACATAAGGACCTCCAATTTTTTATCCATTTTTCGCTTTCCTGGGATATTTAAGGTGGAATGAAGTGGAGGTCCTTGTCAACAGAGCAGCCCTAAACTTTGGGGTGCTTGTGTCTTGCTGATTTTTAATTTTCCCACTTTATACCCCCATGCGTGGAAGTGCCCTATGCTCTCTAAGCTGTGTTTTTTAGATGTTTCAGGACACACCGTACACTTCTCCAGAGTGGCTGTTGGCAATTTACATCCCGCCCATCAGTGTAGCAAGGCTCCCATTTCTCCATGGCCTGTCCTGCATTTCTGGTTTTGACACTTTTTTCAGCATGGCCCTTTTGACCGATGGGAAGCGAGACTTCTTTGTAGCGCTGATTTGCCTTTCCAGGTTGCTTGGTTGGCCAAAAAGGGCGTATGCGTTTTTTCCTGAATATATTCAGGAAAAAACGCATACGCCCTTTTTGGCCAAGGGCATCATTGTCAACGTTTTGCTGCTTTTCATGTGCGTTAAAGGCGATTCTAATCTACCTCCTGAAATCTGTTTCCTGCAATTCTGCCTTGATTTCAAATCCTCTCCTTTGCCTTCCCTCAATATATTTGTGGACGAGAGTTATCATTTATAACTGTGCAGGTTTGTGAATTGCAGTGCCCTGAAGCTCCATTTTACAACTCTCTTTTTCGGGAGCTGGCCGCAAAAGCGCAGGATGGCTTCAGGCCCTGTTCTGGTTCCGGGGGGCAGGCTGAGCCTGTGGTTAATTCTTCTTCCTGATGGGAAAATAGAGTGACCTGTGCCTGTCCCAACACCAAGAGCTAGTCTCTCATTGGTTCCCCGTCTTCCCGTTCATCCTCAGGACAAATTGCAACCTGTACGGAACAGGAGGTTAAAGGTGCTGATGCTCCAAGTAGGGAGATTGCTACTAAAGTGGCTGGAATGGCGAACCCGAGCACAAGGAGATGAGAAATGAGGTGCGTTTTAGAAACCTTTCCCCATCACACGGTGTACCATCTTCTGGGTTTCTCATGCATGTTTTCGATGTAGGAAGATGCCCTTGAACCTGGAGATTTGGGACCCATGCGATGGGTAGCACGCAGTATTACTTTAAAGGGTCTGCGTTTGCTCACCCAACCTCACCAAACCTCTCAGCCCCAAGAGTGTCCACCCTTATGTCTCATCCAGCTGTGGGTCTAGATATGGTCAATCCAGGTTGCATCACAGCCCCTGAACGAATTGTGTAAGAATTTCTCTCTCTTTCACTGTCTTTGTTTCATGGGTTTTTAAAAGTAATTTATTTTTATAATGGGGTTTAGCTGCTTTTCACGGCTGCGTTTATGCTGCTTTACACCCACTTGACACACTAACAGAGAGATATCAATACATAGGTTTTAAGATTATTACTAGTCAGATATATTCTTGTGCGGTGAATCGGGCGTGTTGAGTCCAGTTCTCTGAGCAAGGAGTAGGTCTTGTCTATTACATATTGGGTTTATGGAACGGTATCTGAGCTAATTTGAAAGTCTTGTTTTATATATCACCCCACCTCACCTTTCCCGTTAAGCAGCCATAGTGTGTTTTCTGCATGTGTGACTCTGTTCTGTTTTGTAATTCAGTTCAAGTGTAACGGTTTTTACATTCCCTCTATAAGTGACACCTTATGAGAAGTGTCCTTTTCTGTGTGACTTATTTCACTTAGAATCGTCGTACCTAAATCCACTCATCATGCTGCTACTAGCCTTATGACATTGATTTCATGGCTGAGTGATATTCCATTGTACATAAGGACCTCAAATTTTTTATCCATTTTTCGCTTTCCTGGGATATTTAAGGTGGAATGAAGTGGAGGTCCTTGTCAACAGAGCAGCCCTAAACTTTGGGGTGCTTGTGTCTTGCTGATTTTTAATTTTCCCACTTTATACCCCCATGCGTGGAAGTGCCCTATGCTCTCTAAGCTGTGTTTTTTAGATGTTTCAGGACACACCGTACACTTCTCCAGAGTGGCTGTTGGCAATTTACATCCCGCCCATCAGTGTAGCAAGGCTCCCATTTCTCCATGGCCTGTCCTGCATTTCTGGTTTTGACACTTTTTTCAGCATGGCCCTTTTGACCGATGGGAAGCGAGACTTCTTTGTAGCGCTGATTTGCCTTTCCAGGTTGCTTGGTTGGCCAAAAAGGGCGTATGCGTTTTTTCCTGAATATATTCAGGAAAAAACGCATACGCCCTTTTTGGCCAAGGGCATCATTGTCAACGTTTTGCTGCTTTTCATGTGCGTTAAAGGCGATTCTAATCTACCTCCTGAAATCTGTTTCCTGCAATTCTGCCTTGATTTCAAATCCTCTCCTTTGCCTTCCCTCAATATATTTGTGGACGAGAGTTATCATTTATAACTGTGCAGGTTTGTGAATTGCAGTGCCCTGAAGCTCCATTTTACAACTCTCTTTTTCGGGAGCTGGCCGCAAAAGCGCAGGATGGCTTCAGGCCCTGTTCTGGTTCCGGGGGGGAGGCTGAGCCTGTGGTTAATTCTTCTTCCTGATGGGAAAATAGAGTGACCTGTGCCTGTCCCAACACCAAGAGCTAGTCTCTCATTGGTTCCCCGTCTTCCCGTTCATCCTCAGGACAAATTGCAACCTGTACGGAACAGGAGGTTAAAGGTGCTGATGCTCCAAGTAGGGAGATTGCTACTAAAGTGGCTGGAATGGCGAACCCGAGCACAAGGAGATGAGAAATGAGGTGCGTTTTAGAAACCTTTCCCCATCACACGGTGTACCATCTTCTGGGTTTCTCATGCATGTTTTCGATGTAGGAAGATGCCCTTGAACCTGGAGAATTGGGACCCATGCGATGGGTAGCACGCAGTATTACTTTAAAGGGTCTGCGTTTGCTCACCCAACCTCACCAAACCTCTCAGCCCCAAGAGTGTCCACCCTTATGTCTCATCCAGCTGTGGGTCTAGATATGGTCAATCCAGGTTGCATCACAGCCCCTGAACGAATTGTGTAAGAATTTCTCTCTCTTTCACTGTCTTTGTTTCATGGGTTTTTAAAAGTAATTTATTTTTATAATGGGGTTTAGCTGCTTTTCACGGCTGTGTTTATGCCGCTTTACACCCACTTGACACACTAACAGAGAGATATCAATACATAGGTTTTAAGATTATTACTAGTCAGATATATTCTTGTGCGGTGAATCGGGCGTGTTGAGTCCAGTTCTCTGAGCAAGGAGTAGGTCTTGTCTATTACATATTGGGTTTATGGAACGGTATCTGAGCTAATTTGAAAGTCTTGTTTTATATATCACCCCACCTCACCTTTCCCGTTAAGCAGCCATAGTGTGTTTTCTGCATGTGTGACTCTGTTCTGTTTTGTAATTCAGTTCAACTGTAACGGTTTTTACATTCCCTCTATAAGTGACACCTTATGAGAAGTGTCCTTTTCTGTGTGACTTATTTCACTTAGAATCGTCGTACCTAAATCCACTCATCATGCTGCTACTAGCCTTATGACATTGATTTCATGGCTGAGTGATATTCCATTGTACATAAGGACCTCAAATTTTTTATCCATTTTTTGCTTTCCTGGGATATTTAAGGTGGAATGAAGTGGAGGTCCTTGTCAACAGAGCAGCCCTAAACTTTGGGGTGCTTGTGTCTTGCTGATTTTTAATTTTCCCACTTTATACCCCCATGCGTGGAAGTGCCCTATGCTCTCTAAGCTGTGTTTTTTAGATGTTTCAGGACACACCGTACACTTCTCCAGAGTGGCTGTTGGCAATTTACATCCCGCCCATCAGTGTAGCAAGGCTCCCATTTCTCCATGGCCTGTCCTGCATTTCTGGTTTTGACACTTTTTTCAGCATGGCCCTTTTGACCGATGGGAAGCGAGACTTCTTTGTAGCGCTGATTTGCCTTTCCAGGTTGCTTGGTTGGCCAAAAAGGGCGTATGCGTTTTTTCCTGAATATATTCAGGAAAAAACGCATACGCCCTTTTTGGCCAAGGGCATCATTGTCAACGTTTTGCTGCTTTTCATGTGCGTTAAAGGCGATTCTAATCTACCTCCTGAAATCTGTTTCCTGCAATTCTGCCTTGATTTCAAATCCTCTCCTTTGCCTTCCCTCAATATATTTGTGGACGAGAGTTATCATTTATAACTGTGCAGGTTTGTGAATTGCAGTGCCCTGAAGCTCCATTTTACAACTCTCTTTTTCGGGAGCTGGCCGCAAAAGCGCAGGATGGCTTCAGGCCCTGTTCTGGTTCCGGGGGGCAGGCTGAGCCTGTGGTTAATTCTTCTTCCTGATGGGAAAATAGAGTGACCTGTGCCTGTCCCAACACCAAGAGCTAGTCTCTCATTGGTTCCCCGTCTTCCCGTTCATCCTCAGGACAAATTGCAACCTGTACGGAACAGGAGGTTAAAGGTGCTGATGCTCCAAGTAGGGAGATTGCTACTAAAGTGGCTGGAATGGCGAACCCGAGCACAAGGAGATGAGAAATGAGGTGCGTTTTAGAAACCTTTCCCCATCACACGGTGTACCATCTTCTGGGTTTCTCATGCATGTTTTCGATGTAGGAAGATGCCCTTGAACCTGGAGATTTGGGACCCATGCGATGGGTAGCACGCAGTATTACTTTAAAGGGTCTGCGTTTGCTCACCCAACCTCACCAAACCTCTCAGCCCCAAGAGTGTCCACCCTTATGTCTCATCCAGCTGTGGGTCTAGATATGGTCAATCCAGGTTGCATCACAGCCCCTGAACGAATTGTGTAAGAATTTCTCTCTCTTTCACTGTCTTTGTTTCATGGGTTTTTAAAAGTAATTTATTTTTATAATGGGGTTTAGCTGCTTTTCACGGCTGTGTTTATGCCGCTTTACACCCACTTGACACACTAACAGAGAGATATCAATACATAGGTTTTAAGATTATTACTAGTCAGATATATTCTTGTGCGGTGAATCGGGCGTGTTGAGTCCAGTTCTCTGAGCAAGGAGTAGGTCTTGTCTATTACATATTGGGTTTATGGAACGGTATCTGAGCTAATTTGAAACTCTTGTTTTATGTATCACCCCACCTCACCTTTCCCGTTAAGCAGCCATAGTGTGTTTTCTGCATGTGTGACTCTGTTCTGTTTTGTAATTCAGTTCAAGTGTAACGGTTTTTACATTCCCTCTATAAGTGACACCTTATGAGAAGTGTCCTTTTCTGTGTGACTTATTTCACTTAGAATCGTCGTACCTAAATCCACTCATCATGCTGCTACTAGCCTTATGACATTGATTTCATGGCTGAGTGATATTCCATTGTACATAAGGACCTCCAATTTTTTATCCATTTTTCGCTTTCCTGGGATATTTAAGGTGGAATGAAGTGGAGGTCCTTGTCAACAGAGCAGCCCTAAACTTTGGGGTGCTTGTGTCTTGCTGATTTTTAATTTTCCCACTTTATACCCCCATGCGTGGAAGTGCCCTATGCTCTCTAAGCTGTGTTTTTTAGATGTTTCAGGACACACCGTACACTTCTCCAGAGTGGCTGTTGGCAATTTACATCCCGCCCATCAGTGTAGCAAGGCTCCCATTTCTCCATGGCCTGTCCTGCATTTCTGGTTTTGACACTTTTTTCAGCATGGCCCTTTTGACCGATGGGAAGCGAGACTTCTTTGTAGCGCTGATTTGCCTTTCCAGGTTGCTTGGTTGGCCAAAAAGGGCGTATGCGTTTTTTCCTGAATATATTCAGGAAAAAACGCATACGCCCTTTTTGGCCAAGGGCATCATTGTCAACGTTTTGCTGCTTTTCATGTGCGTTAAAGGCGATTCTAATCTACCTCCTGAAATCTGTTTCCTGCAATTCTGCCTTGATTTCAAATCCTCTCCTTTGCCTTCCCTCAATATATTTGTGGACGAGAGTTATCATTTATAACTGTGCAGGTTTGTGAATTGCAGTGCCCTGAAGCTCCATTTTACAACTCTCTTTTTCGGGAGCTGGCCGCAAAAGCGCAGGATGGCTTCAGGCCCTGTTCTGGTTCCGGGGGGCAGGCTGAGCCTGTGGTTAATTCTTCTTCCTGATGGGAAAATAGAGTGACCTGTGCCTGTCCCAACACCAAGAGCTAGTCTCTCATTGGTTCCCCGTCTTCCCGTTCATCCTCAGGACAAATTGCAACCTGTACGGAACAGGAGGTTAAAGGTGCTGATGCTCCAAGTAGGGAGATTGCTACTAAAGTGGCTGGAATGGCGAACCCGAGCACAAGGAGATGAGAAATGAGGTGCGTTTTAGAAACCTTTCCCCATCACACGGTGTACCATCTTCTGGGTTTCTCATGCATGTTTTCGATGTAGGAAGATGCCCTTGAACCTGGAGATTTGGGACCCATGCGATGGGTAGCACGCAGTATTACTTTAAAGGGTCTGCGTTTGCTCACCCAACCTCACCAAACCTCTCAGCCCCAAGAGTGTCCACCCTTATGTCTCATCCAGCTGTGGGTCTAGATATGGTCAATCCAGGTTGCATCACAGCCCCTGAACGAATTGTGTAAGAATTTCTCTCTCTTTCACTGTCTTTGTTTCATGGGTTTTTAAAAGTAATTTATTTTTATAATGGGGTTTAGCTGCTTTTCACGGCTGCGTTTATGCTGCTTTACACCCACTTGACACACTAACAGAGAGATATCAATACATAGGTTTTAAGATTATTACTAGTCAGATATATTCTTGTGCGGTGAATCGGGCGTGTTGAGTCCAGTTCTCTGAGCAAGGAGTAGGTCTTGTCTATTACATATTGGGTTTATGGAACGGTATCTGAGCTAATTTGAAAGTCTTGTTTTATATATCACCCCACCTCACCTTTCCCGTTAAGCAGCCATAGTGTGTTTTCTGCATGTGTGACTCTGTTCTGTTTTGTAATTCAGTTCAAGTGTAACGGTTTTTACATTCCCTCTATAAGTGACACCTTATGAGAAGTGTCCTTTTCTGTGTGACTTATTTCACTTAGAATCGTCGTACCTAAATCCACTCATCATGCTGCTACTAGCCTTATGACATTGATTTCATGGCTGAGTGATATTCCATTGTACATAAGGACCTCAAATTTTTTATCCATTTTTCGCTTTCCTGGGATATTTAAGGTGGAATGAAGTGGAGGTCCTTGTCAACAGAGCAGCCCTAAACTTTGGGGTGCTTGTGTCTTGCTGATTTTTAATTTTCCCACTTTATACCCCCATGCGTGGAAGTGCCCTATGCTCTCTAAGCTGTGTTTTTTAGATGTTTCAGGACACACCGTACACTTCTCCAGAGTGGCTGTTGGCAATTTACATCCCGCCCATCAGTGTAGCAAGGCTCCCATTTCTCCATGGCCTGTCCTGCATTTCTGGTTTTGACACTTTTTTCAGCATGGCCCTTTTGACCGATGGGAAGCGAGACTTCTTTGTAGCGCTGATTTGCCTTTCCAGGTTGCTTGGTTGGCCAAAAAGGGCGTATGCGTTTTTTCCTGAATATATTCAGGAAAAAACGCATACGCCCTTTTTGGCCAAGGGCATCATTGTCAACGTTTTGCTGCTTTTCATGTGCGTTAAAGGCGATTCTAATCTACCTCCTGAAATCTGTTTCCTGCAATTCTGCCTTGATTTCAAATCCTCTCCTTTGCCTTCCCTCAATATATTTGTGGACGAGAGTTATCATTTATAACTGTGCAGGTTTGTGAATTGCAGTGCCCTGAAGCTCCATTTTACAACTCTCTTTTTCGGGAGCTGGCCGCAAAAGCGCAGGATGGCTTCAGGCCCTGTTCTGGTTCCGGGGGGGAGGCTGAGCCTGTGGTTAATTCTTCTTCCTGATGGGAAAATAGAGTGACCTGTGCCTGTCCCAACACCAAGAGCTAGTCTCTCATTGGTTCCCCGTCTTCCCGTTCATCCTCAGGACAAATTGCAACCTGTACGGAACAGGAGGTTAAAGGTGCTGATGCTCCAAGTAGGGAGATTGCTACTAAAGTGGCTGGAATGGCGAACCCGAGCACAAGGAGATGAGAAATGAGGTGCGTTTTAGAAACCTTTCCCCATCACACGGTGTACCATCTTCTGGGTTTCTCATGCATGTTTTCGATGTAGGAAGATGCCCTTGAACCTGGAGAATTGGGACCCATGCGATGGGTAGCACGCAGTATTACTTTAAAGGGTCTGCGTTTGCTCACCCAACCTCACCAAACCTCTCAGCCCCAAGAGTGTCCACCCTTATGTCTCATCCAGCTGTGGGTCTAGATATGGTCAATCCAGGTTGCATCACAGCCCCTGAACGAATTGTGTAAGAATTTCTCTCTCTTTCACTGTCTTTGTTTCATGGGTTTTTAAAAGTAATTTATTTTTATAATGGGGTTTAGCTGCTTTTCACGGCTGTGTTTATGCCGCTTTACACCCACTTGACACACTAACAGAGAGATATCAATACATAGGTTTTAAGATTATTACTAGTCAGATATATTCTTGTGCGGTGAATCGGGCGTGTTGAGTCCAGTTCTCTGAGCAAGGAGTAGGTCTTGTCTATTACATATTGGGTTTATGGAACGGTATCTGAGCTAATTTGAAAGTCTTGTTTTATATATCACCCCACCTCACCTTTCCCGTTAAGCAGCCATAGTGTGTTTTCTGCATGTGTGACTCTGTTCTGTTTTGTAATTCAGTTCAACTGTAACGGTTTTTACATTCCCTCTATAAGTGACACCTTATGAGAAGTGTCCTTTTCTGTGTGACTTATTTCACTTAGAATCGTCGTACCTAAATCCACTCATCATGCTGCTACTAGCCTTATGACATTGATTTCATGGCTGAGTGATATTCCATTGTACATAAGGACCTCAAATTTTTTATCCATTTTTTGCTTTCCTGGGATATTTAAGGTGGAATGAAGTGGAGGTCCTTGTCAACAGAGCAGCCCTAAACTTTGGGGTGCTTGTGTCTTGCTGATTTTTAATTTTCCCACTTTATACCCCCATGCGTGGAAGTGCCCTATGCTCTCTAAGCTGTGTTTTTTAGATGTTTCAGGACACACCGTACACTTCTCCAGAGTGGCTGTTGGCAATTTACATCCCGCCCATCAGTGTAGCAAGGCTCCCATTTCTCCATGGCCTGTCCTGCATTTCTGGTTTTGACACTTTTTTCAGCATGGCCCTTTTGACCGATGGGAAGCGAGACTTCTTTGTAGCGCTGATTTGCCTTTCCAGGTTGCTTGGTTGGCCAAAAAGGGCGTATGCGTTTTTTCCTGAATATATTCAGGAAAAAACGCATACGCCCTTTTTGGCCAAGGGCATCATTGTCAACGTTTTGCTGCTTTTCATGTGCGTTAAAGGCGATTCTAATCTACCTCCTGAAATCTGTTTCCTGCAATTCTGCCTTGATTTCAAATCCTCTCCTTTGCCTTCCCTCAATATATTTGTGGACGAGAGTTATCATTTATAACTGTGCAGGTTTGTGAATTGCAGTGCCCTGAAGCTCCATTTTACAACTCTCTTTTTCGGGAGCTGGCCGCAAAAGCGCAGGATGGCTTCAGGCCCTGTTCTGGTTCCGGGGGGCAGGCTGAGCCTGTGGTTAATTCTTCTTCCTGATGGGAAAATAGAGTGACCTGTGCCTGTCCCAACACCAAGAGCTAGTCTCTCATTGGTTCCCCGTCTTCCCGTTCATCCTCAGGACAAATTGCAACCTGTACGGAACAGGAGGTTAAAGGTGCTGATGCTCCAAGTAGGGAGATTGCTACTAAAGTGGCTGGAATGGCGAACCCGAGCACAAGGAGATGAGAAATGAGGTGCGTTTTAGAAACCTTTCCCCATCACACGGTGTACCATCTTCTGGGTTTCTCATGCATGTTTTCGATGTAGGAAGATGCCCTTGAACCTGGAGATTTGGGACCCATGCGATGGGTAGCACGCAGTATTACTTTAAAGGGTCTGCGTTTGCTCACCCAACCTCACCAAACCTCTCAGCCCCAAGAGTGTCCACCCTTATGTCTCATCCAGCTGTGGGTATAGATATGGTCAATCCAGGTTGCATCACAGCCCCTGAACGAATTGTGTAAGAATTTCTCTCTCTTTCACAGTCTTTGTTTCATGGGTTTTTAAAAGTAATTTATTTTTATAATGGGGTTTAGCTGCTTTTCACAGCTGTGTTTATGCTGCTTTACACCCACTTGACACACTAACAGAGAGATATCAATACATAGGTTTTAAGATTATTACTAGTCAGATATATTCTTGTGCGGTGAATCGGGCGTGTTGAGTCCAGTTCTCTGAGCAAGGAGTAGGTCTTGTCTATTACATATTGGGTTTATGGAACGGTATCTGAGCTAATTTGAAACTCTTGTTTTATGTATCACCCCACCTCACCTTTCCCGTTAAGCAGCCATAGTGTGTTTTCTGCATGTGTGACTCTGTTCTGTTTTGTAATTCAGTTCAAGTGTAACGGTTTTTACATTCCCTCTATAAGTGACACCTTATGAGAAGTGTCCTTTTCTGTGTGACTTATTTCACTTAGAATCGTCGTACCTAAATCCACTCATCATGCTGCTACTAGCCTTATGACATTGATTTCATGGCTGAGTGATATTCCATTGTACATAAGGACCTCAAATTTTTTATCCATTTTTCGCTTTCCTGGGATATTTAAGGTGGAATGAAGTGGAGGTCCTTGTCAACAGAGCAGCCCTAAACTTTGGGGTGCTTGTGTCTTGCTGATTTTTAATTTTCCCACTTTATACCCCCATGCGTGGAAGTGCCCTATGCTCTCTAAGCTGTGTTTTTTAGATGTTTCAGGACACACCGTACACTTCTCCAGAGTGGCTGTTGGCAATTTACATCCCGCCCATCAGTGTAGCAAGGCTCCCATTTCTCCATGGCCTGTCCTGCATTTCTGGTTTTGACACTTTTTTCAGCATGGCCCTTTTGACCGATGGGAAGCGAGACTTCTTTGTAGCGCTGATTTGCCTTTCCAGGTTGCTTGGTTGGCCAAAAAGGGCGTATGCGTTTTTTCCTGAATATATTCAGGAAAAAACGCATACGCCCTTTTTGGCCAAGGGCATCATTGTCAACGTTTTGCTGCTTTTCATGTGCGTTAAAGGCGATTCTAATCTACCTCCTGAAATCTGTTTCCTGCAATTCTGCCTTGATTTCAAATCCTCTCCTTTGCCTTCCCTCAATATATTTGTGGACGAGAGTTATCATTTATAACTGTGCAGGTTTGTGAATTGCAGTGCCCTGAAGCTCCATTTTACAACTCTCTTTTTCGGGAGCTGGCCGCAAAAGCGCAGGATGGCTTCAGGCCCTGTTCTGGTTCCGGGGGGCAGGCTGAGCCTGTGGTTAATTCTTCTTCCTGATGGGAAAATAGAGTGACCTGTGCCTGTCCCAACACCAAGAGCTAGTCTCTCATTGGTTCCCCGTCTTCCCGTTCATCCTCAGGACAAATTGCAACCTGTACGGAACAGGAGGTTAAAGGTGCTGATGCTCCAAGTAGGGAGATTGCTACTAAAGTGGCTGGAATGGCGAACCCGAGCACAAGGAGATGAGAAATGAGGTGCGTTTTAGAAACCTTTCCCCATCACACGGTGTACCATCTTCTGGGTTTCTCATGCATGTTTTCGATGTAGGAAGATGCCCTTGAACCTGGAGATTTGGGACCCATGCGATGGGTAGCACGCAGTATTACTTTAAAGGGTCTGCGTTTGCTCACCCAACCTCACCAAACCTCTCAGCCCCAAGAGTGTCCACCCTTATGTCTCATCCAGCTGTGGGTCTAGATATGGTCAATCCAGGTTGCATCACAGCCCCTGAACGAATTGTGTAAGAATTTCTCTCTCTTTCACTGTCTTTGTTTCATGGGTTTTTAAAAGTAATTTATTTTTATAATGGGGTTTAGCTGCTTTTCACGGCTGCGTTTATGCTGCTTTACACCCACTTGACACACTAACAGAGAGATATCAATACATAGGTTTTAAGATTATTACTAGTCAGATATATTCTTGTGCGGTGAATCGGGCGTGTTGAGTCCAGTTCTCTGAGCAAGGAGTAGGTCTTGTCTATTACATATTGGGTTTATGGAACGGTATCTGAGCTAATTTGAAAGTCTTGTTTTATATATCACCCCACCTCACCTTTCCCGTTAAGCAGCCATAGTGTGTTTTCTGCATGTGTGACTCTGTTCTGTTTTGTAATTCAGTTCAAGTGTAACGGTTTTTACATTCCCTCTATAAGTGACACCTTATGAGAAGTGTCCTTTTCTGTGTGACTTATTTCACTTAGAATCGTCGTACCTAAATCCACTCATCATGCTGCTACTAGCCTTATGACATTGATTTCATGGCTGAGTGATATTCCATTGTACATAAGGACCTCAAATTTTTTATCCATTTTTCGCTTTCCTGGGATATTTAAGGTGGAATGAAGTGGAGGTCCTTGTCAACAGAGCAGCCCTAAACTTTGGGGTGCTTGTGTCTTGCTGATTTTTAATTTTCCCACTTTATACCCCCATGCGTGGAAGTGCCCTATGCTCTCTAAGCTGTGTTTTTTAGATGTTTCAGGACACACCGTACACTTCTCCAGAGTGGCTGTTGGCAATTTACATCCCGCCCATCAGTGTAGCAAGGCTCCCATTTCTCCATGGCCTGTCCTGCATTTCTGGTTTTGACACTTTTTTCAGCATGGCCCTTTTGACCGATGGGAAGCGAGACTTCTTTGTAGCGCTGATTTGCCTTTCCAGGTTGCTTGGTTGGCCAAAAAGGGCGTATGCGTTTTTTCCTGAATATATTCAGGAAAAAACGCATACGCCCTTTTTGGCCAAGGGCATCATTGTCAACGTTTTGCTGCTTTTCATGTGCTTTAAAGGCGATTCGAATCTACCTCCTGAAATCTGTTTCCTGCAATTCTGCCTTGATTTCAAATCCTCTCCTTTGCCTTCCCTCAATATATTTGTGGACGAGAGTTATCATTTATAACTGTGCAGGTTTGTGAATTGCAGTGCCCTGAAGCTCCATTTTACAACTCTCTTTTTCGGGAGCTGGCCGCAAAAGCGCAGGATGGCTTCAGGCCCTGTTCTGGTTCCGGGGGTCAGGCTGAGCCTGTGGTTAATTCTTCTTCCTGATGGGAAAATAGAGTGACCTGTGCCTGTCCCAACACCAAGAGCTAGTCTCTCATTGGTTCCCCGTCTTCCCGTTCATCCTCAGGACAAATTGCAACCTGTACGGAACAGGAGGTTAAAGGTGCTGATGCTCCAAGTAGGGAGATTGCTACTAAAGTGGCTGGAATGGCGAACCCGAGCACAAGGAGATGAGAAATGAGGTGCGTTTTAGAAACCTTTCCCCATCACACGGTGTACCATCTTCTGGGTTTCTCATGCATGTTTTCGATGTAGGAAGATGCCCTTGAACCTGGAGATTTGGGACCCATGCGATGGGTAGCACGCAGTATTACTTTAAAGGGTCTGCATTTGCTCACCCAACCTCACCAAACCTCTCAGCCCCAAGAGTGTCCACCCTTATGTCTCATCCAGCTGTGGGTCTAGATATGGTCAATCCAGGTTGCATCACAGCCCCTGAACGAATTGTGTAAGAATTTCTCTCTCTTTCACTGTCTTTGTTTCATGGGTTTTTAAAAGTAATTTATTTTTATAATGGGGTTTAGCTGCTTTTCACGGCTGTGTTTATGCCGCTTTACACCCACTTGACACACTAACAGAGAGATATCAATACATAGGTTTTAAGATTATTACTAGTCAGATATATTCTTGTGCGGTGAATCGGGCGTGTTGAGTCCAGTTCTCTGAGCAAGGAGTAGGTCTTGTCTATTACATATTGGGTTTATGGAACGGTATCTGAGCTAATTTGAAACTCTTGTTTTATGTATCACCCCACCTCACCTTTCCCGTTAAGCAGCCATAGTGTGTTTTCTGCATGTGTGACTCTGTTCTGTTTTGTAATTCAGTTCAAGTGTAACGGTTTTTACATTCCCTCTATAAGTGACACCTTATGAGAAGTGTCCTTTTCTGTGTGACTTATTTCACTTAGAATCGTCGTACCTAAATCCACTCATCATGCTGCTACTAGCCTTATGACATTGATTTCATGGCTGAGTGATATTCCATTGTACATAAGGACCTCAAATTTTTTATCCATTTTTCGCTTTCCTGGGATATTTAAGGTGGAATGAAGTGGAGGTCCTTGTCAACAGAGCAGCCCTAAACTTTGGGGTGCTTGTGTCTTGCTGATTTTTAATTTTCCCACTTTATACCCCCATGCGTGGAAGTGCCCTATGCTCTCTAAGCTGTGTTTTTTAGATGTTTCAGGACACACCGTACACTTCTCCAGAGTGGCTGTTGGCAATTTACATCCCGCCCATCAGTGTAGCAAGGCTCCCATTTCTCCATGGCCTGTCCTGCATTTCTGGTTTTGACACTTTTTTCAGCATGGCCCTTTTGACCGATGGGAAGCGAGACTTCTTTGTAGCGCTGATTTGCCTTTCCAGGTTGCTTGGTTGGCCAAAAAGGGCGTATGCGTTTTTTCCTGAATATATTCAGGAAAAAACGCATACGCCCTTTTTGGCCAAGGGCATCATTGTCAACGTTTTGCTGCTTTTCATGTGCGTTAAAGGCGATTCTAATCTACCTCCTGAAATCTGTTTCCTGCAATTCTGCCTTGATTTCAAATCCTCTCCTTTGCCTTCCCTCAATATATTTGTGGACGAGAGTTATCATTTATAACTGTGCAGGTTTGTGAATTGCAGTGCCCTGAAGCTCCATTTTACAACTCTCTTTTTCGGGAGCTGGCCGCAAAAGCGCAGGATGGCTTCAGGCCCTGTTCTGGTTCCGGGGGGCAGGCTGAGCCTGTGGTTAATTCTTCTTCCTGATGGGAAAATAGAGTGACCTGTGCCTGTCCCAACACCAAGAGCTAGTCTCTCATTGGTTCCCCGTCTTCCCGTTCATCCTCAGGACAAATTGCAACCTGTACGGAACAGGAGGTTAAAGGTGCTGATGCTCCAAGTAGGGAGATTGCTACTAAAGTGGCTGGAATGGCGAACCCGAGCACAAGGAGATGAGAAATGAGGTGCGTTTTAGAAACCTTTCCCCATCACACGGTGTACCATCTTCTGGGTTTCTCATGCATGTTTTCGATGTAGGAAGATGCCCTTGAACCTGGAGATTTGGGACCCATGCGATGGGTAGCACGCAGTATTACTTTAAAGCGTCTGCATTTGCTCACCCAACCTCACCAAACGTCTCAGCCCCAAGAGTGTCCACCCTTATGTCTCATCCAGCTGTGGGTCTAGATATGGTCAATCCAGGTTGCATCACAGCCCCTGAACGAATTGTGTAAGAATTTCTCTCTCTTTCACTGTCTTTGTTTCATGGGTTTTTAAAAGTAATTTATTTTTATAATGGGGTTTAGCTGCTTTTCACGGCTGTGTTTATGCCGCTTTACACCCACTTGACACACTAACAGAGAGATATCAATACATAGGTTTTAAGATTATTACTAGTCAGATATATTCTTGTGCGGTGAATCGGGCGTGTTGAGTCCAGTTCTCTGAGCAAGGAGTAGGTCTTTTCTATTACATATTGGGTTTATGGAACGGTATCTGAGCTAATTTGAAACTCTTGTTTTATGTATCACCCCACCTCACCTTTCCCGTTAAGCAGCCATAGTGTGTTTTCTGCATGTGTGACTCTGTTCTGTTTTGTAATTCAGTTCAAGTGTAACGGTTTTTACATTCCCTCTATAAGTGACACCTTATGAGAAGTGTCCTTTTCTGTGTGACTTATTTCACTTAGAATCGTCGTACCTAAATCCACTCATCATGCTGCTACTAGCCTTATGACATTGATTTCATGGCTGAGTGATATTCCATTGTACATAAGGACCTCAAATTTTTTATCCATTTTTCGCTTTCCTGGGATATTTAAGGTGGAATGAAGTGGAGGTCCTTGTCAACAGAGCAGCCCTAAACTTTGGGGTGCTTGTGTCTTGCTGATTTTTAATTTTCCCACTTTATACCCCCATGCGTGGAAGTGCCCTATGCTCTCTAAGCTGTGTTTTTTAGATGTTTCAGGACACACCGTACACTTCTCCAGAGTGGCTGTTGGCAATTTACATCCCGCCCATCAGTGTAGCAAGGCTCCCATTTCTCCATGGCCTGTCCTGCATTTCTGGTTTTGACACTTTTTTCAGCATGGCCCTTTTGACCGATGGGAAGCGAGACTTCTTTGTAGCGCTGATTTGCCTTTCCAGGTTGCTTGGTTGGCCAAAAAGGGCGTATGCGTTTTTTCCTGAATATATTCAGGAAAAAACGCATACGCCCTTTTTGGCCAAGGGCATCATTGTCAACGTTTTGCTGCTTTTCATGTGCGTTAAAGGCGATTCTAATCTACCTCCTGAAATCTGTTTCCTGCAATTCTGCCTTGATTTCAAATCCTCTCCTTTGCCTTCCCTCAATATATTTGTGGACGAGAGTTATCATTTATAACTGTGCAGGTTTGTGAATTGCAGTGCCCTGAAGCTCCATTTTACAACTCTCTTCTTCGGGAGCTGGCCGCAAAAGCGCAGGATGGCTTCAGGCCCTGTTCTGGTTCCGGGGGGCAGGCTGAGCCTGTGGTTAATTCTTCTTCCTGATGGGAAAATAGAGTGACCTGTGCCTGTCCCAACACCAAGAGCTAGTCTCTCATTGGTTCCCCGTCTTCCCGTTCATCCTCAGGACAAATTGCAACCTGTACGGAACAGGAGGTTAAAGGTGCTGATGCTCCAAGTAGGGAGATTGCTACTAAAGTGGCTGGAATGGCGAACCCGAGCACAAGGAGATGAGAAATGAGGTGCGTTTTAGAAACCTTTCCCCATCACACGGTGTACCATCTTCTGGGTTTCTCATGCATGTTTTCGATGTAGGAAGATGCCCTTGAACCTGGAGATTTGGGACCCATGCGATGGGTAGCACGCAGTATTACTTTAAAGGGTCTGCATTTGCTCACCCAACCTCACCAAACCTCTCAGCCCCAAGAGTGTCCACCCTTATGTCTCATCCAGCTGTGGGTCTAGATATGGTCAATCCAGGTTGCATCACAGCCCCTGAACGAATTGTGTAAGAATTTCTCTCTCTTTCACTGTCTTTGTTTCATGGGTTTTTAAAAGTAATTTATTTTTATAATGGGGTTTAGCTGCTTTTCACGGCTGTGTTTATGCCGCTTTACACCCACTTGACACACTAACAGAGAGATATCAATACATAGGTTTTAAGATTATTACTAGTCAGATATATTCTTGTGCGGTGAATCGGGCGTGTTGAGTCCAGTTCTCTGAGCAAGGAGTAGGTCTTGTCTATTACATATTGGGTTTATGGAACGGTATCTGAGCTAATTTGAAACTCTTGTTTTATGTATCACCCCACCTCACCTTTCCCGTTAAGCAGCCATAGTGTGTTTTCTGCATGTGTGACTCTGTTCTGTTTTGTAATTCAGTTCAAGTGTAACGGTTTTTACATTCCCTCTATAAGTGACACCTTATGAGAAGTGTCCTTTTCTGTGTGACTTATTTCACTTAGAATCGTCGTACCTAAATCCACTCATCATGCTGCTACTAGCCTTATGACATTGATTTCATGGCTGAGTGATATTCCATTGTACATAAGGACCTCAAATTTTTTATCCATTTTTCGCTTTCCTGGGATATTTAAGGTGGAATGAAGTGGAGGTCCTTGTCAACAGAGCAGCCCTAAACTTTGGGGTGCTTGTGTCTTGCTGATTTTTAATTTTCCCACTTTATACCCCCATGCGTGGAAGTGCCCTATGCTCTCTAAGCTGTGTTTTTTAGATGTTTCAGGACACACCGTACACTTCTCCAGAGTGGCTGTTGGCAATTTACATCCCGCCCATCAGTGTAGCAAGGCTCCCATTTCTCCATGGCCTGTCCTGCATTTCTGGTTTTGACACTTTTTTCAGCATGGCCCTTTTGACCGATGGGAAGCGAGACTTCTTTGTAGCGCTGATTTGCCTTTCCAGGTTGCTTGGTTGGCCAAAAAGGGCGTATGCGTTTTTTCCTGAATATATTCAGGAAAAAACGCATACGCCCTTTTTGGCCAAGGGCATCATTGTCAACGTTTTGCTGCTTTTCATGTGCGTTAAAGGCGATTCTAATCTACCTCCTGAAATCTGTTTCCTGCAATTCTGCCTTGATTTCAAATCCTCTCCTTTGCCTTCCCTCAATATATTTGTGGACGAGAGTTATCATTTATAACTGTGCAGGTTTGTGAATTGCAGTGCCCTGAAGCTCCATTTTACAACTCTCTTTTTCGGGAGCTGGCCGCAAAAGCGCAGGATGGCTTCAGGCCCTGTTCTGGTTCCGGGGGGCAGGCTGAGCCTGTGGTTAATTCTTCTTCCTGATGGGAAAATAGAGTGACCTGTGCCTGTCCCAACACCAAGAGCTAGTCTCTCATTGGTTCCCCGTCTTCCCGTTCATCCTCAGGACAAATTGCAACCTGTACGGAACAGGAGGTTAAAGGTGCTGATGCTCCAAGTAGGGAGATTGCTACTAAAGTGGCTGGAATGGCGAACCCGAGCACAAGGAGATGAGAAATGAGGTGCGTTTTAGAAACCTTTCCCCATCACACGGTGTACCATCTTCTGGGTTTCTCATGCATGTTTTCGATGTAGGAAGATGCCCTTGAACCTGGAGATTTGGGACCCATGCGATGGGTAGCACGCAGTATTACTTTAAAGCGTCTGCATTTGCTCACCCAACCTCACCAAACGTCTCAGCCCCAAGAGTGTCCACCCTTATGTCTCATCCAGCTGTGGGTCTAGATATGGTCAATCCAGGTTGCATCACAGCCCCTGAACGAATTGTGTAAGAATTTCTCTCTCTTTCACTGTCTTTGTTTCATGGGTTTTTAAAAGTAATTTATTTTTATAATGGGGTTTAGCTGCTTTTCACGGCTGTGTTTATGCCGCTTTACACCCAGTTGACACACTAACAGAGAGATATCAATACATAGGTTTTAAGATTATTACTAGTCAGATATATTCTTGTGCGGTGAATCGGGCGTGTTGAGTCCAGTTCTCTGAGCAAGGAGTAGGTCTTTTCTATTACATATTGGGTTTATGGAACGGTATCTGAGCTAATTTGAAACTCTTGTTTTATGTATCACCCCACCTCACCTTTCCCGTTAAGCAGCCATAGTGTGTTTTCTGCATGTGTGACTCTGTTCTGTTTTGTAATTCAGTTCAAGTGTAACGGTTTTTACATTCCCTCTATAAGTGACACCTTATGAGAAGTGTCCTTTTCTGTGTGACTTATTTCACTTAGAATCGTCGTACCTAAATCCACTCATCATGCTGCTACTAGCCTTATGACATTGATTTCATGGCTGAGTGATATTCCATTGTACATAAGGACCTCAAATTTTTTATCCATTTTTCGCTTTCCTGGGATATTTAAGGTGGAATGAAGTGGAGGTCCTTGTCAACAGAGCAGCCCTAAACTTTGGGGTGCTTGTGTCTTGCTGATTTTTAATTTTCCCACTTTATACCCCCATGCGTGGAAGTGCCCTATGCTCTCTAAGCTGTGTTTTTTAGATGTTTCAGGACACACCGTACACTTCTCCAGAGTGGCTGTTGGCAATTTACATCCCGCCCATCAGTGTAGCAAGGCTCCCATTTCTCCATGGCCTGTCCTGCATTTCTGGTTTTGACACTTTTTTCAGCATGGCCCTTTTGACCGATGGGAAGCGAGACTTCTTTGTAGCGCTGATTTGCCTTTCCAGGTTGCTTGGTTGGCCAAAAAGGGCGTATGCGTTTTTTCCTGAATATATTCAGGAAAAAACGCATACGCCCTTTTTGGCCAAGGGCATCATTGTCAACGTTTTGCTGCTTTTCATGTGCGTTAAAGGCGATTCTAATCTACCTCCTGAAATCTGTTTCCTGCAATTCTGCCTTGATTTCAAATCCTCTCCTTTGCCTTCCCTCAATATATTTGTGGACGAGAGTTATCATTTATAACTGTGCAGGTTTGTGAATTGCAGTGCCCTGAAGCTCCATTTTACAACTCTCTTCTTCGGGAGCTGGCCGCAAAAGCGCAGGATGGCTTCAGGCCCTGTTCTGGTT
This sequence comes from Balaenoptera physalus, assembly GCF_965194825.1. Taxonomy (NCBI): domain Eukaryota; kingdom Metazoa; phylum Chordata; class Mammalia; order Artiodactyla; family Balaenopteridae; genus Balaenoptera; species Balaenoptera physalus. The sequence goes on along the minus strand of NW_028126349.1, from coordinate 878,897 downwards.
CCGGGGGGCAGGCTGAGCCTGTGGTTAATTCTTCTTCCTGATGGGAAAATAGAGTGACCTGTGCCTGTCCCAACACCAAGAGCTAGTCTCTCATTGGTTCCCCGTCTTCCCGTTCATCCTCAGGACAAATTGCAACCTGTACGGAACAGGAGGTTAAAGGTGCTGATGCTCCAAGTAGGGAGATTGCTACTAAAGTGGCTGGAATGGCGAACCCGAGCACAAGGAGATGAGAAATGAGGTGCGTTTTAGAAACCTTTCCCCATCACACGGTGTACCATCTTCTGGGTTTCTCATGCATGTTTTCGATGTAGGAAGATGCCCTTGAACCTGGAGATTTGGGACCCATGCGATGGGTAGCACGCAGTATTACTTTAAAGGGTCTGCGTTTGCTCACCCAACCTCACCAAACCTCTCAGCCCCAAGAGTGTCCACCCTTATGTCTCATCCAGCTGTGGGTCTAGATATGGTCAATCCAGGTTGCATCACAGCCCCTGAACGAATTGTGTAAGAATTTCTCTCTCTTTCACTGTCTTTGTTTCATGGGTTTTTAAAAGTAATTTATTTTTATAATGGGGTTTAGCTGCTTTTCACGGCTGTGTTTATGCCGCTTTACACCCACTTGACACACTAACAGAGAGATATCAATACATAGGTTTTAAGATTATTACTAGTCAGATATATTCTTGTGCGGTGAATCGGGCGTGTTGAGTCCAGTTCTCTGAGCAAGGAGTAGGTCTTGTCTATTACATATTGGGTTTATGGAACGGTATCTGAGCTAATTTGAAACTCTTGTTTTATGTATCACCCCACCTCACCTTTCCCGTTAAGCAGCCATAGTGTGTTTTCTGCATGTGTGACTCTGTTCTGTTTTGTAATTCAGTTCAAGTGTAACGGTTTTTACATTCCCTCTATAAGTGACACCTTATGAGAAGTGTCCTTTTCTGTGTGACTTATTTCACTTAGAATCGTCGTACCTAAATCCACTCATCATGCTGCTACTAGCCTTATGACATTGATTTCATGGCTGAGTGATATTCCATTGTACATAAGGACCTCAAATTTTTTATCCATTTTTCGCTTTCCTGGGATATTTAAGGTGGAATGAAGTGGAGGTCCTTGTCAACAGAGCAGCCCTAAACTTTGGGGTGCTTGTGTCTTGCTGATTTTTAATTTTCCCACTTTATACCCCCATGCGTGGAAGTGCCCTATGCTCTCTAAGCTGTGTTTTTTAGATGTTTCAGGACACAACGTACACTTCTCCAGAGTGGCTGTTGGCAATTTACATCCCGCCCATCAGTGTAGCAAGGCTCCCATTTCTCCATGGCCTGTCCTGCATTTCTGGTTTTGACACTTTTTTCAGCATGGCCCTTTTGACCGATGGGAAGCGAGACTTCTTTGTAGCGCTGATTTGCCTTTCCAGGTTGCTTGGTTGGCCAAAAAGGGCGTATGCGTTTTTTCCTGAATATATTCAGGAAAAAACGCATACGCCCTTTTTGGCCAAGGGCATCATTGTCAACGTTTTGCTGCTTTTCATGTGCGTTAAAGGCGATTCTAATCTACCTCCTGAAATCTGTTTCCTGCAATTCTGCCTTGATTTCAAATCCTCTCCTTTGCCTTCCCTCAATATATTTGTGGACGAGAGTTATCATTTATAACTGTGCAGGTTTGTGAATTGCAGTGCCCTGAAGCTCCATTTTACAACTCTCTTTTTCGGGAGCTGGCCGCAAAAGCGCAGGATGGCTTCAGGCCCTGTTCTGGTTCCGGGGGGCAGGCTGAGCCTGTGGTTAATTCTTCTTCCTGATGGGAAAATAGAGTGACCTGTGCCTGTCCCAACACCAAGAGCTAGTCTCTCATTGGTTCCCCGTCTTCCCGTTCATCCTCAGGACAAATTGCAACCTGTACGGAACAGGAGGTTAAAGGTGCTGATGCTCCAAGTAGGGAGATTGCTACTAAAGTGGCTGGAATGGCGAACCCGAGCACAAGGAGATGAGAAATGAGGTGCGTTTTAGAAACCTTTCCCCATCACACGGTGTACCATCTTCTGGGTTTCTCATGCATGTTTTCGATGTAGGAAGATGCCCTTGAACCTGGAGATTTGGGACCCATGCGATGGGTAGCACGCAGTATTACTTTAAAGGGTCTGCATTTGCTCACCCAACCTCACCAAACGTCTCAGCCCCAAGAGTGTCCACCCTTATGTCTCATCCAGCTGTGGGTCTAGATATGGTCAATCCAGGTTGCATCACAGCCCCTGAACGAATTGTGTAAGAATTTCTCTCTCTTTCACTGTCTTTGTTTCATGGGTTTTTAAAAGTAATTTATTTTTATAATGGGGTTTAGCTGCTTTTCACGGCTGTGTTTATGCCGCTTTACACCCACTTGACACACTAACAGAGAGATATCAATACATTGGTTTTAAGATTATTACTAGTCAGATATATTCTTGTGCGGTGAATCGGGCGTGTTGAGTCCAGTTCTCTGAGCAAGGAGTAGGTCTTGTCTATTCCATATTGGGTTTATGGAACGGTATCTGAGCTAATTTGAAACTCTTGTTTTATGTATCACCCCACCTCACCTTTCCCGTTAAGCAGCCATAGTGTGTTTTCTGCATGTGTGACTCTGTTCTGTTTTGTAATTCAGTTCAAGTGTAACGGTTTTTACATTCCCTCTATAAGTGACACCTTATGAGAAGTGTCCTTTTCTGTGTGACTTATTTCACTTAGAATCGTCGTACCTAAATCCACTCATCATGCTGCTACTAGCCTTATGACATTGATTTCATGGCTGAGTGATATTCCATTGTACATAAGGACCTCACATTTTTTATCCATTTTTCGCTTTCCTGGGATATTTAAGGTGGAATGAAGTGGAGGTCCTTGTCAACAGAGCAGCCCTAAACTTTGGGGTGCTTGTGTCTTGCTGATTTTTAATTTTCCCACTTTATACCCCCATGCGTGGAAGTGCCCTATGCTCTCTAAGCTGTGTTTTTTAGATGTTTCAGGACACACCGTACACTTCTCCAGAGTGGCTGTTGGCAATTTACATCCCGCCCATCAGTGTAGCAAGGCTCCCATTTCTCCATGGCCTGTCCTGCATTTCTGGTTTTGACACTTTTTTCAGCATGGCCCTTTTGACCGATGGGAAGCGAGACTTCTTTGTAGCGCTGATTTGCCTTTCCAGGTTGCTTGGTTGGCCAAAAAGGGCGTATGCGTTTTTTCCTGAATATATTCAGGAAAAAACGCATACGCCCTTTTTGGCCAAGGGCATCATTGTCAACGTTTTGCTGCTTTTCATGTGCGTTAAAGGCGATTCTAATCTACCTCCTGAAATCTGTTTCCTGCAATTCTGCCTTGATTTCAAATCCTCTCCTTTGCCTTCCCTCAATATATTTGTGGACGAGAGTTATCATTTATAACTGTGCAGGTTTGTGAATTGCAGTGCCCTGAAGCTCCATTTTACAACTCTCTTTTTCGGGAGCTGGCCGCAAAAGCGCAGGATGGCTTCAGGCCCTGTTCTGGTTCCGGGGGGCAGGCTGAGCCTGTGGTTAATTCTTCTTCCTGATGGGAAAATAGAGTGACCTGTGCCTGTCCCAACACCAAGAGCTAGTCTCTCATTGGTTCCCCGTCTTCCCGTTCATCCTCAGGACAAATTGCAACCTGTACGGAACAGGAGGTTAAAGGTGCTGATGCTCCAAGTAGGGAGATTGCTACTAAAGTGGCTGGAATGGCGAACCCGAGCACAAGGAGATGAGAAATGAGGTGCGTTTTAGAAACCTTTCCCCATCACACGGTATACCATCTTCTGGGTTTCTCATGCATGTTTTCGATGTAGGAAGATGCCCTTGAACCTGGAGATTTGGGACCCATGCGATGGGTAGCACGCAGTATTACTTTAAAGGGTCTGCATTTGCTCACCCAACCTCACCAAACCTCTCAGCCCCAAGAGTGTCCACCCTTATGTCTCATCCAGCTGTGGGTCTAGATATGGTCAATCCAGGTTGCATCACAGCCCCTGAACGAATTGTGTAAGAATTTCTCTCTCTTTCACTGTCTTTGTTTCATGGGTTTTTAAAAGTAATTTATTTTTATAATGGGGTTTAGCTGCTTTTCACGGCTGTGTTTATGCCGCTTTACACCCACTTGACACACTAACAGAGAGATATCAATACATTGGTTTTAAGATTATTACTAGTCAGATATATTCTTGTGCGGTGAATCGGGCGTGTTGAGTCCAGTTCTCTGAGCAAGGAGTAGGTCTTGTCTATTACATATTGGGTTTATGGAACGGTATCTGAGCTAATTTGAAACTCTTGTTTTATGTATCACCCCACCTCACCTTTCCCGTTAAGCAGCCATAGTGTGTTTTCTGCATGTGTGACTCTGTTCTGTTTTGTAATTCAGTTCAAGTGTAACGGTTTTTACATTCCCTCTATAAGTGACACCTTATGAGAAGTGTCCTTTTCTGTGTGACTTATTTCACTTAGAATCGTCGTACCTAAATCCACTCATCATGCTGCTACTAGCCTTATGACATTGATTTCATGGCTGAGTGATATTCCATTGTACATAAGGACCTCAAATTTTTTATCCATTTTTCGCTTTCCTGGGATATTTAAGGTGGAATGAAGTGGAGGTCCTTGTCAACAGAGCAGCCCTAAACTTTGGGGTGCTTGTGTCTTGCTGATTTTTAATTTTCCCACTTTATACCCCCATGCGTGGAAGTGCCCTATGCTCTCTAAGCTGTGTTTTTTAGATGTTTCAGGACACACCGTACACTTCTCCAGAGTGGCTGTTGGCAATTTACATCCCGCCCATCAGTGTAGCAAGGCTCCCATTTCTCCATGGCCTGTCCTGCATTTCTGGTTTTGACACTTTTTTCAGCATGGCCCTTTTGACCGATGGGAAGCGAGACTTCTTTGTAGCGCTGATTTGCCTTTCCAGGTTGCTTGGTTGGCCAAAAAGGGCGTATGCGTTTTTTCCTGAATATATTCAGGAAAAAACGCATACGCCCTTTTTGGCCAAGGGCATCATTGTCAACGTTTTGCTGCTTTTCATGTGCGTTAAAGGCGATTCTAATCTACCTCCTGAAATCTGTTTCCTGCAATTCTGCCTTGATTTCAAATCCTCTCCTTTGCCTTCCCTCAATATATTTGTGGACGAGAGTTATCATTTATAACTGTGCAGGTTTGTGAATTGCAGTGCCCTGAAGCTCCATTTTACAACTCTCTTTTTCGGGAGCTGGCCGCAAAAGCGCAGGATGGCTTCAGGCCCTGTTCTGGTTCCGGGGGGCAGGCTGAGCCTGTGGTTAATTCTTCTTCCTGATGGGAAAATAGAGTGACCTGTGCCTGTCCCAACACCAAGAGCTAGTCTCTCATTGGTTCCCCGTCTTCCCGTTCATCCTCAGGACAAATTGCAACCTGTACGGAACAGGAGGTTAAAGGTGCTGATGCTCCAAGTAGGGAGATTGCTAGTAAAGTGGCTGGAATGGCGAACCCGAGCACAAGGAGATGAGAAATGAGGTGCGTTTTAGAAACCTTTCCCCATCACACGGTGTACCATCTTCTGGGTTTCTCATGCATGTTTTCGATGTAGGAAGATGCCCTTGAACCTGGAGATTTGGGACCCATGCGATGGGTAGCACGCAGTATTACTTTAAAGGGTCTGCGTTTGCTCACCCAACCTCACCAAACCTCTCAGCCCCAAGAGTGTCCACCCTTATGTCTCATCCAGCTGTGGGTCTAGATATGGTCAATCCAGGTTGCATCACAGCCCCTGAACGAATTGTGTAAGAATTTCTCTCTCTTTCACTGTCTTTGTTTCATGGGTTTTTAAAAGTAATTTATTTTTATAATGGGGTTTAGCTGCTTTTCACGGCTGCGTTTATGCTGCTTTACACCCACTTGACACACTAACAGAGAGATATCAATACATAGGTTTTAAGATTATTACTAGTCAGATATATTCTTGTGCGGTGAATCGGGCGTGTTGAGTCCAGTTCTCTGAGCAAGGAGTAGGTCTTGTCTATTACATATTGGGTTTATGGAACGGTATCTGAGCTAATTTGAAAGTCTTGTTTTATATATCACCCCACCTCACCTTTTCCGTTAAGCAGCCATAGTGTGTTTTCTGCATGTGTGACTCTGTTCTGTTTTGTAATTCAGTTCAAGTGTAACGGTGTTTACATTCCCTCTATAAGTGACACCTTATGAGAAGTGTCCTTTTCTGTGTGACTTATTTCACTTAGAATCGTCGTACCTAAATCCACTCATCATGCTGCTACTAGCCTTATGACATTGATTTCATGGCTGAGTGATATTCCATTGTACATAAGGACCTCAAATTTTTTATCCATTTTTCGCTTTCCTGGGATATTTAAGGTGGAATGAAGTGGAGGTCCTTGTCAACAGAGCAGCCCTAAACTTTGGGGTGCTTGTGTCTTGCTGATTTTTAATTTTCCCACTTTATACCCCCATGCGTGGAAGTGCCCTATGCTCTCTAAGCTGTGTTTTTTAGATGTTTCAGGACACACCGTACACTTCTCCAGAGTGGCTGTTGGCAATTTACATCCCGCCCATCAGTGTAGCAAGGCTCCCATTTCTCCATGGCCTGTCCTGCATTTCTGGTTTTGACACTTTTTTCAGCATGGCCCTTTTGACCGATGGGAAGCGAGACTTCTTTGTAGCGCTGATTTGCCTTTCCAGGTTGCTTGGTTGGCCAAAAAGGGCGTATGCGTTTTTTCCTGAATATATTCAGGAAAAAACGCATACGCCCTTTTTGGCCAAGGACATCATTGTCAACGTTTTGCTGCTTTTCATGTGCGTTAAAGGCGATTCTAATCTACCTCCTGAAATCTGTTTCCTGCAATTCTGCCTTGATTTCAAATCCTCTCCTTTGCCTTCCCTCAATATATTTGTGGACGAGAGTTATCATTTATAACTGTGCAGGTTTGTGAATTGCAGTGCCCTGAAGCTCCATTTTACAACTCTCTTCTTCGGGAGCTGGCCGCAAAAGCGCAGGATGGCTTCAGGCCCTGTTCTGGTTCCGGGGGGCAGGCTGAGCCTGTGGTTAATTCTTCTTCCTGATGGGAAAATAGAGTGACCTGTGCCTGTCCCAACACCAAGAGCTAGTCTCTCATTGGTTCCCCGTCTTCCCGTTCATCCTCAGGACAAATTGCAACCTGTACGGAACAGGAGGTTAAAGGTGCTGATGCTCCAAGTAGGGAGATTGCTACTAAAGTGGCTGGAATGGCGAACCCGAGCACAAGGAGATGAGAAATGAGGTGCGTTTTAGAAACCTTTCCCCATCACACGGTGTACCATCTTCTGGGTTTCTCATGCATGTTTTCGATGTAGGAAGATGCCCTTGAACCTGGAGATTTGGGACCCATGCGATGGGTAGCACGCAGTATTACTTTAAAGGGTCTGCGTTTGCTCACCCAACCTCACCAAACCTCTCAGCCCCAAGAGTGTCCACCCTTATGTCTCATCCAGCTGTGGGTCTAGATATGGTCAATCCAGGTTGCATCACAGCCCCTGAACGAATTGTGTAAGAATTTCTCTCTCTTTCACTGTCTTTGTTTCATGGGTTTTTAAAAGTAATTTATTTTTATAATGGGGTTTAGCTGCTTTTCACGGCTGCGTTTATGCCGCTTTACACCCACTTGACACACTAACAGAGAGATATCAATACATAGGTTTTAAGATTATTACTAGTCAGATATATTCTTGTGCGGTGAATCGGGCGTGTTGAGTCCAGTTCTCTGAGCAAGGAGTAGGTCTTGTCTATTACATATTGGGTTTATGGAACGGTATCTGAGCTAATTTGAAAGTCTTGTTTTATATATCACCCCACCTCACCTTTCCCGTTAAGCAGCCATAGTGTGTTTTCTGCATGTGTGACTCTGTTCTGTTTTGTAATTCAGTTCAAGTGTAACGGTTTTTACATTCCCTCTATAAGTGACACCTTATGAGAAGTGTCCTTTTCTGTGTGACTTATTTCACTTAGAATCGTCGTACCTAAATCCACTCATCATGCTGCTACTAGCCTTATGACATTGATTTCATGGCTGAGTGATATTCCATTGTACATAAGGACCTCAAATTTTTTATCCATTTTTCGCTTTCCTGGGATATTTAAGGTGGAATGAAGTGGAGGTCCTTGTCAACAGAGCAGCCCTAAACTTTGGGGTGCTTGTGTCTTGCTGATTTTTAATTTTCCCACTTTATACCCCCATGCGTGGAAGTGCCCTATGCTCTCTAAGCTGTGTTTTTTAGATGTTTCAGGACACACCGTACACTTCTCCAGAGTGGCTGTTGGCAATTTACATCCCGCCCATCAGTGTAGCAAGGCTCCCATTTCTCCATGGCCTGTCCTGCATTTCTGGTTTTGACACTTTTTTCAGCATGGCCCTTTTGACCGATGGGAAGCGAGACTTCTTTGTAGCGCTGATTTGCCTTTCCAGGTTGCTTGGTTGGCCAAAAAGGGCGTATGCGTTTTTTCCTGAATATATTCAGGAAAAAACGCATACGCCCTTTTTGGCCAAGGGCATCATTGTCAACGTTTTGCTGCTTTTCATGTGCGTTAAAGGCGATTCTAATCTACCTCCTGAAATCTGTTTCCTGCAATTCTGCCTTGATTTCAAATCCTCTCCTTTGCCTTCCCTCAATATATTTGTGGACGAGAGTTATCATTTATAACTGTGCAGGTTTGTGAATTGCAGTGCCCTGAAGCTCCATTTTACAACTCTCTTCTTCGGGAGCTGGCCGCAAAAGCGCAGGATGGCTTCAGGCCCTGTTCTGGTTCCGGGGGGCAGGCTGAGCCTGTGGTTAATTCTTCTTCCTGATGGGAAAATAGAGTGACCTGTGCCTGTCCCAACACCAAGAGCTAGTCTCTCATTGGTTCCCCGTCTTCCCGTTCATCCTCAGGACAAATTGCAACCTGTACGGAACAGGAGGTTAAAGGTGCTGATGCTCCAAGTAGGGAGATTGCTACTAAAGTGGCTGGAATGGCGAACCCGAGCACAAGGAGATGAGAAATGAGGTGCGTTTTAGAAACCTTTCCCCATCACACGGTGTACCATCTTCTGGGTTTCTCATGCATGTTTTCGATGTAGGAAGATGCCCTTGAACCTGGAGATTTGGGACCCATGCGATGGGTAGCACGCAGTATTACTTTAAAGGGTCTGCGTTTGCTCACCCAACCTCACCAAACCTCTCAGCCCCAAGAGTGTCCACCCTTATGTCTCATCCAGCTGTGGGTCTAGATATGGTCAATCCAGGTTGCATCACAGCCCCTGAACGAATTGTGTAAGAATTTCTCTCTCTTTCACTGTCTTTGTTTCATGGGTTTTTAAAAGTAATTTATTTTTATAATGGGGTTTAGCTGCTTTTCACGGCTGCGTTTATGCCGCTTTACACCCACTTGACACACTAACAGAGAGATATCAATACATAGGTTTTAAGATTATTACTAGTCAGATATATTCTTGTGCGGTGAATCGGGCGTGTTGAGTCCAGTTCTCTGAGCAAGGAGTAGGTCTTGTCTATTACATATTGGGTTTATGGAACGGTATCTGAGCTAATTTGAAAGTCTTGTTTTATATATCACCCCACCTCACCTTTCCCGTTAAGCAGCCATAGTGTGTTTTCTGCATGTGTGACTCTGTTCTGTTTTGTAATTCAGTTCAACTGTAACGGTTTTTACATTCCCTCTATAAGTGACACCTTATGAGAAGTGTCCTTTTCTGTGTGACTTATTTCACTTAGAATCGTCGTACCTAAATCCACTCATCATGCTGCTACTAGCCTTATGACATTGATTTCATGGCTGAGTGATATTCCATTGTACATAAGGACCTCAAATTTTTTATCCATTTTTCGCTTTCCTGGGATATTTAAGGTGGAATGAAGTGGAGGTCCTTGTCAACAGAGCAGCCCTAAACTTTGGGGTGCTTGTGTCTTGCTGATTTTTAATTTTCCCACTTTATACCCCCATGCGTGGAAGTGCCCTATGCTCTCTAAGCTGTGTTTTTTAGATGTTTCAGGACACACCGTACACTTCTCCAGAGTGGCTGTTGGCAATTTACATCCCGCCCATCAGTGTAGCAAGGCTCCCATTTCTCCATGGCCTGTCCTGCATTTCTGGTTTTGACACTTTTTTCAGCATGGCCCTTTTGACCGATGGGAAGCGAGACTTCTTTGTAGCGCTGATTTGCCTTTCCAGGTTGCTTGGTTGGCCAAAAAGGGCGTATGCGTTTTTTCCTGAATATATTCAGGAAAAAACGCATACGCCCTTTTTGGCCAAGGGCATCATTGTCAACGTTTTGCTGCTTTTCATGTGCGTTAAAGGCCATTCTAATCTACCTCCTGAAATCTGTTTCCTGCAATTCTGCCTTGATTTCAAATCCTCTCCTTTGCCTTCCCTCAATATATTTGTGGACGAGAGTTATCATTTATAACTGTGCAGGTTTGTGAATTGCAGTGCCCTGAAGCTCCATTTTACAACTCTCTTCTTCGGGAGCTGGCCGCAAAAGCGCAGGATGGCTTCAGGCCCTGTTCTGGTTCCGGGGGGCAGGCTGAGCCTGTGGTTAATTCTTCTTCCTGATGGGAAAATAGAGTGACCTGTGCCTGTCCCAACACCAAGAGCTAGTCTCTCATTGGTTCCCCGTCTTCCCGTTCATCCTCAGGACAAATTGCAACCTGTACGGAACAGGAGGTTAAAGGTGCTGATGCTCCAAGTAGGGAGATTGCTACTAAAGTGGCTGGAATGGCGAACCCGAGCACAAGGAGATGAGAAATGAGGTGCGTTTTAGAAACCTTTCCCCATCACACGGTGTACCATCTTCTGGGTTTCTCATGCATGTTTTCGATGTAGGAAGATGCCCTTGAACCTGGAGATTTGGGACCCATGCGATGGGTAGCACGCAGTATTACTTTAAAGGGTCTGCGTTTGCTCACCCAACCTCACCAAACCTCTCAGCCCCAAGAGTGTCCACCCTTATGTCTCATCCAGCTGTGGGTCTAGATATGGTCAATCCAGGTTGCATCACAGCCCCTGAACGAATTGTGTAAGAATTTCTCTCTCTTTCACTGTCTTTGTTTCATGGGTTTTTAAAAGTAATTTATTTTTATAATGGGGTTTAGCTGCTTTTCACGGCTGTGTTTATGCCGCTTTACACCCACTTGACACACTAACAGAGAGATATCAATACATAGGTTTTAAGATTATTCCTAGTCAGATATATTCTTGTGCGGTGAATCGGGCGTGTTGAGTCCAGTTCTCTGAGCAAGGAGTAGGTCTTGTCTATAACATATTGGGTTTATGGAACGGTATCTGAGCTAATTTGAAAGTCTTATTTTATGTATCACCCCACCTCACCTTTCCCGTTAAGCAGCCATAGTGTGTTTTCTGCATGTGTGACTCTGTTCTGTTTTGTAATTCAGTTCAAGTGTAACGGTTTTTACATTCCCTCTATAAGTGACACCTTATGAGAAGTGTCCTTTTCTGTGTGACTTATTTCACTTAGAATCGTCGTACCTAAATCCACTCATCATGCTGCTACTAGCCTTATGACATTGATTTCATGGCTGAGTGATATTCCATTGTACATAAGGACCTCAAATTTTTTATCCATTTTTCGCTTTCCTGGGATATTTAAGGTGGAATGAAGTGGAGGTCCTTGTCAACAGAGCAGCCCTAAACTTTGGGGTGCTTGTGTCTTGCTGATTTTTAATTTTCCCACTTTATACCCCCATGCGTGGAAGTGCCCTATGCTCTCTAAGCTGTGTTTTTTAGATGTTTCAGGACACACCGTACACTTCTCCAGAGTGGCTGTTGGCAATTTACATCCCGCCCATCAGTGTAGCAAGGCTCCCATTTCTCCATGGCCTGTCCTGCATTTCTGGTTTTGACACTTTTTTCAGCATGGCCCTTTTGACCGATGGGAAGCGAGACTTCTTTGTAGCGCTGATTTGCCTTTCCAGGTTGCTTGGTTGGCCAAAAAGGGCGTATGCGTTTTTTCCTGAATATATTCAGGAAAAAACGCATACGCCCTTTTTGGCCAAGGGCATCATTGTCAACGTTTTGCTGCTTTTCATGTGCGTTAAAGGCGATTCTAATCTACCTCCTGAAATCTGTTTCCTGCAATTCTGCCTTGATTTCAAATCCTCTCCTTTGCCTTCCCTCAATATATTTGTGGACGAGAGTTATCATTTATAACTGTGCAGGTTTGTGAATTGCAGTGCCCTGAAGCTCCATTTTACAACTCTCTTTTTCGGGAGCTGGCCGCAAAAGCGCAGGATGGCTTCAGGCCCTGTTCTGGTTCCGGGGGGCAGGCTGAGCCTGTGGTTAATTCTTCTTCCTGATGGGAAAATAGAGTGACCTGTGCCTGTCCCAACACCAAGAGCTAGTCTCTCATTGGTTCCCCGTCTTCCCGTTCATCCTCAGGACAAATTGCAACCTGTACGGAACAGGAGGTTAAAGGTGCTGATGCTCCAAGTAGGGAGATTGCTACTAAAGTGGCTGGAATGGCGAACCCGAGCACAAGGAGATGAGAAATGAGGTGCGTTTTAGAAACCTTTCCCCATCACACGGTGTACCATCTTCTGGGTTTCTCATGCATGTTTTCGATGTAGGAAGATGCCCTTGAACCTGGAGATTTGGGACCCATGCGATGGGTAGCACGCAGTATTACTTTAAAGGGTCTGCGTTTGCTCACCCAACCTCACCAAACCTCTCAGCCCCAAGAGTGTCCACCCTTATGTCTCATCCAGCTGTGGGTCTAGATATGGTCAATCCAGGTTGCATCACAGCCCCTGAACGAATTGTGTAACAATTTCTCTCTCTTTCACTGTCTTTGTTTCATGGGTTTTTAAAAGTAATTTATTTTTATAATGGGGTTTAGCTGCTTTTCACAGCTGTGTTTATGCTGCTTTACACCCACTTGACACACTAACAGAGAGATATCAATACATAGGTTTTAAGATTATTACTAGTCAGATATATTCTTGTGCGGTGAATCGGTCGTGTTGAGTCCAGTTCTCTGAGCAAGGAGTAGGTCTTGTCTATTACATATTGGGTTTATGGAACGGTATCTGAGCTAATTTGAAACTCTTGTTTTATGTATCACCCCACCTCACCTTTCCCGTTAAGCAGCCATAGTGTGTTTTCTGCATATGTGACTCTGTTCTGTTTTGTAATTCAGTTCAAGTGTAACGGTTTTTACATTCCCTCTATAAGTGACACCTTATGAGAAGTGTCCTTTTCTGTGTGACTTATTTCACTTAGAATCGTCGTACCTAAATCCACTCATCATGCTGCTACTAGCCTTATGACATTGATTTCATGGCTGAGTGATATTCCATTGTACATAAGGACCTCAAATTTTTTATCCATTTTTCGCTTTCCTGGGATATTTAAGGTGGAATGAAGTGGAGGTCCTTGTCAACAGAGCAGCCCTAAACTTTGGGGTGCTTGTGTCTTGCTGATTTTTAATTTTCCCACTTTATACCCCCATGCGTGGAAGTGCCCTATGCTCTCTAAGCTGTGTTTTTTAGATGTTTCAGGACACACCGTACACTTCTCCAGAGTGGCTGTTGGCAATTTACATCCCGCCCATCAGTGTAGCAAGGCTCCCATTTCTCCATGGCCTGTCCTGCATTTCTGGTTTTGACACTTTTTTCAGCATGGCCCTTTTGACCGATGGGAAGCGAGACTTCTTTGTAGCGCTGATTTGCCTTTCCAGGTTGCTTGGTTGGCCAAAAAGGGCGTATGCGTTTTTTCCTGAATATATTCAGGAAAAAACGCATACGCCCTTTTTGGCCAAGGGCATCATTGTCAACGTTTTGCTGCTTTTCATGTGCGTTAAAGGCGATTCTAATCTACCTCCTGAAATCTGTTTCCTGCAATTCTGCCTTGATTTCAAATCCTCTCCTTTGCCTTCCCTCAATATATTTGTGGACGAGAGTTATCATTTATAACTGTGCAGGTTTGTGAATTGCAGTGCCCTGAAGCTCCATTTTACAACTCTCTTTTTTGGGAGCTGGCCGCAAAAGCGCAGGATGGCTTCAGGCCCTGTTCTGGTTCCGGGGGGGAGGCTGAGCCTGTGGTTAATTCTTCTTCCTGATGGGAAAATAGAGTGACCTGTGCCTGTCCCAACACCAAGAGCTAGTCTCTCATTGGTTCCCCGTCTTCCCGTTCATCCTCAGGACAAATTGCAACCTGTACGGAACAGGAGGTTAAAGGTGCTGATGCTCCAAGTAGGGAGATTGCTACTAAAGTGGCTGGAATGGCGAACCCGAGCACAAGGAGATGAGAAATGAGGTGCGTTTTAGAAACCTTTCCCCATCACACGGTGTACCATCTTCTGGGTTTCTCATGCATGTTTTCGATGTAGGAAGATGCCCTTGAACCTGGAGAATTGGGACCCATGCGATGGGTAGCACGCAGTATTACTTTAAAGGGTCTGCGTTTGCTCACCCAACCTCACCAAACCTCTCAGCCCCAAGAGTGTCCACCCTTATGTCTCATCCAGCTGTGGGTCTAGATATGGTCAATCCAGGTTGCATCACAGCCCCTGAACGAATTGTGTAAGAATTTCTCTCTCTTTCACTGTCTTTGTTTCATGGGTTTTTAAAAGTAATTTATTTTTATAATGGGGTTTAGCTGCTTTTCACGGCTGTGTTTATGCCGCTTTACACCCACTTGACACACTAACAGAGAGATATCAATACATAGGTTTTAAGATTATTACTAGTCAGATATATTCTTGTGCGGTGAATCGGGCGTGTTGAGTCCAGTTCTCTGAGCAAGGAGTAGGTCTTGTCTATTACATATTGGGTTTATGGAACGGTATCTGAGCTAACTTGAAAGTCTTGTTTTATATATCACCCCACCTCACCTTTCCCGTTAAGCAGCCATAGTGTGTTTTCTGCATGTGTGACTCTGTTCTGTTTTGTAATTCAGTTCAACTGTAACGGTTTTTACATTCCCTCTATAAGTGACACCTTATGAGAAGTGTCCTTTTCTGTGTGACTTATTTCACTTAGAATCGTCGTACCTAAATCCACTCATCATGCTGCTACTAGCCTTATGACATTGATTTCATGGCTGAGTGATATTCCATTGTACATAAGGACCTCAAATTTTTTATCCATTTTTCGCTTTCCTGGGATATTTAAGGTGGAATGAAGTGGAGGTCCTTGTCAACAGAGCAGCCCTAAACTTTGGGGTGCTTGTGTCTTGCTGATTTTTAATTTTCCCACTTTATACCCCCATGCGTGGAAGTGCCCTATGCTCTCTAAGCTGTGTTTTTTAGATGTTTCAGGACACACCGTACACTTCTCCAGAGTGGCTGTTGGCAATTTACATCCCGCCCATCAGTGTAGCAAGGCTCCCATTTCTCCATGGCCTGTCCTGCATTTCTGGTTTTGACACTTTTTTCAGCATGGCCCTTTTGACCGATGGGAAGCGAGACTTCTTTGTAGCGCTGATTTGCCTTTCCAGGTTGCTTGGTTGGCCAAAAAGGGCGTATGCGTTTTTTCCTGAATATATTCAGGAAAAAACGCATACGCCCTTTTTGGCCAAGGGCATCATTGTCAACGTTTTGCTGCTTTTCATGTGCGTTAAAGGCGATTCTAATCTACCTCCTGAAATCTGTTTCCTGCAATTCTGCCTTGATTTCAAATCCTCTCCTTTGCCTTCCCTCAATATATTTGTGGACGAGAGTTATCATTTATAACTGTGCAGGTTTGTGAATTGCAGTGCCCTGAAGCTCCATTTTACAACTCTCTTTTTCGGGAGCTGGCCGCAAAAGCGCAGGATGGCTTCAGGCCCTGTTCTGGTTCCGGGGGTCAGGCTGAGCCTGTGGTTAATTCTTCTTCCTGATGGGAAAATAGAGTGACCTGTGCTTGTCCCAACACCAAGAGCTAGTCTCTCATTGGTTCCCCGTCTTCCCGTTCATCCTCAGGACAAATTGCAACCTGTACGGAACAGGAGGTTAAAGGTGCTGATGCTCCAAGTAGGGAGATTGCTACTAAAGTGGCTGGAATGGCGAACCCGAGCACAAGGAGATGAGAAATGAGGTGCGTTTTAGAAACCTTTCCCCATCACACGGTGTACCATCTTCTGGGTTTCTCATGCATGTTTTCGATGTAGGAAGATGCCCTTGAACCTGGAGATTTGGGACCCATGCGATGGGTAGCACGCAGTATTACTTTAAAGGGTCTGCATTTGCTCACCCAACCTCACCAAACCTCTCAGCCCCAAGAGTGTCCACCCTTATGTCTCATCCAGCTGTGGGTCTAGATATGGTCAATCCAGGTTGCATCACAGCCCCTGAACGAATTGTGTAAGAATTTCTCTCTCTTTCACTGTCTTTGTTTCATGGGTTTTTAAAAGTAATTTATTTTTATAATGGGGTTTAGCTGCTTTTCACGGCTGTGTTTATGCCGCTTTACACCCACTTGACACACTAACAGAGAGATATCAATACATAGGTTTTAAGATTATTACTAGTCAGATATATTCTTGTGCGGTGAATCGGGCGTGTTGAGTCCAGTTCTCTGAGCAAGGAGTAGGTCTTGTCTATTACATATTGGGTTTATGGAACGGTATCTGAGCTAATTTGAAACTCTTGTTTTATGTATCACCCCACCTCACCTTTCCCGTTAAGCAGCCATAGTGTGTTTTCTGCATGTGTGACTCTGTTCTGTTTTGTAATTCAGTTCAAGTGTAACGGTTTTTACATTCCCTCTATAAGTGACACCTTATGAGAAGTGTCCTTTTCTGTGTGACTTATTTCACTTAGAATCGTCGTACCTAAATCCACTCATCATGCTGCTACTAGCCTTATGACATTGATTTCATGGCTGAGTGATATTCCATTGTACATAAGGACCTCAAATTTTTTATCCATTTTTCGCTTTCCTGGGATATTTAAGGTGGAATGAAGTGGAGGTCCTTGTCAACAGAGCAGCCCTAAACTTTGGGGTGCTTGTGTCTTGCTGATTTTTAATTTTCCCACTTTATACCCCCATGCGTGGAAGTGCCCTATGCTCTCTAAGCTGTGTTTTTTAGATGTTTCAGGACACACCGTACACTTCTCCAGAGTGGCTGTTGGCAATTTACATCCCGCCCATCAGTGTAGCAAGGCTCCCATTTCTCCATGGCCTGTCCTGCATTTCTGGTTTTGACACTTTTTTCAGCATGGCCCTTTTGACCGATGGGAAGCGAGACTTCTTTGTAGCGCTGATTTGCCTTTCCAGGTTGCTTGGTTGGCCAAAAAGGGCGTATGCGTTTTTTCCTGAATATATTCAGGAAAAAACGCATACGCCCTTTTTGGCCAAGGGCATCATTGTCAACGTTTTGCTGCTTTTCATGTGCGTTAAAGGCGATTCTAATCTACCTCCTGAAATCTGTTTCCTGCAATTCTGCCTTGATTTCAAATCCTCTCCTTTGCCTTCCCTCAATATATTTGTGGACGAGAGTTATCATTTATAACTGTGCAGGTTTGTGAATTGCAGTGCCCTGAAGCTCCATTTTACAACTCTCTTTTTCGGGAGCTGGCCGCAAAAGCGCAGGATGGCTTCAGGCCCTGTTCTGGTTCCGGGGGGCAGGCTGAGCCTGTGGTTAATTCTTCTTCCTGATGGGAAAATAGAGTGACCTGTGCCTGTCCCAACACCAAGAGCTAGTCTCTCATTGGTTCCCCGTCTTCCCGTTCATCCTCAGGACAAATTGCAACCTGTACGGAACAGGAGGTTAAAGGTGCTGATGCTCCAAGTAGGGAGATTGCTACTAAAGTGGCTGGAATGGCGAACCCGAGCACAAGGAGATGAGAAATGAGGTGCGTTTTAGAAACCTTTCCCCATCACACGGTGTACCATCTTCTGGGTTTCTCATGCATGTTTTCGATGTAGGAAGATGCCCTTGAACCTGGAGATTTGGGACCCATGCGATGGGTAGCACGCAGTATTACTTTAAAGGGTCTGCGTTTGCTCACCCAACCTCACCAAACCTCTCAGCCCCAAGAGTGTCCACCCTTATGTCTCATCCAGCTGTGGGTCTAGATATGGTCAATCCAGGTTGCATCACAGCCCCTGAACGAATTGTGTAAGAATTTCTCTCTCTTTCACTGTCTTTGTTTCATGGGTTTTTAAAAGTAATTTATTTTTATAATGGGGTTTAGCTGCTTTTCACGGCTGTGTTTATGCCGCTTTACACCCACTTGACACACTAACAGAGAGATATCAATACATAGGTTTTAAGATTATTACTAGTCAGATATATTCTTGTGCGGTGAATCGGGCGTGTTGAGTCCAGTTCTCTGAGCAAGGAGTAGGTCTTGTCTATTACATATTGGGTTTATGGAACGGTATCTGAGCTAATTTGAAACTCTTGTTTTATGTATCACCCCACCTCACCTTTCCCGTTAAGCAGCCATAGTGTGTTTTCTGCATGTGTGACTCTGTTCTGTTTTGTAATTCAGTTCAAGTGTAACGGTTTTTACATTCCCTCTATAAGTGACACCTTATGAGAAGTGTCCTTTTCTGTGTGACTTATTTCACTTAGAATCGTCGTACCTAAATCCACTCATCATGCTGCTACTAGCCTTATGACATTGATTTCATGGCTGAGTGATATTCCATTGTACATAAGGACCTCAAATTTTTTATCCATTTTTCGCTTTCCTGGGATATTTAAGGTGGAATGAAGTGGAGGTCCTTGTCAACAGAGCAGCCCTAAACTTTGGGGTGCTTGTGTCTTGCTGATTTTTAATTTTCCCACTTTATACCCCCATGCGTGGAAGTGCCCTATGCTCTCTAAGCTGTGTTTTTTAGATGTTTCAGGACACAACGTACACTTCTCCAGAGTGGCTGTTGGCAATTTACATCCCGCCCATCAGTGTAGCAAGGCTCCCATTTCTCCATGGCCTGTCCTGCATTTCTGGTTTTGACACTTTTTTCAGCATGGCCCTTTTGACCGATGGGAAGCGAGACTTCTTTGTAGCGCTGATTTGCCTTTCCAGGTTGCTTGGTTGGCCAAAAAGGGCGTATGCGTTTTTTCCTGAATATATTCAGGAAAAAACGCATACGCCCTTTTTGGCCAAGGGCATCATTGTCAACGTTTTGCTGCTTTTCATGTGCGTTAAAGGCGATTCTAATCTACCTCCTGAAATCTGTTTCCTGCAATTCTGCCTTGATTTCAAATCCTCTCCTTTGCCTTCCCTCAATATATTTGTGGACGAGAGTTATCATTTATAACTGTGCAGGTTTGTGAATTGCAGTGCCCTGAAGCTCCATTTTACAACTCTCTTTTTCGGGAGCTGGCCGCAAAAGCGCAGGATGGCTTCAGGCCCTGTTCTGGTTCCGGGGGGCAGGCTGAGCCTGTGGTTAATTCTTCTTCCTGATGGGAAAATAGAGTGACCTGTGCCTGTCCCAACACCAAGAGCTAGTCTCTCATTGGTTCCCCGTCTTCCCGTTCATCCTCAGGACAAATTGCAACCTGTACGGAACAGGAGGTTAAAGGTGCTGATGCTCCAAGTAGGGAGATTGCTAGTAAAGTGGCTGGAATGGCGAACCCGAGCACAAGGAGATGAGAAATGAGGTGCGTTTTAGAAACCTTTCCCCATCACACGGTGTACCATCTTCTGGGTTTCTCATGCATGTTTTCGATGTAGGAAGATGCCCTTGAACCTGGAGATTTGGGACCCATGCGATGGGTAGCACGCAGTATTACTTTAAAGGGTCTGCATTTGCTCACCCAACCTCACCAAACGTCTCAGCCCCAAGAGTGTCCACCCTTATGTCTCATCCAGCTGTGGGTCTAGATATGGTCAATCCAGGTTGCATCACAGCCCCTGAACGAATTGTGTAAGAATTTCTCTCTCTTTCACTGTCTTTGTTTCATGGGTTTTTAAAAGTAATTTATTTTTATAATGGGGTTTAGCTGCTTTTCACGGCTGTGTTTATGCCGCTTTACACCCACTTGACACACTAACAAAGAGATATCAATACATTGGTTTTAAGATTATTACTAGTCAGATATATTCTTGTGCGGTGAATCGGGCGTGTTGAGTCCAGTTCTCTGAGCAAGGAGTAGGTCTTGTCTATTACATATTGGGTTTATGGAACGGTATCTGAGCTAATTTGAAACTCTTGTTTTATGTATCACCCCACCTCACCTTTCCCGTTAAGCAGCCATAGTGTGTTTTCTGCATGTGTGACTCTGTTCTGTTTTGTAATTCAGTTCAAGTGTAACGGTTTTTACATTCCCTCTATAAGTGACACCTTATGAGAAGTGTCCTTTTCTGTGTGACTTATTTCACTTAGAATCGTCGTACCTAAATCCACTCATCATGCTGCTACTAGCCTTATGACATTGATTTCATGGCTGAGTGATATTCCATTGTACATAAGGACCTCACATTTTTTATCCATTTTTCGCTTTCCTGGGATATTTAAGGTGGAATGAAGTGGAGGTCCTTGTCAACAGAGCAGCCCTAAACTTTGGGGTGCTTGTGTCTTGCTGATTTTTAACTTTCCCACTTTATACCCCCATGCGTGGAAGTGCCCTATGCTCTCTAAGCTGTGTTTTTTAGATGTTTCAGGACACACCGTACACTTCTCCAGAGTGGCTGTTGGCAATTTACATCCCGCCCATCAGTGTAGCAAGGCTCCCATTTCTCCATGGCCTGTCCTGCATTTCTGGTTTTGACACTTTTTTCAGCATTGCCCTTTTGACCGATGGGAAGCGAGACTTCTTTGTAGCGCTGATTTGCCTTTCCAGGTTGCTTGGTTGGCCAAAAAGGGCGTATGCGTTTTTTCCTGAATATATTCAGGAAAAAACGCATACGCCCTTTTTGGCCAAGGGCATCATTGTCAACGTTTTGCTGCTTTTCATGTGCGTTAAAGGCGATTCTAATCTACCTCCTGAAATCTGTTTCCTGCAATTCTGCCTTGATTTCAAATCCTCTCCTTTGCCTTCCCTCAATATATTTGTGGACGAGAGTTATCATTTATAACTGTGCAGGTTTGTGAATTGCAGTGCCCTGAAGCTCCATTTTACAACTCTCTTTTTCGGGAGCTGGCCGCAAAAGCGCAGGATGGCTTCAGGCCCTGTTCTGGTTCCGGGGGGCAGGCTGAGCCTGTGGTTAATTCTTCTTCCTGATGGGAAAATAGAGTGACCTGTGCCTGTCCCAACACCAAGAGCTAGTCTCTCATTGGTTCCCCGTCTTCCCGTTCATCCTCAGGACAAATTGCAACCTGTACGGAACAGGAGGTTAAAGGTGCTGATGCTCCAAGTAGGGAGATTGCTACTAAAGTGGCTGGAATGGCGAACCCGAGCACAAGGAGATGAGAAATGAGGTGCGTTTTAGAAACCTTTCCCCATCACACGGTGTACCATCTTCTGGGTTTCTCATGCATGTTTTCGATGTAGGAAGATGCCCTTGAACCTGGAGAATTGGGACCCATGCGATGGGTAGCACGCAGTATTACTTTAAAGGGTCTGCGTTTGCTCACCCAACCTCACCAAACCTCTCAGCCCCAAGAGTGTCCACCCTTATGTCTCATCCAGCTGTGGGTCTAGATATGGTCAATCCAGGTTGCATCACAGCCCCTGAACGAATTGTGTAAGAATTTCTCTCTCTTTCACTGTCTTTGTTTCATGGGTTTTTAAAAGTAATTTATTTTTATAATGGGGTTTAGCTGCTTTTCACGGCTGTGTTTATGCCGCTTTACACCCACTTGACACACTAACAGAGAGATATCAATACATAGGTTTTAAGATTATTACTAGTCAGATATATTCTTGTGCGGTGAATCGGGCGTGTTGAGTCCAGTTCTCTGAGCAAGGAGTAGGTCTTGTCTATTACATATTGGGTTTATGGAACGGTATCTGAGCTAACTTGAAAGTCTTGTTTTATATATCACCCCACCTCACCTTTCCCGTTAAGCAGCCATAGTGTGTTTTCTGCATGTGTGACTCTGTTCTGTTTTGTAATTCAGTTCAACTGTAACGGTTTTTACATTCCCTCTATAAGTGACACCTTATGAGAAGTGTCCTTTTCTGTGTGACTTATTTCACTTAGAATCGTCGTACCTAAATCCACTCATCATGCTGCTACTAGCCTTATGACATTGATTTCATGGCTGAGTGATATTCCATTGTACATAAGGACCTCAAATTTTTTATCCATTTTTCGCTTTCCTGGGATATTTAAGGTGGAATGAAGTGGAGGTCCTTGTCAACAGAGCAGCCCTAAACTTTGGGGTGCTTGTGTCTTGCTGATTTTTAATTTTCCCACTTTATATCCCCATGCGTGGAAGTGCCCTATGCTCTCTAAGCTGTGTTTTTTAGATGTTTCAGGACACACCGTACACTTCTCCAGAGTGGCTGTTGGCAATTTACATCCCGCCCATCAGTGTAGCAAGGCTCCCATTTCTCCATGGCCTGTCCTGCATTTCTGGTTTTGACACTTTTTTCAGCATGGCCCTTTTGACCGATGGGAAGCGAGACTTCTTTGTAGCGCTGATTTGCCTTTCCAGGTTGCTTGGTTGGCCAAAAAGGGCGTATGCGTTTTTTCCTGAATATATTCAGGAAAAAACGCATACGCCCTTTTTGGCCAAGGGCATCATTGTCAACGTTTTGCTGCTTTTCATGTGCGTTAAAGGCGATTCTAATCTACCTCCTGAAATCTGTTTCCTGCAATTCTGCCTTGATTTCAAATCCTCTCCTTTGCCTTCCCTCAATATATTTGTGGACGAGAGTTATCATTTATAACTGTGCAGGTTTGTGAATTGCAGTGCCCTGAAGCTCCATTTTACAACTCTCTTTTTCGGGAGCTGGCCGCAAAAGCGCAGGATGGCTTCAGGCCCTGTTCTGGTTCCGGGGGGCAGGCTGAGCCTGTGGTTAATTCTTCTTCCTGATGGGAAAATAGAGTGACCTGTGCCTGTCCCAACACCAAGAGCTAGTCTCTCATTGGTTCCCCGTCTTCCCGTTCATCCTCAGGACAAATTGCAACCTGTACGGAACAGGAGGTTAAAGGTGCTGATGCTCCAAGTAGGGAGATTGCTACTAAAGTGGCTGGAATGGCGAACCCGAGCACAAGGAGATGAGAAATGAGGTGCGTTTTAGAAACCTTTCCCCATCACACGGTGTACCATCTTCTGGGTTTCTCATGCATGTTTTCGATGTAGGAAGATGCCCTTGAACCTGGAGATTTGGGACCCATGCGATGGGTAGCACGCAGTATTACTTTAAAGCGTCTGCATTTGCTCACCCAACCTCACCAAACGTCTCAGCCCCAAGAGTGTCCACCCTTATGTCTCATCCAGCTGTGGGTCTAGATATGGTCAATCCAGGTTGCATCACAGCCCCTGAACGAATTGTGTAAGAATTTCTCTCTCTTTCACTGTCTTTGTTTCATGGGTTTTTAAAAGTAATTTATTTTTATAATGGGGTTTAGCTGCTTTTCACGGCTGTGTTTATGCCGCTTTACACCCACTTAACACACTAACAGAGAGATATCAATACATAGGTTTTAAGATTATTACTAGTCAGATATATTCTTGTGCGGTGAATCGGGCGTGTTGAGTCCAGTTCTCTGAGCAAGGAGTAGGTCTTTTCTATTACATATTGGGTTTATGGAACGGTATCTGAGCTAATTTGAAACTCTTGTTTTATGTATCACCCCACCTCACCTTTCCCGTTAAGCAGCCATAGTGTGTTTTCTGCATGTGTGACTCTGTTCTGTTTTGTAATTCAGTTCAAGTGTAACGGTTTTTACATTCCCTCTATAAGTGACACCTTATGAGAAGTGTCCTTTTCTGTGTGACTTATTTCACTTAGAATCGTCGTACCTAAATCCACTCATCATGCTGCTACTAGCCTTATGACATTGATTTCATGGCTGAGTGATATTCCATTGTACATAAGGACCTCAAATTTTTTATCCATTTTTCGCTTTCCTGGGATATTTAAGGTGGAATGAAGTGGAGGTCCTTGTCAACAGAGCAGCCCTAAACTTTGGGGTGCTTGTGTCTTGCTGATTTTTAATTTTCCCACTTTATACCCCCATGCGTGGAAGTGCCCTATGCTCTCTAAGCTGTGTTTTTTAGATGTTTCAGGACACACCGTACACTTCTCCAGAGTGGCTGTTGGCAATTTACATCCCGCCCATCAGTGTAGCAAGGCTCCCATTTCTCCATGGCCTGTCCTGCATTTCTGGTTTTGACACTTTTTTCAGCATGGCCCTTTTGACCGATGGGAAGCGAGACTTCTTTGTAGCGCTGATTTGCCTTTCCAGGTTGCTTGGTTGGCCAAAAAGGGCGTATGCGTTTTTTCCTGAATATATTCAGGAAAAAACGCATACGCCCTTTTTGGCCAAGGGCATCATTGTCAACGTTTTGCTGCTTTTCATGTGCGTTAAAGGCGATTCTAATCTACCTCCTGAAATCTGTTTCCTGCAATTCTGCCTTGATTTCAAATCCTCTCCTTTGCCTTCCCTCAATATATTTGTGGACGAGAGTTATCATTTATAACTGTGCAGGTTTGTGAATTGCAGTGCCCTGAAGCTCCATTTTACAACTCTCTTTTTCGGGAGCTGGCCGCAAAAGCGCAGGATGGCTTCAGGCCCTGTTCTGGTTCCGGGGGGCAGGCTGAGCCTGTGGTTAATTCTTCTTCCTGATGGGAAAATAGAGTGACCTGTGCCTGTCCCAACACCAAGAGCTAGTCTCTCATTGGTTCCCCGTCTTCCCGTTCATCCTCAGGACAAATTGCAACCTGTACGGAACAGGAGGTTAAAGGTGCTGATGCTCCAAGTAGGGAGATTGCTACTAAAGTGGCTGGAATGGCGAACCCGAGCACAAGGAGATGAGAAATGAGGTGCGTTTTAGAAACCTTTCCCCATCACACGGTGTACCATCTTCTGGGTTTCTCATGCATGTTTTCGATGTAGGAAGATGCCCTTGAACCTGGAGATTTGGGACCCATGCGATGGGTAGCACGCAGTATTACTTTAAAGGGTCTGCGTTTGCTCACCCAACCTCACCAAACCTCTCAGCCCCAAGAGTGTCCACCCTTATGTCTCATCCAGCTGTGGGTCTAGATATGGTCAATCCAGGTTGCATCACAGCCCCTGAACGAATTGTGTAAGAATTTCTCTCTCTTTCACTGTCTTTGTTTCATGGGTTTTTAAAAGTAATTTATTTTTATAATGGGGTTTAGCTGCTTTTCACGGCTGTGTTTATGCCGCTTTACACCCACTTGACACACTAACAGAGAGATATCAATACATAGGTTTTAAGATTATTACTAGTCAGATATATTCTTGTGCGGTGAATCGGGCGTGTTGAGTCCAGTTCTCTGAGCAAGGAGTAGGTCTTGTCTATTACATATTGGGTTTATGGAACGGTATCTGAGCTAATTTGAAACTCTTGTTTTATGTATCACCCCACCTCACCTTTCCCGTTAAGCAGCCATAGTGTGTTTTCTGCATGTGTGACTCTGTTCTGTTTTGTAATTCAGTTCAAGTGTAACGGTTTTTACATTCCCTCTATAAGTGACACCTTATGAGAAGTGTCCTTTTCTGTGTGACTTATTTCACTTAGAATCGTCGTACCTAAATCCACTCATCATGCTGCTACTAGCCTTATGACATTGATTTCATGGCTGAGTGATATTCCATTGTACATAAGGACCTCAAATTTTTTATCCATTTTTCGCTTTCCTGGGATATTTAAGGTGGAATGAAGTGGAGGTCCTTGTCAACAGAGCAGCCCTAAACTTTGGGGTGCTTGTGTCTTGCTGATTTTTAATTTTCCCACTTTATACCCCCATGCGTGGAAGTGCCCTATGCTCTCTAAGCTGTGTTTTTTAGATGTTTCAGGACACAACGTACACTTCTCCAGAGTGGCTGTTGGCAATTTACATCCCGCCCATCAGTGTAGCAAGGCTCCCATTTCTCCATGGCCTGTCCTGCATTTCTGGTTTTGACACTTTTTTCAGCATGGCCCTTTTGACCGATGGGAAGCGAGACTTCTTTGTAGCGCTGATTTGCCTTTCCAGGTTGCTTGGTTGGCCAAAAAGGGCGTATGCGTTTTTTCCTGAATATATTCAGGAAAAAACGCATACGCCCTTTTTGGCCAAGGGCATCATTGTCAACGTTTTGCTGCTTTTCATGTGCGTTAAAGGCGATTCTAATCTACCTCCTGAAATCTGTTTCCTGCAATTCTGCCTTGATTTCAAATCCTCTCCTTTGCCTTCCCTCAATATATTTGTGGACGAGAGTTATCATTTATAACTGTGCAGGTTTGTGAATTGCAGTGCCCTGAAGCTCCATTTTACAACTCTCTTTTTCGGGAGCTGGCCGCAAAAGCGCAGGATGGCTTCAGGCCCTGTTCTGGTTCCGGGGGGCAGGCTGAGCCTGTGGTTAATTCTTCTTCCTGATGGGAAAATAGAGTGACCTGTGCCTGTCCCAACACCAAGAGCTAGTCTCTCATTGGTTCCCCGTCTTCCCGTTCATCCTCAGGACAAATTGCAACCTGTACGGAACAGGAGGTTAAAGGTGCTGATGCTCCAAGTAGGGAGATTGCTACTAAAGTGGCTGGAATGGCGAACCCGAGCACAAGGAGATGAGAAATGAGGTGCGTTTTAGAAACCTTTCCCCATCACACGGTGTACCATCTTCTGGGTTTCTCATGCATGTTTTCGATGTAGGAAGATGCCCTTGAACCTGGAGATTTGGGACCCATGCGATGGGTAGCACGCAGTATTACTTTAAAGGGTCTGCATTTGCTCACCCAACCTCACCAAACGTCTCAGCCCCAAGAGTGTCCACCCTTATGTCTCATCCAGCTGTGGGTCTAGATATGGTCAATCCAGGTTGCATCACAGCCCCTGAACGAATTGTGTAAGAATTTCTCTCTCTTTCACTGTCTTTGTTTCATGGGTTTTTAAAAGTAATTTATTTTTATAATGGGGTTTAGCTGCTTTTCACGGCTGTGTTTATGCCGCTTTACACCCACTTGACACACTAACAGAGAGATATCAATACATTGGTTTTAAGATTATTACTAGTCAGATATATTCTTGTGCGGTGAATCGGGCGTGTTGAGTCCAGTTCTCTGAGCAAGGAGTAGGTCTTGTCTATTACATATTGGGTTTATGGAACGGTATCTGAGCTAATTTGAAACTCTTGTTTTATGTATCACCCCACCTCACCTTTCCCGTTAAGCAGCCATAGTGTGTTTTCTGCATGTGTGACTCTGTTCTGTTTTGTAATTCAGTTCAAGTGTAACGGTTTTTACATTCCCTCTATAAGTGACACCTTATGAGAAGTGTCCTTTTCTGTGTGACTTATTTCACTTAGAATCGTCGTACCTAAATCCACTCATCATGCTGCTACTAGCCTTATGACATTGATTTCATGGCTGAGTGATATTCCATTGTACATAAGGACCTCACATTTTTTATCCATTTTTCGCTTTCCTGGGATATTTAAGGTGGAATGAAGTGGAGGTCCTTGTCAACAGAGCAGCCCTAAACTTTGGGGTGCTTGTGTCTTGCTGATTTTTAATTTTCCCACTTTATACCCCCATGCGTGGAAGTGCCCTATGCTCTCTAAGCTGTGTTTTTTAGATGTTTCAGGACACACCGTACACTTCTCCAGAGTGGCTGTTGGCAATTTACATCCCGCCCATCAGTGTAGCAAGGCTCCCATTTCTCCATGGCCTGTCCTGCATTTCTGGTTTTGACACTTTTTTCAGCATGGCCCTTTTGACCGATGGGAAGCGAGACTTCTTTGTAGCGCTGATTTGCCTTTCCAGGTTGCTTGGTTGGCCAAAAAGGGCGTATGCGTTTTTTCCTGAATATATTCAGGAAAAAACGCATACGCCCTTTTTGGCCAAGGGCATCATTGTCAACGTTTTGCTGCTTTTCATGTGCGTTAAAGGCGATTCTAATCTACCTCCTGAAATCTGTTTCCTGCAATTCTGCCTTGATTTCAAATCCTCTCCTTTGCCTTCCCTCAATATATTTGTGGACGAGAGTTATCATTTATAACTGTGCAGGTTTGTGAATTGCAGTGCCCTGAAGCTCCATTTTACAACTCTCTTTTTCGGGAGCTGGCCGCAAAAGCGCAGGATGGCTTCAGGCCCTGTTCTGGTTCCGGGGGGCAGGCTGAGCCTGTGGTTAATTCTTCTTCCTGATGGGAAAATAGAGTGACCTGTGCCTGTCCCAACACCAAGAGCTAGTCTCTCATTGGTTCCCCGTCTTCCCGTTCATCCTCAGGACAAATTGCAACCTGTACGGAACAGGAGGTTAAAGGTGCTGATGCTCCAAGTAGGGAGATTGCTACTAAAGTGGCTGGAATGGCGAACCCGAGCACAAGGAGATGAGAAATGAGGTGCGTTTTAGAAACCTTTCCCCATCACACGGTATACCATCTTCTGGGTTTCTCATGCATGTTTTCGATGTAGGAAGATGCCCTTGAACCTGGAAATTTGGGACCCATGCGATGGGTAGCACGCAGTATTACTTTAAAGGGTCTGCATTTGCTCACCCAACCTCACCAAACCTCTCAGCCCCAAGAGTGTCCACCCTTATGTCTCATCCAGCTGTGGGTCTAGATATGGTCAATCCAGGTTGCATCACAGCCCCTGAACGAATTGTGTAAGAATTTCTCTCTCTTTCACTGTCTTTGTTTCATGGGTTTTTAAAAGTAATTTATTTTTATAATGGGGTTTAGCTGCTTTTCACGGCTGTGTTTATGCCGCTTTACACCCACTTGACACACTAACAGAGAGATATCAATACATTGGTTTTAAGATTATTACTAGTCAGATATATTCTTGTGCGGTGAATCGGGCGTGTTGAGTCCAGTTCTCTGAGCAAGGAGTAGGTCTTGTCTATTACATATTGGGTTTATGGAACGGTATCTGAGCTAATTTGAAACTCTTGTTTTATGTATCACCCCACCTCACCTTTCCCGTTAAGCAGCCATAGTGTGTTTTCTGCATGTGTGACTCTGTTCTGTTTTGTAATTCAGTTCAAGTGTAACGGTTTTTACATTCCCTCTATAAGTGACACCTTATGAGAAGTGTCCTTTTCTGTGTGACTTATTTCACTTAGAATCGTCGTACCTAAATCCACTCATCATGCTGCTACTAGCCTTATGACATTGATTTCATGGCTGAGTGATATTCCATTGTACATAAGGACCTCAAATTTTTTATCCATTTTTCGCTTTCCTGGGATATTTAAGGTGGAATGAAGTGGAGGTCCTTGTCAACAGAGCAGCCCTAAACTTTGGGGTGCTTGTGTCTTGCTGATTTTTAATTTTCCCACTTTATACCCCCATGCGTGGAAGTGCCCTATGCTCTCTAAGCTGTGTTTTTTAGATGTTTCAGGACACACCGTACACTTCTCCAGAGTGGCTGTTGGCAATTTACATCCCGCCCATCAGTGTAGCAAGGCTCCCATTTCTCCATGGCCTGTCCTGCATTTCTGGTTTTGACACTTTTTTCAGCATGGCCCTTTTGACCGATGGGAAGCGAGACTTCTTTGTAGCGCTGATTTGCCTTTCCAGGTTGCTTGGTTGGCCAAAAAGGGCGTATGCGTTTTTTCCTGAATATATTCAGGAAAAAACGCATACGCCCTTTTTGGCCAAGGGCATCATTGTCAACGTTTTGCTGCTTTTCATGTGCGTTAAAGGCGATTCTAATCTACCTCCTGAAATCTGTTTCCTGCAATTCTGCCTTGATTTCAAATCCTCTCCTTTGCCTTCCCTCAATATATTTGTGGACGAGAGTTATCATTTATAACTGTGCAGGTTTGTGAATTGCAGTGCCCTGAAGCTCCATTTTACAACTCTCTTTTTCGGGAGCTGGCCGCAAAAGCGCAGGATGGCTTCAGGCCCTGTTCTGGTTCCGGGGGGCAGGCTGAGCCTGTGGTTAATTCTTCTTCCTGATGGGAAAATAGAGTGACCTGTGCCTGTCCCAACACCAAGAGCTAGTCTCTCATTGGTTCCCCGTCTTCCCGTTCATCCTCAGGACAAATTGCAACCTGTACGGAACAGGAGGTTAAAGGTGCTGATGCTCCAAGTAGGGAGATTGCTAGTAAAGTGGCTGGAATGGCGAACCCGAGCACAAGGAGATGAGAAATGAGGTGCGTTTTAGAAACCTTTCCCCATCACACGGTGTACCATCTTCTGGGTTTCTCATGCATGTTTTCGATGTAGGAAGATGCCCTTGAACCTGGAGATTTGGGACCCATGCGATGGGTAGCACGCAGTATTACTTTAAAGGGTCTGCGTTTGCTCACCCAACCTCACCAAACCTCTCAGCCCCAAGAGTGTCCACCCTTATGTCTCATCCAGCTGTGGGTCTAGATATGGTCAATCCAGGTTGCATCACAGCCCCTGAACGAATTGTGTAAGAATTTCTCTCTCTTTCACTGTCTTTGTTTCATGGGTTTTTAAAAGTAATTTATTTTTATAATGGGGTTTAGCTGCTTTTCACGGCTGCGTTTATGCTGCTTTACACCCACTTGACACACTAACAGAGAGATATCAATACATAGGTTTTAAGATTATTACTAGTCAGATATATTCTTGTGCGGTGAATCGGGCGTGTTGAGTCCAGTTCTCTGAGCAAGGAGTAGGTCTTGTCTATTACATATTGGGTTTATGGAACGGTATCTGAGCTAATTTGAAAGTCTTGTTTTATATATCACCCCACCTCACCTTTTCCGTTAAGCAGCCATAGTGTGTTTTCTGCATGTGTGACTCTGTTCTGTTTTGTAATTCAGTTCAAGTGTAACGGTGTTTACATTCCCTCTATAAGTGACACCTTATGAGAAGTGTCCTTTTCTGTGTGACTTATTTCACTTAGAATCGTCGTACCTAAATCCACTCATCATGCTGCTACTAGCCTTATGACATTGATTTCATGGCTGAGTGATATTCCATTGTACATAAGGACCTCAAATTTTTTATCCATTTTTCGCTTTCCTGGGATATTTAAGGTGGAATGAAGTGGAGGTCCTTGTCAACAGAGCAGCCCTAAACTTTGGGGTGCTTGTGTCTTGCTGATTTTTAATTTTCCCACTTTATACCCCCATGCGTGGAAGTGCCCTATGCTCTCTAAGCTGTGTTTTTTAGATGTTTCAGGACACACCGTACACTTCTCCAGAGTGGCTGTTGGCAATTTACATCCCGCCCATCAGTGTAGCAAGGCTCCCATTTCTCCATGGCCTGTCCTGCATTTCTGGTTTTGACACTTTTTTCAGCATGGCCCTTTTGACCGATGGGAAGCGAGACTTCTTTGTAGCGCTGATTTGCCTTTCCAGGTTGCTTGGTTGGCCAAAAAGGGCGTATGCGTTTTTTCCTGAATATATTCAGGAAAAAACGCATACGCCCTTTTTGGCCAAGGGCATCATTGTCAACGTTTTGCTGCTTTTCATGTGCGTTAAAGGCGATTCTAATCTACCTCCTGAAATCTGTTTCCTGCAATTCTGCCTTGATTTCAAATCCTCTCCTTTGCCTTCCCTCAATATATTTGTGGACGAGAGTTATCATTTATAACTGTGCAGGTTTGTGAATTGCAGTGCCCTGAAGCTCCATTTTACAACTCTCTTCTTCGGGAGCTGGCCGCAAAAGCGCAGGATGGCTTCAGGCCCTGTTCTGGTTCCGGGGGGCAGGCTGAGCCTGTGGTTAATTCTTCTTCCTGATGGGAAAATAGAGTGACCTGTGCCTGTCCCAACACCAAGAGCTAGTCTCTCATTGGTTCCCCGTCTTCCCGTTCATCCTCAGGACAAATTGCAACCTGTACGGAACAGGAGGTTAAAGGTGCTGATGCTCCAAGTAGGGAGATTGCTACTAAAGTGGCTGGAATGGCGAACCCGAGCACAAGGAGATGAGAAATGAGGTGCGTTTTAGAAACCTTTCCCCATCACACGGTGTACCATCTTCTGGGTTTCTCATGCATGTTTTCGATGTAGGAAGATGCCCTTGAACCTGGAGATTTGGGACCCATGCGATGGGTAGCACGCAGTATTACTTTAAAGGGTCTGCGTTTGCTCACCCAACCTCACCAAACCTCTCAGCCCCAAGAGTGTCCACCCTTATGTCTCATCCAGCTGTGGGTCTAGATATGGTCAATCCAGGTTGCATCACAGCCCCTGAACGAATTGTGTAAGAATTTCTCTCTCTTTCACTGTCTTTGTTTCATGGGTTTTTAAAAGTAATTTATTTTTATAATGGGGTTTAGCTGCTTTTCACGGCTGCGTTTATGCCGCTTTACACCCACTTGACACACTAACAGAGAGATATCAATACATAGGTTTTAAGATTATTACTAGTCAGATATATTCTTGTGCGGTGAATCGGGCGTGTTGAGTCCAGTTCTCTGAGCAAGGAGTAGGTCTTGTCTATTACATATTGGGTTTATGGAACGGTATCTGAGCTAATTTGAAAGTCTTGTTTTATATATCACCCCACCTCACCTTTCCCGTTAAGCAGCCATAGTGTGTTTTCTGCATGTGTGACTCTGTTCTGTTTTGTAATTCAGTTCAAGTGTAACGGTTTTTACATTCCCTGTATAAGTGACACCTTATGAGAAGTGTCCTTTTCTGTGTGACTTATTTCACTTAGAATCGTCGTACCTAAATCCACTCATCATGCTGCTACTAGCCTTATGACATTGATTTCATGGCTGAGTGATATTCCATTGTACATAAGGACCTCAAATTTTTTATCCATTTTTCGCTTTCCTGGGATATTTAAGGTGGAATGAAGTGGAGGTCCTTGTCAACAGAGCAGCCCTAAACTTTGGGGTGCTTGTGTCTTGCTGATTTTTAATTTTCCCACTTTATACCCCCATGCGTGGAAGTGCCCTATGCTCTCTAAGCTGTGTTTTTTAGATGTTTCAGGACACACCGTACACTTCTCCAGAGTGGCTGTTGGCAATTTACATCCCGCCCATCAGTGTAGCAAGGCTCCCATTTCTCCATGGCCTGTCCTGCATTTCTGGTTTTGACACTTTTTTCAGCATGGCCCTTTTGACCGATGGGAAGCGAGACTTCTTTGTAGCGCTGATTTGCCTTTCCAGGTTGCTTGGTTGGCCAAAAAGGGCGTATGCGTTTTTTCCTGAATATATTCAGGAAAAAACGCATACGCCCTTTTTGGCCAAGGGCATCATTGTCAACGTTTTGCTGCTTTTCATGTGCGTTAAAGGCGATTCTAATCTACCTCCTGAAATCAGTTTCCTGCAATTCTGCCTTGATTTCAAATCCTCTCCTTTGCCTTCCCTCAATATATTTGTGGACGAGAGTTATCATTTATAACTGTGCAGGTTTGTGAATTGCAGTGCCCTGAAGCTCCATTTTACAACTCTCTTCTTCGGGAGCTGGCCGCAAAAGCGCAGGATGGCTTCAGGCCCTGTTCTGGTTCCGGGGGGCAGGCTGAGCCTGTGGTTAATTCTTCTTCCTGATGGGAAAATAGAGTGACCTGTGCCTGTCCCAACACCAAGAGCTAGTCTCTCATTGGTTCCCCGTCTTCCCGTTCATCCTCAGGACAAATTGCAACCTGTACGGAACAGGAGGTTAAAGGTGCTGATGCTCCAAGTAGGGAGATTGCTACTAAAGTGGCTGGAATGGCGAACCCGAGCACAAGGAGATGAGAAATGAGGTGCGTTTTAGAAACCTTTCCCCATCACACGGTGTACCATCTTCTGGGTTTCTCATGCATGTTTTCGATGTAGGAAGATGCCCTTGAACCTGGAGATTTGGGACCCATGCGATGGGTAGCACGCAGTATTACTTTAAAGGGTCTGCGTTTGCTCACCCAACCTCACCAAACCTCTCAGCCCCAAGAGTGTCCACCCTTATGTCTCATCCAGCTGTGGGTCTAGATATGGTCAATCCAGGTTGCATCACAGCCCCTGAACGAATTGTGTAAGAATTTCTCTCTCTTTCACTGTCTTTGTTTCATGGGTTTTTAAAAGTAATTTATTTTTATAATGGGGTTTAGCTGCTTTTCACGGCTGCGTTTATGTTGCTTTACACCCACTTGACACACTAACAGAGAGATATCAATACATAGGTTTTAAGATTATTACTAGTCAGATATATTCTTGTGCGGTGAATCGGGCGTGTTGAGTCCAGTTCTCTGAGCAAGGAGTAGGTCTTGTCTATTACATATTGGGTTTATGGAACGGTATCTGAGCTAATTTGAAAGTCTTGTTTTATATATCACCCCATCTCACCTTTCCCGTTAAGCAGACATAGTGTGTTTTCTGCATGTGTGACTCTGTTCTGTTTTGTAATTCAGTTCAAGTGTAACGGTTTTTACATTCCCTGTATAAGTGACACCTTATGAGAAGTGTCCTTTTCTGTGTGACTTATTTCACTTAGAATCGTCGTACCTAAATCCACTCATCATGCTGCTACTAGCCTTATGACATTGATTTCATGGCTGAGTGATATTCCATTGTACATAAGGACCTCAAATTTTTTATCCATTTTTCGCTTTCCTGGGATATTTAAGGTGGAATGAAGTGGAGGTCCTTGTCAACAGAGCAGCCCTAAACTTTGGGGTGCTTGTGTCTTGCTGATTTTTAATTTTCCCACTTTATACCCCCATGCGTGGAAGTGCCCTATGCTCTCTAAGCTGTGTTTTTTAGATGTTTCAGGACACACCGTACACTTCTCCAGAGTGGCTGTTGGCAATTTACATCCCGCCCATCAGTGTAGCAAGGCTCCCATTTCTCCATGGCCTGTCCTGCATTTCTGGTTTTGACACTTTTTTCAGCATGGCCCTTTTGACCGATGGGAAGCGAGACTTCTTTGTAGCGCTGATTTGCCTTTCCAGGTTGCTTGGTTGGCCAAAAAGGGCGTATGCGTTTTTTCCTGAATATATTCAGGAAAAAACGCATACGCCCTTTTTGGCCAAGGGCATCATTGTCAACGTTTTGCTGCTTTTCATGTGCGTTAAAGGCGATTCTAATCTACCTCCTGAAATCTGTTTCCTGCAATTCTGCCTTGATTTCAAATCCTCTCCTTTGCCTTCCCTCAATATATTTGTGGACGAGAGTTATCATTTATAACTGTGCAGGTTTGTGAATTGCAGTGCCCTGAAGCTCCATTTTACAACTCTCTTTTTCGGGAGCTGGCCGCAAAAGCGCAGGATGGCTTCAGGCCCTGTTCTGGTTCCGGGGGGCAGGCTGAGCCTGTGGTTAATTCTTCTTCCTGATGGGAAAATAGAGTGACCTGTGCCTGTCCCAACACCAAGAGCTAGTCTCTCATTGGTTCCCCGTCTTCCCGTTCATCCTCAGGACAAATTGCAACCTGTACGGAACAGGAGGTTAAAGGTGCTGATGCTCCAAGTAGGGAGATTGCTACTAAAGTGGCTGGAATGGTGAACCCGAGCACAAGGAGATGAGAAATGAGGTGCGTTTTAGAAACCTTTCCCCATCACACGGTGTACCATCTTCTGGGTTTCTCATGCATGTTTTCGATGTAGGAAGATGCCCTTGAACCTGGAGATTTGGGACCCATGCGATGGGTAGCACGCAGTATTACTTTAAAGGGTCTGCGTTTGCTCACCCAACCTCACCAAACCTCTCAGCCCCAAGAGTGTCCACCCTTATGTCTCATCCAGCTGTGGGTCTAGATATGGTCAATCCAGGTTGCATCACAGCCCCTGAACGAATTGTGTAAGAATTTCTCTCTCTTTCCCTGTCTTTGTTTCATGGGTTTTTAAAAGTAATTTATTTTTATAATGGGGTTTAGCTGCTTTTCACGGCTGCGTTTATGCCGCTTTACTCCCACTTGACACACTAACAGAGAGATATCAATACATAGGTTTTAAGATTATTACTAGTCAGATATATTCTTGTGCGGTGAATCGGGCGTGTTGAGTCCAGTTCTCTGAGCAAGGAGTAGGTCTTGTCTATTACATATTGGGTTTATGGAACGGTATCTGAGCTAATTTGAAAGTCTTGTTTTATATATCACCCCACCTCACCTTTCCCGTTAAGCAGCCATAGTGTGTTTTCTGCATGTGTGACTCTGTTCTGTTTTGTAATTCAGTTCAAGTGTAACGGTTTTTACATTCCCTGTATAAGTGATACCTTATGAGAAGTGTCCTTTTCTGTGTGACTTATTTCACTTAGAATCGTCGTACCTAAATCCACTCATCATGCTGCTACTAGCCTTATGACATTGATTTCATGGCTGAGTGATATTCCATTGTACATAAGGACCTCAAATTTTTTATCCATTTTTCGCTTTCCTGGGATATTTAAGGTGGAATGAAGTGGAGGTCCTTGTCAACAGAGCAGCCCTAAACTTTGGGGTGCTTGTGTCTTGCTGATTTTTAATTTTCCCACTTTATACCCCCATGCGTGGAAGTGCCCTATGCTCTCTAAGCTGTGTTTTTTAGATGTTTCAGGACACACCGTACACTTCTCCAGAGTGGCTGTTGGCAATTTACATCCCGCCCATCAGTGTAGCAAGGCTCCCATTTCTCCATGGCCTGTCCTGCATTTCTGGTTTTGACACTTTTTTCAGCATGGCCCTTTTGACCGATGGGAAGCGAGACTTCTTTGTAGCGCTGATTTGCCTTTCCAGGTTGCTTGGTTGGCCAAAAAGGGCGTATGCGTTTTTTCCTGAATATATTCAGGAAAAAACGCATACGCCCTTTTTGGCCAAGGGCATCATTGTCAACGTTTTGCTGCTTTTCATGTGCGTTAAAGGCGATTCTAATCTACCTCCTGAAATCTGTTTCCTGCAATTCTGCCTTGATTTCAAATCCTCTCCTTTGCCTTCCCTCAATATATTTGTGGACGAGAGTTATCATTTATAACTGTGCAGGTTTGTGAATTGCAGTGCCCTGAAGCTCCATTTTACAACTCTCTTCTTCGGGAGCTGGCCGCAAAAGCGCAGGATGGCTTCAGGCCCTGTTCTGGTTCCGGGGGGCAGGCTGAGCCTGTGGTTAATTCTTCTTCCTGATGGGAAAATAGAGTGACCTGTGCCTGTCCCAACACCAAGAGCTAGTCTCTCATTGGTTCCCCGTCTTCCCGTTCATCCTCAGGACAAATTGCAACCTGTACGGAACAGGAGGTTAAAGGTGCTGATGCTCCAAGTAGGGAGATTGCTACTAAAGTGGCTGGAATGGCGAACCCGAGCACAAGGAGATGAGAAATGAGGTGCGTTTTAGAAACCTTTCCCCATCACACGGTGTACCATCTTCTGGGTTTCTCATGCATGTTTTCGATGTAGGAAGATGCCCTTGAACCTGGAGATTTGGGACCCATGCGATGGGTAGCACGCAGTATTACTTTAAAGGGTCTGCGTTTGCTCACCCAACCTCACCAAACCTCTCAGCCCCAAGAGTGTCCACCCTTATGTCTCATCCAGCTGTGGGTCTAGATATGGTCAATCCAGGTTGCATCACAGCCCCTGAACGAATTGTGTAAGAATTTCTCTCTCTTTCACTGTCTTTGTTTCATGGGTTTTTAAAAGTAATTTATTTTTATAATGGGGTTTAGCTGCTTTTCACGGCTGCGTTTATGCTGCTTTACACCCACTTGACACACTAACAGAGAGATATCAATACATAGGTTGTAAGATTATTACTAGTCAGATATAGTCTTGTGCGGTGAATCGGGCGTGTTGAGTCCAGTTCTCTGAGCAAGGAGTAGGTCTTGTCTATTACATATTGGGTTTATGGAACGGTATCTGAGCTAATTTGAAAGTCTTGTTTTATATATCACCCCACCTCACCTTTCCCGTTAAGCAGCCATAGTGTGTTTTCTGCATGTGTGACTCTGTTCTGTTTTGTAATTCAGTTCAAGTGTAACGGTTTTTACATTCCCTCTATAAGTGACACCTTATGAGAAGTGTCCTTTTCTGTGTGACTTATTTCACTTAGAATCGTCGTACCTAAATCCACTCATCATGCTGCTACTAGCCTTATGACATTGATTTCATGGCTGAGTGATATTCCATTGTACATAAGGACCTCAAATTTTTTATCCATTTTTCGCTTTCCTGGGATATTTAAGGTGGAATGAAGTGGAGGTCCTTGTCAACAGAGCAGCCCTAAACTTTGGGGTGCTTGTGTCTTGCTGATTTTTAATTTTCCCACTTTATACCCCCATGCGTGGAAGTGCCCTATGCTCTCTAAGCTGTGTTTTTTAGATGTTTCAGGACACACCGTACACTTCTCCAGAGTGGCTGTTGGCAATTTACATCCCGCCCATCAGTGTAGCAAGGCTCCCATTTCTCCATGGCCTGTCCTGCATTTCTGGTTTTGACACTTTTTTCAGCATGGCCCTTTTGACCGATGGGAAGCGAGACTTCTTTGTAGCACTGATTTGCCTTTCCAGGTTGCTTGGTTGGCCAAAAAGGGCGTATGCGTTTTTTCCTGAATATATTCAGGAAAAAACGCATACGCCCTTTTTGGCCAAGGGCATCATTGTCAACGTTTTGCTGCTTTTCATGTGCGTTAAAGGCGATTCTAATCTACCTCCTGAAATCTGTTTCCTGCAATTCTGCCTTGATTTCAAATCCTCTCCTTTGCCTTCCCTCAATATATTTGTGGACGAGAGTTATCATTTATAACTGTGCAGGTTTGTGAATTGCAGTGCCCTGAAGCTCCATTTTACAACTCTCTTTTTCGGGAGCTGGCCGCAAAAGCGCAGGATGGCTTCAGGCCCTGTTCTGGTTCCGGGGGGCAGGCTGAGCCTGTGGTTAATTCTTCTTCCTGATGGGAAAATAGAGTGACCTGTGCCTGTCCCAACACCAAGAGCTAGTCTCTCATTGGTTCCCCGTCTTCCCGTTCATCCTCAGGACAAATTGCAACCTGTACGGAACAGGAGGTTAAAGGTGCTGATGCTCCAAGTAGGGAGATTGCTACTAAAGTGGCTGGAATGGCGAACCCGAGCACAAGGAGATGAGAAATGAGGTGCGTTTTAGAAACCTTTCCCCATCACACGGTGTACCATCTTCTGGGTTTCTCATGCATGTTTTCGATGTAGGAAGATGCCCTTGAACCTGGAGATTTGGGACCCATGCGATGGGTAGCACGCAGTATTACTTTAAAGGGTCTGCGTTTGCTCACCCAACCTCACCAAACCTCTCAGCCCCAAGAGTGTCCACCCTTATGTCTCATCCAGCTGTGGGTCTAGATATGGTCAATCCAGGTTGCATCACAGCCCCTGAACGAATTGTGTAAGAATTTCTCTCTCTTTCACTGTCTTTGTTTCATGGGTTTTTAAAAGTAATTTATTTTTATAATGGGGTTTAGCTGCTTTTCACGGCTGCGTTTATGCTGCTTTACACCCACTTGACACACTAACAGAGAGATATCAATACATAGGTTGTAAGATTATTACTAGTCAGATATATTCTTGTGCGGTGAATCGGGCGTGTTGAGTCCAGTTCTCTGAGCAAGGAGTAGGTCTTGTCTATTACATATTGGGTTTATGGAACGGTATCTGAGCTAATTTGAAAGTCTTGTTTTATGTATCACCCCACCTCACCTTTCCCGTTAAGCAGCCATAGTGTGTTTTCTGCATGTGTGACTCTGTTCTGTTTTGTAATTCAGTTCAAGTGTAACGGTTTTTACATTCCCTCTATAAGTGACACCTTATGAGAAGTGTCCTTTTCTGTGTGACTTATTTCACTTAGAATCGTCGTACCTAAATCCACTCATCATGCTGCTACTAGCCTTATGACATTGATTTCATGGCTGAGTGATATTCCATTGTACATAAGGACCTCAAATTTTTTATCCATTTTTCGCTTTCCTGGGATATTTAAGGTGGAATGAAGTGGAGGTCCTTGTCAACAGAGCAGCCCTAAACTTTGGGGTGCTTGTGTCTTGCTGATTTTTAATTTTCCCACTTTATACCCCCATGCGTGGAAGTGCCCTATGCTCTCTAAGCTGTGTTTTTTAGATGTTTCAGGACACACCGTACACTTCTCCAGAGTGGCTGTTGGCAATTTACATCCCGCCCATCAGTGTAGCAAGGCTCCCATTTCTCCATGGCCTGTCCTGCATTTCTGGTTTTGACACTTTTTTCAGCATGGCCCTTTTGACCGATGGGAAGCGAGACTTCTTTGTAGCGCTGATTTGCCTTTCCAGGTTGCTTGGTTGGCCAAAAAGGGCGTATGCGTTTTTTCCTGAATATATTCAGGAAAAAACGCATACGCCCTTTTTGGCCAAGGGCATCATTGTCAACGTTTTGCTGCTTTTCATGTGCGTTAAAGGCGATTCTAATCTACCTCCTGAAATCTGTTTCCTGCAATTCTGCCTTGATTTCAAATCCTCTCCTTTGCCTTCCCTCAATATATTTGTGGACGAGAGTTATCATTTATAACTGTGCAGGTTTGTGAATTGCAGTGCCCTGAAGCTCCATTTTACAACTCTCTTTTTCGGGAGCTGGCCGCAAAAGCGCAGGATGGCTTCAGGCCCTGTTCTGGTTCCGGGGGGCAGGCTGAGCCTGTGGTTAATTCTTCTTCCTGATGGGAAAATAGAGTGACCTGTGCCTGTCCCAACACCAAGAGCTAGTCTCTCATTGGTTCCCCGTCTTCCCGTTCATCCTCAGGACAAATTGCAACCTGTACGGAACAGGAGGTTAAAGGTGCTGATGCTCCAAGTAGGGAGATTGCTACTAAAGTGGCTGGAATGGTGAACCCGAGCACAAGGAGATGAGAAATGAGGTGCGTTTTAGAAACCTTTCCCCATCACACGGTGTACCATCTTCTGGGTTTCTCATGCATGTTTTCGATGTAGGAAGATGCCCTTGAACCTGGAGATTTGGGACCCATGCGATGGGTAGCACGCAGTATTACTTTAAAGGGTCTGCGTTTGCTCACCCAACCTCACCAAACCTCTCAGCCCCAAGAGTGTCCACCCTTATGTCTCATCCAGCTGTGGGTCTAGATATGGTCAATCCAGGTTGCATCACAGCCCCTGAACGAATTGTGTAAGAATTTCTCTCTCTTTCACTGTCTTTGTTTCATGGGTTTTTAAAAGTAATTTATTTTTATAATGGGGTTTAGCTGCTTTTCACGGCTGCGTTTATGCCGCTTTACTCCCACTTGACACACTAACAGAGAGATATCAATACATAGGTTTTAAGATTATTACTAGTCAGATATATTCTTGTGCGGTGAATCGGGCGTGTTGAGTCCAGTTCTCTGAGCAAGGAGTAGGTCTTGTCTATTACATATTGGGTTTATGGAACGGTATCTGAGCTAATTTGAAAGTCTTGTTTTATATATCACCCCACCTCACCTTTCCCGTTAAGCAGCCATAGTGTGTTTTCTGCATGTGTGACTCTGTTCTGTTTTGTAATTCAGTTCAAGTGTAACGGTTTTTACATTCCCTGTATAAGTGACACCTTATGAGAAGTGTCCTTTTCTGTGTGACTTATTTCACTTAGAATCGTCGTACCTAAATCCACTCATCATGCTGCTACTAGCCTTATGACATTGATTTCATGGCTGAGTGATATTCCATTGTACATAAGGACCTCAAATTTTTTATCCATTTTTCGCTTTCCTGGGATATTTAAGGTGGAATGAAGTGGAGGTCCTTGTCAACAGAGCAGCCCTAAACTTTGGGGTGCTTGTGTCTTGCTGATTTTTAATTTTCCCACTTTATACCCCCATGCGTGGAAGTGCCCTATGCTCTCTAAGCTGTGTTTTTTAGATGTTTCAGGACACACCGTACACTTCTCCAGAGTGGCTGTTGGCAATTTACATCCCGCCCATCAGTGTAGCAAGGCTCCCATTTCTCCATGGCCTGTCCTGCATTTCTGGTTTTGACACTTTTTTCAGCATGGCCCTTTTGACCGATGGGAAGCGAGACTTCTTTGTAGCGCTGATTTGCCTTTCCAGGTTGCTTGGTTGGCCAAAAAGGGCGTATGCGTTTTTTCCTGAATATATTCAGGAAAAAACGCATACGCCCTTTTTGGCCAAGGGCATCATTGTCAACGTTTTGCTGCTTTTCATGTGCGTTAAAGGCGATTCTAATCTACCTCCTGAAATCTGTTTCCTGCAATTCTGCCTTGATTTCAAATCCTCTCCTTTGCCTTCCCTCAATATATTTGTGGACGAGAGTTATCATTTATAACTGTGCAGGTTTGTGAATTGCAGTGCCCTGAAGCTCCATTTTACAACTCTCTTCTTCGGGAGCTGGCCGCAAAAGCGCAGGATGGCTTCAGGCCCTGTTCTGGTTCCGGGGGGCAGGCTGAGCCTGTGGTTAATTCTTCTTCCTGATGGGAAAATAGAGTGACCTGTGCCTGTCCCAACACCAAGAGCTAGTCTCTCATTGGTTCCCCGTCTTCCCGTTCATCCTCAGGACAAATTGCAACCTGTACGGAACAGGAGGTTAAAGGTGCTGATGCTCCAAGTAGGGAGATTGCTACTAAAGTGGCTGGAATGGCGAACCCGAGCACAAGGAGATGAGAAATGAGGTGCGTTTTAGAAACCTTTCCCCATCACACGGTGTACCATCTTCTGGGTTTCTCATGCATGTTTTCGATGTAGGAAGATGCCCTTGAACCTGGAGATTTGGGACCCATGCGATGGGTAGCACGCAGTATTACTTTAAAGGGTCTGCGTTTGCTCACCCAACCTCACCAAACCTCTCAGCCCCAAGAGTGTCCACCCTTATGTCTCATCCAGCTGTGGGTCTAGATATGGTCAATCCAGGTTGCATCACAGCCCCTGAACGAATTGTGTAAGAATTTCTCTCTCTTTCACTGTCTTTGTTTCATGGGTTTTTAAAAGTAATTTATTTTTATAATGGGGTTTAGCTGCTTTTCACGGCTGCGTTTATGCTGCTTTACACCCACTTGACACACTAACAGAGAGATATCAATACATAGGTTGTAAGATTATTACTAGTCAGATATAGTCTTGTGCGGTGAATCGGGCGTGTTGAGTCCAGTTCTCTGAGCAAGGAGTAGGTCTTGTCTATTACATATTGGGTTTATGGAACGGTATCTGAGCTAATTTGAAAGTCTTGTTTTATATATCACCCCACCTCACCTTTCCCGTTAAGCAGCCATAGTGTGTTTTCTGCATGTGTGACTCTGTTCTGTTTTGTAATTCAGTTCAAGTGTAACGGTTTTTACATTCCCTCTATAAGTGACACCTTATGAGAAGTGTCCTTTTCTGTGTGACTTATTTCACTTAGAATCGTCGTACCTAAATCCACTCATCATGCTGCTACTAGCCTTATGACATTGATTTCATGGCTGAGTGATATTCCATTGTACATAAGGACCTCAAATTTTTTATCCATTTTTCGCTTTCCTGGGATATTTAAGGTGGAATGAAGTGGAGGTCCTTGTCAACAGAGCAGCCCTAAACTTTGGGGTGCTTGTGTCTTGCTGATTTTTAATTTTCCCACTTTATACCCCCATGCGTGGAAGTGCCCTATGCTCTCTAAGCTGTGTTTTTTAGATGTTTCAGGACACACCGTACACTTCTCCAGAGTGGCTGTTGGCAATTTACATCCCGCCCATCAGTGTAGCAAGGCTCCCATTTCTCCATGGCCTGTCCTGCATTTCTGGTTTTGACACTTTTTTCAGCATGGCCCTTTTGACCGATGGGAAGCGAGACTTCTTTGTAGCACTGATTTGCCTTTCCAGGTTGCTTGGTTGGCCAAAAAGGGCGTATGCGTTTTTTCCTGAATATATTCAGGAAAAAACGCATACGCCCTTTTTGGCCAAGGGCATCATTGTCAACGTTTTGCTGCTTTTCATGTGCGTTAAAGGCGATTCTAATCTACCTCCTGAAATCTGTTTCCTGCAATTCTGCCTTGATTTCAAATCCTCTCCTTTGCCTTCCCTCAATATATTTGTGGACGAGAGTTATCATTTATAACTGTGCAGGTTTGTGAATTGCAGTGCCCTGAAGCTCCATTTTACAACTCTCTTTTTCGGGAGCTGGCCGCAAAAGCGCAGGATGGCTTCAGGCCCTGTTCTGGTTCCGGGGGGCAGGCTGAGCCTGT
The DNA here is from genome assembly GCF_965194825.1 of Balaenoptera physalus. Taxonomy (NCBI): domain Eukaryota; kingdom Metazoa; phylum Chordata; class Mammalia; order Artiodactyla; family Balaenopteridae; genus Balaenoptera; species Balaenoptera physalus. Next base: position 834,875 of record NW_028126349.1, on the reverse strand, counting down.
GGTTAATTCTTCTTCCTGATGGGAAAATAGAGTGACCTGTGCCTGTCCCAACACCAAGAGCTAGTCTCTCATTGGTTCCCCGTCTTCCCGTTCATCCTCAGGACAAATTGCAACCTGTACGGAACAGGAGGTTAAAGGTGCTGATGCTCCAAGTAGGGAGATTGCTACTAAAGTGGCTGGAATGGCGAACCCGAGCACAAGGAGATGAGAAATGAGGTGCGTTTTAGAAACCTTTCCCCATCACACGGTGTACCATCTTCTGGGTTTCTCATGCATGTTTTCGATGTAGGAAGATGCCCTTGAACCTGGAGATTTGGGACCCATGCGATGGGTAGCACGCAGTATTACTTTAAAGGGTCTGCGTTTGCTCACCCAACCTCACCAAACCTCTCAGCCCCAAGAGTGTCCACCCTTATGTCTCATCCAGCTGTGGGTCTAGATATGGTCAATCCAGGTTGCATCACAGCCCCTGAACGAATTGTGTAAGAATTTCTCTCTCTTTCACTGTCTTTGTTTCATGGGTTTTTAAAAGTAATTTATTTTTATAATGGGGTTTAGCTGCTTTTCACGGCTGCGTTTATGCTGCTTTACACCCACTTGACACACTAACAGAGAGATATCAATACATAGGTTGTAAGATTATTACTAGTCAGATATATTCTTGTGCGGTGAATCGGGCGTGTTGAGTCCAGTTCTCTGAGCAAGGAGTAGGTCTTGTCTATTACATATTGGGTTTATGGAACGGTATCTGAGCTAATTTGAAAGTCTTGTTTTATGTATCACCCCACCTCACCTTTCCCGTTAAGCAGCCATAGTGTGTTTTCTGCATGTGTGACTCTGTTCTGTTTTGTAATTCAGTTCAAGTGTAACGGTTTTTACATTCCCTCTATAAGTGACACCTTATGAGAAGTGTCCTTTTCTGTGTGACTTATTTCACTTAGAATCGTCGTACCTAAATCCACTCATCATGCTGCTACTAGCCTTATGACATTGATTTCATGGCTGAGTGATATTCCATTGTACATAAGGACCTCAAATTTTTTATCCATTTTTCGCTTTCCTGGGATATTTAAGGTGGAATGAAGTGGAGGTCCTTGTCAACAGAGCAGCCCTAAACTTTGGGGTGCTTGTGTCTTGCTGATTTTTAATTTTCCCACTTTATACCCCCATGCGTGGAAGTGCCCTATGCTCTCTAAGCTGTGTTTTTTAGATGTTTCAGGACACACCGTACACTTCTCCAGAGTGGCTGTTGGCAATTTACATCCCGCCCATCAGTGTAGCAAGGCTCCCATTTCTCCATGGCCTGTCCTGCATTTCTGGTTTTGACACTTTTTTCAGCATGGCCCTTTTGACCGATGGGAAGCGAGACTTCTTTGTAGCGCTGATTTGCCTTTCCAGGTTGCTTGGTTGGCCAAAAAGGGCGTATGCGTTTTTTCCTGAATATATTCAGGAAAAAACGCATACGCCCTTTTTGGCCAAGGGCATCATTGTCAACGTTTTGCTGCTTTTCATGTGCGTTAAAGGCGATTCTAATCTACCTCCTGAAATCTGTTTCCTGCAATTCTGCCTTGATTTCAAATCCTCTCCTTTGCCTTCCCTCAATATATTTGTGGACGAGAGTTATCATTTATAACTGTGCAGGTTTGTGAATTGCAGTGCCCTGAAGCTCCATTTTACAACTCTCTTCTTCGGGAGCTGGCCGCAAAAGCGCAGGATGGCTTCAGGCCCTGTTCTGGTTCCGGGGGGCAGGCTGAGCCTGTGGTTAATTCTTCTTCCTGATGGGAAAATAGAGTGACCTGTGCCTGTCCCAACACCAAGAGCTAGTCTCTCATTGGTTCCCCGTCTTCCCGTTCATCCTCAGGACAAATTGCAACCTGTACGGAACAGGAGGTTAAAGGTGCTGATGCTCCAAGTAGGGAGATTGCTACTAAAGTGGCTGGAATGGCGAACCCGAGCACAAGGAGATGAGAAATGAGGTGCGTTTTAGAAACCTTTCCCCATCACACGGTGTACCATCTTCTGGGTTTCTCATGCATGTTTTCGATGTAGGAAGATGCCCTTGAACCTGGAGATTTGGGACCCATGCGATGGGTAGCACGCAGTATTACTTTAAAGGGTCTGCGTTTGCTCACCCAACCTCACCAAACCTCTCAGCCCCAAGAGTGTCCACCCTTATGTCTCATCCAGCTGTGGGTCTAGATATGGTCAATCCAGGTTGCATCACAGCCCCTGAACGAATTGTGTAAGAATTTCTCTCTCTTTCACTGTCTTTGTTTCATGGGTTTTTAAAAGTAATTTATTTTTATAATGGGGTTTAGCTGCTTTTCACGGCTGTGTTTATGCCGCTTTACACCCACTTGACACACTAACAGAGAGATATCAATACATAGGTTGTAAGATTATTACTAGTCAGATATATTCTTGTGCGGTGAATCGGGCGTGTTGAGTCCAGTTCTCTGAGCAAGGAGTAGGTCTTGTCTATTACATATTGGGTTTTTGGAACGGTATCTGAGCTAATTTGAAACTCTTATTTTATGTATCACCCCACCTCACCTTTCCCGTTAAGCAGCCATAGTGTGTTTTCTGCATGTGTGACTCTGTTCTGTTTTGTAATTCAGTTCAAGTGTAACGGTTTTTACATTCCCTCTATAAGTGACACCTTATGTGAAGTGTCCTTTTCTGTGTGACTTATTTCACTTAGAATCGTCGTACCTAAATCCACTCATCATGCTGCTACTAGCCTTATGACATTGATTTCATGGCTGAGTGATATTCCATTGTACATAAGGACCTCAAATTTTTTATCCATTTTTCGCTTTCCTGGGATATTTAAGGTGGAATGAAGTGGAGGTCCTTGTCAACAGAGCAGCCCTAAACTTTGGGGTGCTTGTGTCTTGCTGATTTTTAATTTTCCCACTTTATACCCCCATGCGTGGAAGTGCCCTATGCTCTCTAAGCTGTGTTTTTTAGATGTTTCAGGACACACCGTACACTTCTCCAGAGTGGCTGTTGGCAATTTACATCCCGCCCATCAGTGTAGCAAGGCTCCCATTTCTCCATGGCCTGTCCTGCATTTCTGGTTTTGACACTATTTTCAGCATGGCCCTTTTGACCGATGGGAAGCGAGACTTCTTTGTAGCGCTGATTTGCCTTTCCAGGTTGCTTGGTTGGCCAAAAAGGGCGTATGCGTTTTTTCCTGAATATATTCAGGAAAAAACGCATACGCCCTTTTTGGCCAAGGGCATCATTGTCAACGTTTTGCTGCTTTTCATGTGCGTTAAAGGCGATTCTAATCTACCTCCTGAAATCTGTTTCCTGCAATTCTGCCTTGATTTCAAATCCTCTCCTTTGCCTTCCCTCAATATATTTGTGGACGAGAGTTATCATTTATAACTGTGCAGGTTTGTGAATTGCAGTGCCCTGAAGCTCCATTTTACAACTCTCTTTTTCGGGAGCTGGCCGCAAAAGCGCAGGATGGCTTCAGGCCCTGTTCTGGTTCCGGGGGGCAGGCTGAGCCTGTGGTTAATTCTTCTTCCTGATGGGAAAATAGAGTGACCTGTGCCTGTCCCAACACCAAGAGCTAGTCTCTCATTGGTTCCCCGTCTTCCCGTTCATCCTCAGGACAAATTGCAACCTGTACGGAACAGGAGGTTAAAGGTGCTGATGCTCCAAGTAGGGAGATTGCTACTAAAGTGGCTGGAATGGTGAACCCGAGCACAAGGAGATGAGAAATGAGGTGCGTTTTAGAAACCTTTCCCCATCACACGGTGTACCATCTTCTGGGTTTCTCATGCATGTTTTCGATGTAGGAAGATGCCCTTGAACCTGGAGATTTGGGACCCATGCGATGGGTAGCACGCAGTATTACTTTAAAGGGTCTGCGTTTGCTCACCCAACCTCACCAAACCTCTCAGCCCCAAGAGTGTCCACCCTTATGTCTCATCCAGCTGTGGGTCTAGATATGGTCAATCCAGGTTGCATCACAGCCCCTGAACGAATTGTGTAAGAATTTCTCTCTCTTTCACTGTCTTTGTTTCATGGGTTTTTAAAAGTAATTTATTTTTATAATGGGGTTTAGCTGCTTTTCACGGCTGCGTTTATGCTGCTTTACACCCACTTGACACACTAACAGAGAGATATCAATACATAGGTTGTAAGATTATTACTAGTCAGATATAGTCTTGTGCGGTGAATCGGGCGTGTTGAGTCCAGTTCTCTGAGCAAGGAGTAGGTCTTGTCTATTACATATTGGGTTTATGGAACGGTATCTGAGCTAATTTGAAAGTCTTGTTTTATATATCACCCCACCTCACCTTTCCCGTTAAGCAGCCATAGTGTGTTTTCTGCATGTGTGACTCTGTTCTGTTTTGTAATTCAGTTCAAGTGTAACGGTTTTTACATTCCCTCTATAAGTGACACCTTATGAGAAGTGTCCTTTTCTGTGTGACTTATTTCACTTAGAATCGTCGTACCTAAATCCACTCATCATGCTGCTACTAGCCTTATGACATTGATTTCATGGCTGAGTGATATTCCATTGTACATAAGGACCTCAAATTTTTTATCCATTTTTCGCTTTCCTGGGATATTTAAGGTGGAATGAAGTGGAGGTCCTTGTCAACAGAGCAGCCCTAAACTTTGGGGTGCTTGTGTCTTGCTGATTTTTAATTTTCCCACTTTATACCCCCATGCGTGGAAGTGCCCTATGCTCTCTAAGCTGTGTTTTTTAGATGTTTCAGGACACACCGTACACTTCTCCAGAGTGGCTGTTGGCAATTTACATCCCGCCCATCAGTGTAGCAAGGCTCCCATTTCTCCATGGCCTGTCCTGCATTTCTGGTTTTGACACTTTTTTCAGCATGGCCCTTTTGACCGATGGGAAGCGAGACTTCTTTGTAGCGCTGATTTGCCTTTCCAGGTTGCTTGGTTGGCCAAAAAGGGCGTATGCGTTTTTTCCTGAATATATTCAGGAAAAAACGCATACGCCCTTTTTGGCCAAGGGCATCATTGTCAACGTTTTGCTGCTTTTCATGTGCGTTAAAGGCGATTCTAATCTACCTCCTGAAATCTGTTTCCTGCAATTCTGCCTTGATTTCAAATCCTCTCCTTTGCCTTCCCTCAATATATTTGTGGACGAGAGTTATCATTTATAACTGTGCAGGTTTGTGAATTGCAGTGCCCTGAAGCTCCATTTTACAACTCTCTTTTTCGGGAGCTGGCCGCAAAAGCGCAGGATGGCTTCAGGCCCTGTTCTGGTTCCGGGGGGCAGGCTGAGCCTGTGGTTAATTCTTCTTCCTGATGGGAAAATAGAGTGACCTGTGCCTGTCCCAACACCAAGAGCTAGTCTCTCATTGGTTCCCCGTCTTCCCGTTCATCCTCAGGACAAATTGCAACCTGTACGGAACAGGAGGTTAAAGGTGCTGATGCTCCAAGTAGGGAGATTGCTACTAAAGTGGCTGGAATGGCGAACCCGAGCACAAGGAGATGAGAAATGAGGTGCGTTTTAGAAACCTTTCCCCATCACACGGTGTACCATCTTCTGGGTTTCTCATGCATGTTTTCGATGTAGGAAGATGCCCTTGAACCTGGAGATTTGGGACCCATGCGATGGGTAGCACGCAGTATTACTTTAAAGGGTCTGCGTTTGCTCACCCAACCTCACCAAACCTCTCAGCCCCAAGAGTGTCCACCCTTATGTCTCATCCAGCTGTGGGTCTAGATATGGTCAATCCAGGTTGCATCACAGCCCCTGAACGAATTGTGTAAGAATTTCTCTCTCTTTCACTGTCTTTGTTTCATGGGTTTTTAAAAGTAATTTATTTTTATAATGGGGTTTAGCTGCTTTTCACGGCTGTGTTTATGCCGCTTTACACCCACTTGACACACTAACAGAGAGATATCAATACATAGGTTTTAAGATTATTACTAGTCAGATATATTCTTGTGCGGTGAATCGGGCGTGTTGAGTCCAGTTCTCTGAGCAAGGAGTAGGTCTTGTCTATTACATAGTGGGTTTATGGAACGGTATCTGAGCTAATTTGAAACTCTTGTTTTATGTATCACCCCACCTCACCTTTCCCGTTAAGCAGCCATAGTGTGTTTTCTGCATGTGTGACTCTGTTCTGTTTTGTAATTCGGTTCAAGTGTAACGGTTTTTACATTCCCTCTATAAGTGACACCTTATGAGAAGTGTCCTTTTCTGTGTGACTTATTTCACTTAGAATCGTCGTACCTAAATCCACTCATCATGCTGCTACTAGCCTTATGACATTGATTTCATGGCTGAGTGATATTCCATTGTACATAAGGACCTCAAATTTTTTATCCATTTTTCGCTTTCCTGGGATATTTAAGGTGGAATGAAGTGGAGGTCCTTGTCAACAGAGCAGCCCTAAACTTTGGGGTGCTTGTGTCTTGCTGATTTTTAATTTTCCCACTTTATACCCCCATGCGTGGAAGTGCCCTATGCTCTCTAAGCTGTGTTTTTTAGATGTTTCAGGACACACCGTACACTTCTCCAGAGTGGCTGTTGGCAATTTACATCCCGCCCATCAGTGTAGCAAGGCTCCCATTTCTCCATGGCCTGTCCTGCATTTCTGGTTTTGACACTTTTTTCAGCATGGCCCTTTTGACCGATGGGAAGCGAGACTTCTTTGTAGCGCTGATTTGCCTTTCCAGGTTGCTTGGTTGGCCAAAAAGGGCGTATGCGTTTTTTCCTGAATATATTCAGGAAAAAACGCATACGCCCTTTTTGGCCAAGGGCATCATTGTCAACGTTTTGCTGCTTTTCATGTGCGTTAAAGGCGATTCTAATCTACCTCCTGAAATCTGTTTCCTGCAATTCTGCCTTGATTTCAAATCCTCTCCTTTGCCTTCCCTCAATATATTTGTGGACGAGAGTTATCATTTATAACTGTGCAGGTTTGTGAATTGCAGTGCCCTGAAGCTCCATTTTACAACTCTCTTTTTCGGGAGCTGGCCGCAAAAGCGCAGGATGGCTTCAGGCCCTGTTCTGGTTCCGGGGGGCAGGCTGAGCCTGTGGTTAATTCTTCTTCCTGATGGGAAAATAGAGTGACCTGTGCCTGTCCCAACACCAAGAGCTAGTCTCTCATTGGTTCCCCGTCTTCCCGTTCATCCTCAGGACAAATTGCAACCTGTACGGAACAGGAGGTTAAAGGTGCTGATGCTCCAAGTAGGGAGATTGCTACTAAAGTGGCTGGAATGGCGAACCCGAGCACAAGGAGATGAGAAATGAGGTGCGTTTTAGAAACCTTTCCCCATCACACGGTGTACCATCTTCTGGGTTTCTCATGCATGTTTTCGATGTAGGAAGATGCCCTTGAACCTGGAGATTTGGGACCCATGCGATGGGTAGCACGCAGTATTACTTTAAAGGGTCTGCGTTTGCTCACCCAACCTCACCAAACCTCTCAGCCCCAAGAGTGTCCACCCTTATGTCTCATCCAGCTGTGGGTCTAGATATGGTCAATCCAGGTTGCATCACAGCCCCTGAACGAATTGTGTAAGAATTTCTCTCTCTTTCACTGTCTTTGTTTCATGGGTTTTTAAAAGTAATTTATTTTTATAATGGGGTTTAGCTGCTTTTCACGGCTGTGTTTATGCCGCTTTACACCCACTTGACACACTAACAGAGAGATATCAATACATAGGTTTTAAGATTATTACTAGTCAGATATATTCTTGTGCGGTGAATCGGGCGTGTTGAGTCCAGTTCTCTGAGCAAGGAGTAGGTCTTGTCTATTACATATTGGGTTTATGGAACGGTATCTGAGCTAATTTGAAACTCTTGTTTTATGTATCACCCCACCTCACCTTTCCCGTTAAGCAGCCATAGTGTGTTTTCTGCATGTGTGACTCTGTTCTGTTTTGTAATTCGGTTCAAGTGTAACGGTTTTTACATTCCCTCTATAAGTGACACCTTATGAGAAGTGTCCTTTTCTGTGTGACTTATTTCACTTAGAATCGTCGTACCTAAATCCACTCATCATGCTGCTACTAGCCTTATGACATTGATTTCATGGCTGAGTGATATTCCATTGTACATAAGGACCTCAAATTTTTTATCCATTTTTCGCTTTCCTGGGATATTTAAGGTGGAATGAAGTGGAGGTCCTTGTCAACAGAGCAGCCCTAAACTTTGGGGTGCTTGTGTCTTGCTGATTTTTAATTTTCCCACTTTATACCCCCATGCGTGGAAGTGCCCTATGCTCTCTAAGCTGTGTTTTTTAGATGTTTCAGGACACACCGTACACTTCTCCAGAGTGGCTGTTGGCAATTTACATCCCGCCCATCAGTGTAGCAAGGCTCCCATTTCTCCATGGCCTGTCCTGCATTTCTGGTTTTGACACTTTTTTCAGCATGGCCCTTTTGACCGATGGGAAGCGAGACTTCTTTGTAGCGCTGATTTGCCTTTCCAGGTTGCTTGGTTGGCCAAAAAGGGCGTATGCGTTTTTTCCTGAATATATTCAGGAAAAAACGCATACGCCCTTTTTGGCCAAGGGCATCATTGTCAACGTTTTGCTGCTTTTCATGTGCGTTAAAGGCGATTCTAATCTACCTCCTGAAATCTGTTTCCTGCAATTCTGCCTTGATTTCAAATCCTCTCCTTTGCCTTCCCTCAATATATTTGTGGACGAGAGTTATCATTTATAACTGTGCAGGTTTGTGAATTGCAGTGCCCTGAAGCTCCATTTTACAACTCTCTTTTTCGGGAGCTGGCCGCAAAAGCGCAGGATGGCTTCAGGCCCTGTTCTGGTTCCGGGGGGCAGGCTGAGCCTGTGGTTAATTCTTCTTCCTGATGGGAAAATAGAGTGACCTGTGCCTGTCCCAACACCAAGAGCTAGTCTCTCATTGGTTCCCCGTCTTCCCGTTCATCCTCAGGACAAATTGCAACCTGTACGGAACAGGAGGTTAAAGGTGCTGATGCTCCAAGTAGGGAGATTGCTACTAAAGTGGCTGGAATGGCGAACCCGAGCACAAGGAGATGAGAAATGAGGTGCGTTTTAGAAACCTTTCCCCATCACACGGTGTACCATCTTCTGGGTTTCTCATGCATGTTTTCGATGTAGGAAGATGCCCTTGAACCTGGAGATTTGGGACCCATGCGATGGGTAGCACGCAGTATTACTTTAAAGGGTCTGCGTTTGCTCACCCAACCTCACCAAACCTCTCAGCCCCAAGAGTGTCCACCCTTATGTCTCATCCAGCTGTGGGTCTAGATATGGTCAATCCAGGTTGCATCACAGCCCCTGAACGAATTGTGTAAGAATTTCTCTCTCTTTCACTGTCTTTGTTTCATGGGTTTTTAAAAGTAATTTATTTTTATAATGGGGTTTAGCTGCTTTTCACGGCTGTGTTTATGCCGCTTTACACCCACTTGACACACTAACAGAGAGATATCAATACATAGGTTTTAAGATTATTACTAGTCAGATATATTCTTGTGCGGTGAATCGGGCGTGTTGAGTCCAGTTCTCTGAGCAAGGAGTAGGTCTTGTCTATTACATATTGGGTTTATGGAACGGTATCTGAGCTAATTTGAAACTCTTGTTTTATGTATCACCCCACCTCACCTTTCCCGTTAAGCAGCCATAGTGTGTTTTCTGCATGTGTGACTCTGTTCTGTTTTGTAATTCGGTTCAAGTGTAACGGTTTTTACATTCCCTCTATAAGTGACACCTTATGAGAAGTGTCCTTTTCTGTGTGACTTATTTCACTTAGAATCGTCGTACCTAAATCCACTCATCATGCTGCTACTAGCCTTATGACATTGATTTCATGGCTGAGTGATATTCCATTGTACATAAGGACCTCAAATTTTTTATCCATTTTTCGCTTTCCTGGGATATTTAAGGTGGAATGAAGTGGAGGTCCTTGTCAACAGAGCAGCCCTAAACTTTGGGGTGCTTGTGTCTTGCTGATTTTTAATTTTCCCACTTTATACCCCCATGCGTGGAAGTGCCCTATGCTCTCTAAGCTGTGTTTTTTAGATGTTTCAGGACACACCGTACACTTCTCCAGAGTGGCTGTTGGCAATTTACATCCCGCCCATCAGTGTAGCAAGGCTCCCATTTCTCCATGGCCTGTCCTGCATTTCTGGTTTTGACACTTTTTTCAGCATGGCCCTTTTGACCGATGGGAAGCGAGACTTCTTTGTAGCGCTGATTTGCCTTTCCAGGTTGCTTGGTTGGCCAAAAAGGGCGTATGCGTTTTTTCCTGAATATATTCAGGAAAAAACGCATACGCCCTTTTTGGCCAAGGGCATCATTGTCAACGTTTTGCTGCTTTTCATGTGCGTTAAAGGCGATTCTAATCTACCTCCTGAAATCTGTTTCCTGCAATTCTGCCTTGATTTCAAATCCTCTCCTTTGCCTTCCCTCAATATATTTGTGGACGAGAGTTATCATTTATAACTGTGCAGGTTTGTGAATTGCAGTGCCCTGAAGCTCCATTTTACAACTCTCTTCTTCGGGAGCTGGCCGCAAAAGCGCAGGATGGCTTCAGGCCCTGTTCTGGTTCCGGGGGGCAGGCTGAGCCTGTGGTTAATTCTTCTTCCTGATGGGAAAATAGAGTGACCTGTGCCTGTCCCAACACCAAGAGCTAGTCTCTCATTGGTTCCCCGTCTTCCCGTTCATCCTCAGGACAAATTGCAACCTGTACGGAACAGGAGGTTAAAGGTGCTGATGCTCCAAGTAGGGAGATTGCTACTAAAGTGGCTGGAATGGCGAACCCGAGCACAAGGAGATGAGAAATGAGGTGCGTTTTAGAAACCTTTCCCCATCACACGGTGTACCATCTTCTGGGTTTCTCATGCATGTTTTCGATGTAGGAAGATGCCCTTGAACCTGGAGATTTGGGACCCATGCGATGGGTAGCACGCAGTATTACTTTAAAGGGTCTGCGTTTGCTCACCCAACCTCACCAAACCTCTCAGCCCCAAGAGTGTCCACCCTTATGTCTCATCCAGCTGTGGGTCTAGATATGGTCAATCCAGGTTGCATCACAGCCCCTGAACGAATTGTGTAAGAATTTCTCTCTCTTTCACTGTCTTTGTTTCATGGGTTTTTAAAAGTAATTTATTTTTATAATGGGGTTTAGCTGCTTTTCACGGCTGTGTTTATGCCGCTTTACACCCACTTGACACACTAACAGAGAGATATCAATACATAGGTTTTAAGATTATTACTAGTCAGATATATTCTTGTGCGGTGAATCGGGCGTGTTGAGTCCAGTTCTCTGAGCAAGGAGTAGGTCTTGTCTATTACATAGTGGGTTTATGGAACGGTATCTGAGCTAATTTGAAAGTCTTGTTTTATATATCACCCCACCTCACCTTTCCCGTTAAGCAGCCATAGTGTGTTTTCTGCATGTGTGACTCTGTTCTGTTTTGTAATTCGGTTCAAGTGTAACGGTTTTTACATTCCCTCTATAAGTGACACCTTATGAGAAGTGTCCTTTTCTGTGTGACTTATTTCACTTAGAATCGTCGTACCTAAATCCACTCATCATGCTGCTACTAGCCTTATGACATTGATTTCATGGCTGAGTGATATTCCATTGTACATAAGGACCTCAAATTTTTTATCCATTTTTCGCTTTCCTGGGATATTTAAGGTGGAATGAAGTGGAGGTCCTTGTCAACAGAGCAGCCCTAAACTTTGGGGTGCTTGTGTCTTGCTGATTTTTAATTTTCCCACTTTATACCCCCATGCGTGGAAGTGCCCTATGCTCTCTAAGCTGTGTTTTTTAGATGTTTCAGGACACACCGTACACTTCTCCAGAGTGGCTGTTGGCAATTTACATCCCGCCCATCAGTGTAGCAAGGCTCCCATTTCTCCATGGCCTGTCCTGCATTTCTGGTTTTGACACTTTTTTCAGCATGGCCCTTTTGACCGATGGGAAGCGAGACTTCTTTGTAGCGCTGATTTGCCTTTCCAGGTTGCTTGGTTGGCCAAAAAGGGCGTATGCGTTTTTTCCTGAATATATTCAGGAAAAAACGCATACGCCCTTTTTGGCCAAGGGCATCATTGTCAACGTTTTGCTGCTTTTCATGTGCGTTAAAGGCGATTCTAATCTACCTCCTGAAATCTGTTTCCTGCAATTCTGCCTTGATTTCAAATCCTCTCCTTTGCCTTCCCTCAATATATTTGTGGACGAGAGTTATCATTTATAACTGTGCAGGTTTGTGAATTGCAGTGCCCTGAAGCTCCATTTTACAACTCTCTTTTTTGGGAGCTGGCCGCAAAAGCGCAGGATGGCTTCAGGCCCTGTTCTGGTTCCGGGGGGCAGGCTGAGCCTGTGGTTAATTCTTCTTCCTGATGGGAAAATAGAGTGACCTGTGCCTGTCCCAACACCAAGAGCTAGTCTCTCATTGGTTCCCCGTCTTCCCGTTCATCCTCAGGACAAATTGCAACCTGTACGGAACAGGAGGTTAAAGTTGCTGATGCTCCAAGTAGGGAGATTGCTACTAAAGTGGCTGGAATGGCGAACCCGAGCACAAGGAGATGAGAAATGAGGTGCGTTTTAGAAACCTTTCCCCATCACACGGTGTACCATCTTCTGGGTTTCTCATGCATGTTTTCGATGTAGGAAGATGCCCTTGAACCTGGAGATTTGGGACCCATGCGATGGGTAGCACGCAGTATTACTTTAAAGGGTCTGCGTTTGCTCACCCAACCTCACCAAACCTCTCAGCCCCAAGAGTGTCCACCCTTATGTCTCATCCAGCTGTGGGTCTAGATATGGTCAATCCAGGTTGCATCACAGCCCCTGAACGAATTGTGTAAGAATTTCTCTCTCTTTCACTGTCTTTGTTTCATGGGTTTTTAAAAGTAATTTATTTTTATAATGGGGTTTAGCTGCTTTTCACGGCTGTGTTTATGCCGCTTTACACCCACTTGACACACTAACAGAGAGATATCAATACATAGGTTTTAAGATTATTACTAGTCAGATATATTCTTGTGCGGTGAATCGGGCGTGTTGAGTCCAGTTCTCTGAGCAAGGAGTAGGTCTTGTCTATTACATATTGGGTTTATGGAACGGTATCTGAGCTAATTTGAAAGTCTTGTTTTATATATCACCCCACCTCACCTTTCCCGTTAAGCAGCCATAGTGTGTTTTCTGCATGTGTGACTCTGTTCTGTTTTGTAATTCGGTTCAAGTGTAACGGTTTTTACATTCCCTCTATAAGTGACACCTTATGAGAAGTGTCCTTTTCTGTGTGACTTATTTCACTTAGAATCGTCGTACCTAAATCCACTCATCATGCTGCTACTAGCCTTATGACATTGATTTCATGGCTGAGTGATATTCCATTGTACATAAGGACCTCAAATTTTTTATCCATTTTTCGCTTTCCTGGGATATTTAAGGTGGAATGAAGTGGAGGTCCTTGTCAACAGAGCAGCCCTAAACTTTGGGGTGCTTGTGTCTTGCTGATTTTTAATTTTCCCACTTTATACCCCCATGCGTGGAAGTGCCCTATGCTCTCTAAGCTGTGTTTTTTAGATGTTTCAGGACACACCGTACACTTCTCCAGAGTGGCTGTTGGCAATTTACATCCCGCCCATCAGTGTAGCAAGGCTCCCATTTCTCCATGGCCTGTCCTGCATTTCTGGTTTTGACACTTTTTTCAGCATGGCCCTTTTGACCGATGGGAAGCGAGACTTCTTTGTAGCGCTGATTTGCCTTTCCAGGTTGCTTGGTTGGCCAAAAAGGGCGTATGCGTTTTTTCCTGAATATATTCAGGAAAAAACGCATACGCCCTTTTTGGCCAAGGGCATCATTGTCAACGTTTTGCTGCTTTTCATGTGCGTTAAAGGCGATTCTAATCTACCTCCTGAAATCTGTTTCCTGCAATTCTGCCTTGATTTCAAATCCTCTCCTTTGCCTTCCCTCAATATATTTGTGGACGAGAGTTATCATTTATAACTGTGCAGGTTTGTGAATTGCAGTGCCCTGAAGCTCCATTTTACAACTCTCTTCTTCGGGAGCTGGCCGCAAAAGCGCAGGATGGCTTCAGGCCCTGTTCTGGTTCCGGGGGGCAGGCTGAGCCTGTGGTTAATTCTTCTTCCTGATGGGAAAATAGAGTGACCTGTGCCTGTCCCAACACCAAGAGCTAGTCTCTCATTGGTTCCCCATCTTCCCGTTCATCCTCAGGACAAATTGCAACCTGTACGGAACAGGAGGTTAAAGGTGCTGATGCTCCAAGTAGGGAGATTGCTACTAAAGTGGCTGGAATGGCGAACCCGAGCACAAGGAGATGAGAAATGAGGTGCGTTTTAGAAACCTTTCCCCATCACACGGTGTACCATCTTCTGGGTTTCTCATGCATGTTTTCGATGTAGGAAGATGCCCTTGAACCTGGAGATTTGGGACCCATGCGATGGGTAGCACGCAGTATTACTTTAAAGGGTCTGCGTTTGCTCACCCAACCTCACCAAACCTCTCAGCCCCAAGAGTGTCCACCCTTATGTCTCATCCAGCTGTGGGTCTAGATATGGTCAATCCAGGTTGCATCACAGTCCCTGAACGAATTGTGTAAGAATTTCTCTCTCTTTCACTGTCTTTGTTTCATGGGTTTTTAAAAGTAATTTATTTTTATAATGGGGTTTAGCTGCTTTTCACGGCTGCGTTTATGCCGCTTTACACCCACTTGACACACTAACAGAGAGATATCAATACATAGGTTGTAAGATTATTACTAGTCAGATATATTCTTGTGCGGTGAATCGGGCGTGTTGAGTCCAGTTCTCTGAGCAAGGAGTAGGTCTTGTCTATTACATATTGGGTTTATGGAACGGTATCTGAGCTAATTTGAAAGTCTTGTTTTATATATCACCCCACCTCACCTTTCCCGTTAAGCAGCCATAGTGTGTTTTCTGCATGTGTGACTCTGTTCTGTTTTGTAATTCGGTTCAAGTGTAACGGTTTTTACATTCCCTCTATAAGTGACACCTTATGAGAAGTGTCCTTTTCTGTGTGACTTATTTCACTTAGAATCGTCGTACCTAAATCCACTCATCATGCTGCTACTAGCCTTATGACATTGATTTCATGGATGAGTGATATTCCATTGTACATAAGGACCTCAAATTTTTTATCCATTTTTCGCTTTCCTGGGATATTTAAGGTGGAATGAAGTGGAGGTCCTTGTCAACAGAGCAGCCCTAAACTTTGGGGTGCTTGTGTCTTGCTGATTTTTAATTTTCCCACTTTATACCCCCATGCGTGGAAGTGCCCTATGCTCTCTAAGCTGTGTTTTTTAGATGTTTCAGGACACACCGTACACTTCTCCAGAGTGGCTGTTGGCAATTTACATCCCGCCCATCAGTGTAGCAAGGCTCCCATTTCTCCATGGCCTGTCCTGCATTTCTGGTTTTGACACTTTTTTCAGCATGGCCCTTTTGACCGATGGGAAGCGAGACTTCTTTGTAGCGCTGATTTGCCTTTCCAGGTTGCTTGGTTGGCCAAAAAGGGCGTATGCGTTTTTTCCTGAATATATTCAGGAAAAAACGCATACGCCCTTTTTGGCCAAGGGCATCATTGTCAACGTTTTGCTGCTTTTCATGTGCGTTAAAGGCGATTCTAATCTACCTCCTGAAATCTGTTTCCTGCAATTCTGCCTTGATTTCAAATCCTCTCCTTTGCCTTCCCTCAATATATTTGTGGACGAGAGTTATCATTTATAACTGTGCAGGTTTGTGAATTGCAGTGCCCTGAAGCTCCATTTTACAACTCTCTTCTTCGGGAGCTGGCCGCAAAAGCGCAGGATGGCTTCAGGCCCTGTTCTGGTTCCGGGGGGCAGGCTGAGCCTGTGGTTAATTCTTCTTCCTGATGGGAAAATAGAGTGACCTGTGCCTGTCCCAACACCAAGAGCTAGTCTCTCATTGGTTCCCCGTCTTCCCGTTCATCCTCAGGACAAATTGCAACCTGTACGGAACAGGAGGTTAAAGGTGCTGATGCTCCAAGTAGGGAGATTGCTACTAAAGTGGCTGGAATGGCGAACCCGAGCACAAGGAGATGAGAAATGAGGTGCGTTTTAGAAACCTTTCCCCATCACACGGTGTACCATCTTCTGGGTTTCTCATGCATGTTTTCGATGTAGGAAGATGCCCTTGAACCTGGAGATTTGGGACCCATGCGATGGGTAGCACGCAGTATTACTTTAAAGGGTCTGCGTTTGCTCACCCAACCTCACCAAACCTCTCAGCCCCAAGAGTGTCCACCCTTATGTCTCATCCAGCTGTGGGTCTAGATATGGTCAATCCAGGTTGCATCACAGCCCCTGAACGAATTGTGTAAGAATTTCTCTCTCTTTCACTGTCTTTGTTTCATGGGTTTTTAAAAGTAATTTATTTTTATAATGGGGTTTAGCTGCTTTTCACGGCTGTGTTTATGCCGCTTTACACCCACTTGACACACTAACAGAGAGATATCAATACATAGGTTTTAAGATTATTACTAGTCAGATATATTCTTGTGCGGTGAATCGGGCGTGTTGAGTCCAGTTCTCTGAGCAAGGAGTAGGTCTTGTCTATTACATAGTGGGTTTATGGAACGGTATCTGAGCTAATTTGAAAGTCTTGTTTTATATATCACCCCACCTCACCTTTCCCGTTAAGCAGCCATAGTGTGTTTTCTGCATGTGTGACTCTGTTCTGTTTTGTAATTCGGTTCAAGTGTAACGGTTTTTACATTCCCTCTATAAGTGACACCTTATGAGAAGTGTCCTTTTCTGTGTGACTTATTTCACTTAGAATCGTCGTACCTAAATCCACTCATCATGCTGCTACTAGCCTTATGACATTGATTTCATGGCTGAGTGATATTCCATTGTACATAAGGACCTCAAATTTTTTATCCATTTTTCGCTTTCCTGGGATATTTAAGGTGGAATGAAGTGGAGGTCCTTGTCAACAGAGCAGCCCTAAACTTTGGGGTGCTTGTGTCTTGCTGATTTTTAATTTTCCCACTTTATACCCCCATGCGTGGAAGTGCCCTATGCTCTCTAAGCTGTGTTTTTTAGATGTTTCAGGACACACCGTACACTTCTCCAGAGTGGCTGTTGGCAATTTACATCCCGCCCATCAGTGTAGCAAGGCTCCCATTTCTCCATGGCCTGTCCTGCATTTCTGGTTTTGACACTTTTTTCAGCATGGCCCTTTTGACCGATGGGAAGCGAGACTTCTTTGTAGCGCTGATTTGCCTTTCCAGGTTGCTTGGTTGGCCAAAAAGGGCGTATGCGTTTTTTCCTGAATATATTCAGGAAAAAACGCATACGCCCTTTTTGGCCAAGGGCATCATTGTCAACGTTTTGCTGCTTTTCATGTGCGTTAAAGGCGATTCTAATCTACCTCCTGAAATCTGTTTCCTGCAATTCTGCCTTGATTTCAAATCCTCTCCTTTGCCTTCCCTCAATATATTTGTGGACGAGAGTTATCATTTATAACTGTGCAGGTTTGTGAATTGCAGTGCCCTGAAGCTCCATTTTACAACTCTCTTCTTCGGGAGCTGGCCGCAAAAGCGCAGGATGGCTTCAGGCCCTGTTCTGGTTCCGGGGGGCAGGCTGAGCCTGTGGTTAATTCTTCTTCCTGATGGGAAAATAGAGTGACCTGTGCCTGTCCCAACACCAAGAGCTAGTCTCTCATTGGTTCCCCGTCTTCCCGTTCATCCTCAGGACAAATTGCAACCTGTACGGAACAGGAGGTTAAAGGTGCTGATGCTCCAAGTAGGGAGATTGCTACTAAAGTGGCTGGAATGGCGAACCCGAGCACAAGGAGATGAGAAATGAGGTGCGTTTTAGAAACCTTTCCCCATCACACGGTGTACCATCTTCTGGGTTTCTCATGCATGTTTTCGATGTAGGAAGATGCCCTTGAACCTGGAGATTTGGGACCCATGCGATGGGTAGCACGCAGTATTACTTTAAAGGGTCTGCGTTTGCTCACCCAACCTCACCAAACCTCTCAGCCCCAAGAGTGTCCACCCTTATGTCTCATCCAGCTGTGGGTCTAGATATGGTCAATCCAGGTTGCATCACAGCCCCTGAACGAATTGTGTAAGAATTTCTCTCTCTTTCACTGTCTTTGTTTCATGGGTTTTTAAAAGTAATTTATTTTTATAATGGGGTTTAGCTGCTTTTCACGGCTGTGTTTATGCCGCTTTACACCCACTTGACACACTAACAGAGAGATATCAATACATAGGTTGTAAGATTATTACTAGTCAGATATATTCTTGTGCGGTGAATCGGGCGTGTTGAGTCCAGTTCTCTGAGCAAGGAGTAGGTCTTGTCTATTACATATTGGGTTTATGGAACGGTATCTGAGCTAATTTGAAACTCTTATTTTATGTATCACCCCACCTCACCTTTCCCGTTAAGCAGCCATAGTGTGTTTTCTGCATGTGTGACTCTGTTCTGTTTTGTAATTCAGTTCAAGTGTAACGGTTTTTACATTCCCTCTATAAGTGACACCTTATGTGAAGTGTCCTTTTCTGTGTGACTTATTTCACTTAGAATCGTCGTACCTAAATCCACTCATCATGCTGCTACTAGCCTTATGACATTGATTTCATGGCTGAGTGATATTCCATTGTACATAAGGACCTCAAATTTTTTATCCATTTTTCGCTTTCCTGGGATATTTAAGGTGGAATGAAGTGGAGGTCCTTGTCAACAGAGCAGCCCTAAACTTTGGGGTGCTTGTGTCTTGCTGATTTTTAATTTTCCCACTTTATACCCCCATGCGTGGAAGTGCCCTATGCTCTCTAAGCTGTGTTTTTTAGATGTTTCAGGACACACCGTACACTTCTCCAGAGTGGCTGTTGGCAATTTACATCCCGCCCATCAGTGTAGCAAGGCTCCCATTTCTCCATGGCCTGTCCTGCATTTCTGGTTTTGACACTTTTTTCAGCATGGCCCTTTTGACCGATGGGAAGCGAGACTTCTTTGTAGCGCTGATTTGCCTTTCCAGGTTGCTTGGTTGGCCAAAAAGGGCGTATGCGTTTTTTCCTGAATATATTCAGGAAAAAACGCATACGCCCTTTTTGGCCAAGGGCATCATTGTCAACGTTTTGCTGCTTTTCATGTGCGTTAAAGGCGATTCTAATCTACCTCCTGAAATCTGTTTCCTGCAATTCTGCCTTGATTTCAAATCCTCTCCTTTGCCTTCCCTCAATATATTTGTGGACGAGAGTTATCATTTATAACTGTGCAGGTTTGTGAATTGCAGTGCCCTGAAGCTCCATTTTACAACTCTCTTTTTCGGGAGCTGGCCGCAAAAGCGCAGGATGGCTTCAGGCCCTGTTCTGGTTCCGGGGGGCAGGCTGAGCCTGTGGTTAATTCTTCTTCCTGATGGGAAAATAGAGTGACCTGTGCCTGTCCCAACACCAAGAGCTAGTCTCTCATTGGTTCCCCGTCTTCCCGTTCATCCTCAGGACAAATTGCAACCTGTACGGAACAGGAGGTTAAAGGTGCTGATGCTCCAAGTAGGGAGATTGCTACTAAAGTGGCTGGAATGGTGAACCCGAGCACAAGGAGATGAGAAATGAGGTGCGTTTTAGAAACCTTTCCCCATCACACGGTGTACCATCTTCTGGGTTTCTCATGCATGTTTTCGATGTAGGAAGATGCCCTTGAACCTGGAGATTTGGGACCCATGCGATGGGTAGCACGCAGTATTACTTTAAAGGGTCTGCGTTTGCTCACCCAACCTCACCAAACCTCTCAGCCCCAAGAGTGTCCACCCTTATGTCTCATCCAGCTGTGGGTCTAGATATGGTCAATCCAGGTTGCATCACAGCCCCTGAACGAATTGTGTAAGAATTTCTCTCTCTTTCACTGTCTTTGTTTCATGGGTTTTTAAAAGTAATTTATTTTTATAATGGGGTTTAGCTGCTTTTCACGGCTGCGTTTATGCTGCTTTACACCCACTTGACACACTAACAGAGAGATATCAATACATAGGTTGTAAGATTATTACTAGTCAGATATAGTCTTGTGCGGTGAATCGGGCGTGTTGAGTCCAGTTCTCTGAGCAAGGAGTAGGTCTTGTCTATTACATATTGGGTTTATGGAACGGTATCTGAGCTAATTTGAAAGTCTTGTTTTATATATCACCCCACCTCACCTTTCCCGTTAAGCAGCCATAGTGTGTTTTCTGCATGTGTGACTCTGTTCTGTTTTGTAATTCAGTTCAAGTGTAACGGTTTTTACATTCCCTCTATAAGTGACACCTTATGAGAAGTGTCCTTTTCTGTGTGACTTATTTCACTTAGAATCGTCGTACCTAAATCCACTCATCATGCTGCTACTAGCCTTATGACATTGATTTCATGGCTGAGTGATATTCCATTGTACATAAGGACCTCAAATTTTTTATCCATTTTTCGCTTTCCTGGGATATTTAAGGTGGAATGAAGTGGAGGTCCTTGTCAACAGAGCAGCCCTAAACTTTGGGGTGCTTGTGTCTTGCTGATTTTTAATTTTCCCACTTTATACCCCCATGCGTGGAAGTGCCCTATGCTCTCTAAGCTGTGTTTTTTAGATGTTTCAGGACACACCGTACACTTCTCCAGAGTGGCTGTTGGCAATTTACATCCCGCCCATCAGTGTAGCAAGGCTCCCATTTCTCCATGGCCTGTCCTGCATTTCTGGTTTTGACACTTTTTTCAGCATGGCCCTTTTGACCGATGGGAAGCGAGACTTCTTTGTAGCGCTGATTTGCCTTTCCAGGTTGCTTGGTTGGCCAAAAAGGGCGTATGCGTTTTTTCCTGAATATATTCAGGAAAAAACGCATACGCCCTTTTTGGCCAAGGGCATCATTGTCAACGTTTTGCTGCTTTTCATGTGCGTTAAAGGCGATTCTAATCTACCTCCTGAAATCTGTTTCCTGCAATTCTGCCTTGATTTCAAATCCTCTCCTTTGCCTTCCCTCAATATATTTGTGGACGAGAGTTATCATTTATAACTGTGCAGGTTTGTGAATTGCAGTGCCCTGAAGCTCCATTTTACAACTCTCTTTTTCGGGAGCTGG
Source organism: Balaenoptera physalus (assembly GCF_965194825.1). Classification (NCBI taxonomy): domain Eukaryota; kingdom Metazoa; phylum Chordata; class Mammalia; order Artiodactyla; family Balaenopteridae; genus Balaenoptera; species Balaenoptera physalus. Next base: position 813,816 of record NW_028126349.1, on the reverse strand, counting down.
CCGCAAAAGCGCAGGATGGCTTCAGGCCCTGTTCTGGTTCCGGGGGGCAGGCTGAGCCTGTGGTTAATTCTTCTTCCTGATGGGAAAATAGAGTGACCTGTGCCTGTCCCAACACCAAGAGCTAGTCTCTCATTGGTTCCCCGTCTTCCCGTTCATCCTCAGGACAAATTGCAACCTGTACGGAACAGGAGGTTAAAGGTGCTGATGCTCCAAGTAGGGAGATTGCTACTAAAGTGGCTGGAATGGCGAACCCGAGCACAAGGAGATGAGAAATGAGGTGCGTTTTAGAAACCTTTCCCCATCACACGGTGTACCATCTTCTGGGTTTCTCATGCATGTTTTCGATGTAGGAAGATGCCCTTGAACCTGGAGATTTGGGACCCATGCGATGGGTAGCACGCAGTATTACTTTAAAGGGTCTGCGTTTGCTCACCCAACCTCACCAAACCTCTCAGCCCCAAGAGTGTCCACCCTTATGTCTCATCCAGCTGTGGGTCTAGATATGGTCAATCCAGGTTGCATCACAGCCCCTGAACGAATTGTGTAAGAATTTCTCTCTCTTTCACTGTCTTTGTTTCATGGGTTTTTAAAAGTAATTTATTTTTATAATGGGGTTTAGCTGCTTTTCACGGCTGTGTTTATGCCGCTTTACACCCACTTGACACACTAACAGAGAGATATCAATACATAGGTTGTAAGATTATTACTAGTCAGATATATTCTTGTGCGGTGAATCGGGCGTGTTGAGTCCAGTTCTCTGAGCAAGGAGTAGGTCTTGTCTATTACATATTGGGTTTATGGAACGGTATCTGAGCTAATTTGAAACTCTTATTTTATGTATCACCCCACCTCACCTTTCCCGTTAAGCAGCCATAGTGTGTTTTCTGCATGTGTGACTCTGTTCTGTTTTGTAATTCAGTTCAAGTGTAACGGTTTTTACATTCCCTCTATAAGTGACACCTTATGTGAAGTGTCCTTTTCTGTGTGACTTATTTCACTTAGAATCGTCGTACCTAAATCCACTCATCATGCTGCTACTAGCCTTATGACATTGATTTCATGGCTGAGTGATATTCCATTGTACATAAGGACCTCAAATTTTTTATCCATTTTTCGCTTTCCTGGGATATTTAAGGTGGAATGAAGTGGAGGTCCTTGTCAACAGAGCAGCCCTAAACTTTGGGGTGCTTGTGTCTTGCTGATTTTTAATTTTCCCACTTTATACCCCCATGCGTGGAAGTGCCCTATGCTCTCTAAGCTGTGTTTTTTAGATGTTTCAGGACACACCGTACACTTCTCCAGAGTGGCTGTTGGCAATTTACATCCCGCCCATCAGTGTAGCAAGGCTCCCATTTCTCCATGGCCTGTCCTGCATTTCTGGTTTTGACACTTTTTTCAGCATGGCCCTTTTGACCGATGGGAAGCGAGACTTCTTTGTAGCGCTGATTTGCCTTTCCAGGTTGCTTGGTTGGCCAAAAAGGGCGTATGCGTTTTTTCCTGAATATATTCAGGAAAAAACGCATACGCCCTTTTTGGCCAAGGGCATCATTGTCAACGTTTTGCTGCTTTTCATGTGCATTAAAGGCGATTCTAATCTACCTCCTGAAATCTGTTTCCTGCAATTCTGCCTTGATTTCAAATCCTCTCCTTTGCCTTCCCTCAATATATTTGTGGACGAGAGTTATCATTTATAACTGTGCAGGTTTGTGAATTGCAGTGCCCTGAAGCTCCATTTTACAACTCTCTTCTTCGGGAGCTGGCCGCAAAAGCGCAGGATGGCTTCAGGCCCTGTTCTGGTTCCGGGGGGCAGGCTGAGCCTGTGGTTAATTCTTCTTCCTGATGGGAAAATAGAGTGACCTGTGCCTGTCCCAACACCAAGAGCTAGTCTCTCATTGGTTCCCCGTCTTCCCGTTCATCCTCAGGACAAATTGCAACCTGTACGGAACAGGAGGTTAAAGGTGCTGATGCTCCAAGTAGGGAGATTGCTACTAAAGTGGCTGGAATGGCGAACCCGAGCACAAGGAGATGAGAAATGAGGTGCGTTTTAGAAACCTTTCCCCATCACACGGTGTACCATCTTCTGGGTTTCTCATGCATGTTTTCGATGTAGGAAGATGCCCTTGAACCTGGAGATTTGGGACCCATGCGATGGGTAGCACGCAGTATTACTTTAAAGGGTCTGCGTTTGCTCACCCAACCTCACCAAACCTCTCAGCCCCAAGAGTGTCCACCCTTATGTCTCATCCAGCTGTGGGTCTAGATATGGTCAATCCAGGTTGCATCACAGCCCCTGAACGAATTGTGTAAGAATTTCTCTCTCTTTCACTGTCTTTGTTTCATGGGTTTTTAAAAGTAATTTATTTTTATAATGGGGTTTAGCTGCTTTTCACGGCTGTGTTTATGCCGCTTTACACCCACTTGACACACTAACAGAGAGATATCAATACATAGGTTTTAAGATTATTACTAGTCAGATATATTCTTGTGCGGTGAATCGGGCGTGTTGAGTCCAGTTCTCTGAGCAAGGAGTAGGTCTTGTCTATTACATAGTGGGTTTATGGAACGGTATCTGAGCTAATTTGAAAGTCTTGTTTTATATATCACCCCACCTCACCTTTCCCGTTAAGCAGCCATAGTGTGTTTTCTGCATGTGTGACTCTGTTCTGTTTTGTAATTCGGTTCAAGTGTAACGGTTTTTACATTCCCTCTATAAGTGACACCTTATGAGAAGTGTCCTTTTCTGTGTGACTTATTTCACTTAGAATCGTCGTACCTAAATCCACTCATCATGCTGCTACTAGCCTTATGACATTGATTTCATGGCTGAGTGATATTCCATTGTACATAAGGACCTCAAATTTTTTATCCATTTTTCGCTTTCCTGGGATATTTAAGGTGGAATGAAGTGGAGGTCCTTGTCAACAGAGCAGCCCTAAACTTTGGGGTGCTTGTGTCTTGCTGATTTTTAATTTTCCCACTTTATACCCCCATGCGTGGAAGTGCCCTATGCTCTCTAAGCTGTGTTTTTTAGATGTTTCAGGACACACCGTACACTTCTCCAGAGTGGCTGTTGGCAATTTACATCCCGCCCATCAGTGTAGCAAGGCTCCCATTTCTCCATGGCCTGTCCTGCATTTCTGGTTTTGACACTTTTTTCAGCATGGCCCTTTTGACCGATGGGAAGCGAGACTTCTTTGTAGCGCTGATTTGCCTTTCCAGGTTGCTTGGTTGGCCAAAAAGGGCGTATGCGTTTTTTCCTGAATATATTCAGGAAAAAACGCATACGCCCTTTTTGGCCAAGGGCATCATTGTCAACGTTTTGCTGCTTTTCATGTGCGTTAAAGGCGATTCTAATCTACCTCCTGAAATCTGTTTCCTGCAATTCTGCCTTGATTTCAAATCCTCTCCTTTGCCTTCCCTCAATATATTTGTGGACGAGAGTTATCATTTATAACTGTGCAGGTTTGTGAATTGCAGTGCCCTGAAGCTCCATTTTACAACTCTCTTTTTCGGGAGCTGGCCGCAAAAGCGCAGGATGGCTTCAGGCCCTGTTCTGGTTCCGGGGGGCAGGCTGAGCCTGTGGTTAATTCTTCTTCCTGATGGGAAAATAGAGTGACCTGTGCCTGTCCCAACACCAAGAGCTAGTCTCTCATTGGTTCCCCGTCTTCCCGTTCATCCTCAGGACAAATTGCAACCTGTACGGAACAGGAGGTTAAAGGTGCTGATGCTCCAAGTAGGGAGATTGCTACTAAAGTGGCTGGAATGGCGAACCCGAGCACAAGGAGATGAGAAATGAGGTGCGTTTTAGAAACCTTTCCCCATCACACGGTGTACCATCTTCTGGGTTTCTCATGCATGTTTTCGATGTAGGAAGATGCCCTTGAACCTGGAGATTTGGGACCCATGCGATGGGTAGCACGCAGTATTACTTTAAAGGGTCTGCGTTTGCTCACCCAACCTCACCAAACCTCTCAGCCCCAAGAGTGTCCACCCTTATGTCTCATCCAGCTGTGGGTCTAGATATGGTCAATCCAGGTTGCATCACAGCCCCTGAACGAATTGTGTAAGAATTTCTCTCTCTTTCACTGTCTTTGTTTCATGGGTTTTTAAAAGTAATTTATTTTTATAATGGGGTTTAGCTGCTTTTCACGGCTGTGTTTATGCCGCTTTACACCCACTTGACACACTAACAGAGAGATATCAATACATAGGTTTTAAGATTATTACTAGTCAGATATATTCTTGTGCGGTGAATCGGGCGTGTTGAGTCCAGTTCTCTGAGCAAGGAGTAGGTCTTGTCTATTACATAGTGGGTTTATGGAACGGTATCTGAGCTAATTTGAAAGTCTTGTTTTATATATCACCCCACCTCACCTTTCCCGTTAAGCAGCCATAGTGTGTTTTCTGCATGTGTGACTCTGTTCTGTTTTGTAATTCGGTTCAAGTGTAACGGTTTTTACATTCCCTCTATAAGTGACACCTTATGAGAAGTGTCCTTTTCTGTGTGACTTATTTCACTTAGAATCGTCGTACCTAAATCCACTCATCATGCTGCTACTAGCCTTATGACATTGATTTCATGGCTGAGTGATATTCCATTGTACATAAGGACCTCAAATTTTTTATCCATTTTTCGCTTTCCTGGGATATTTAAGGTGGAATGAAGTGGAGGTCCTTGTCAACAGAGCAGCCCTAAACTTTGGGGTGCTTGTGTCTTGCTGATTTTTAATTTTCCCACTTTATACCCCCATGCGTGGAAGTGCCCTATGCTCTCTAAGCTGTGTTTTTTAGATGTTTCAGGACACACCGTACACTTCTCCAGAGTGGCTGTTGGCAATTTACATCCCGCCCATCAGTGTAGCAAGGCTCCCATTTCTCCATGGCCTGTCCTGCATTTCTGGTTTTGACACTTTTTTCAGCATGGCCCTTTTGACCGATGGGAAGCGAGACTTCTTTGTAGCGCTGATTTGCCTTTCCAGGTTGCTTGGTTGGCCAAAAAGGGCGTATGCGTTTTTTCCTGAATATATTCAGGAAAAAACGCATACGCCCTTTTTGGCCAAGGGCATCATTGTCAACGTTTTGCTGCTTTTCATGTGCGTTAAAGGCGATTCTAATCTACCTCCTGAAATCTGTTTCCTGCAATTCTGCCTTGATTTCAAATCCTCTCCTTTGCCTTCCCTCAATATATTTGTGGACGAGAGTTATCATTTATAACTGTGCAGGTTTGTGAATTGCAGTGCCCTGAAGCTCCATTTTACAACTCTCTTTTTCGGGAGCTGGCCGCAAAAGCGCAGGATGGCTTCAGGCCCTGTTCTGGTTCCGGGGGGCAGGCTGAGCCTGTGGTTAATTCTTCTTCCTGATGGGAAAATAGAGTGACCTGTGCCTGTCCCAACACCAAGAGCTAGTCTCTCATTGGTTCCCCGTCTTCCCGTTCATCCTCAGGACAAATTGCAACCTGTACGGAACAGGAGGTTAAAGGTGCTGATGCTCCAAGTAGGGAGATTGCTACTAAAGTGGCTGGAATGGCGAACCCGAGCACAAGGAGATGAGAAATGAGGTGCGTTTTAGAAACCTTTCCCCATCACACGGTGTACCATCTTCTGGGTTTCTCATGCATGTTTTCGATGTAGGAAGATGCCCTTGAACCTGGAGATTTGGGACCCATGCGATGGGTAGCACGCAGTATTACTTTAAAGGGTCTGCGTTTGCTCACCCAACCTCACCAAACCTCTCAGCCCCAAGAGTGTCCACCCTTATGTCTCATCCAGCTGTGGGTCTAGATATGGTCAATCCAGGTTGCATCACAGCCCCTGAACGAATTGTGTAAGAATTTCTCTCTCTTTCACTGTCTTTGTTTCATGGGTTTTTAAAAGTAATTTATTTTTATAATGGGGTTTAGCTGCTTTTCACGGCTGTGTTTATGCCGCTTTACACCCACTTGACACACTAACAGAGAGATATCAATACATAGGTTTTAAGATTATTACTAGTCAGATATATTCTTGTGCGGTGAATCGGGCGTGTTGAGTCCAGTTCTCTGAGCAAGGAGTAGGTCTTGTCTATTACATAGTGGGTTTATGGAACGGTATCTGAGCTAATTTGAAAGTCTTGTTTTATATATCACCCCACCTCACCTTTCCCGTTAAGCAGCCATAGTGTGTTTTCTGCATGTGTGACTCTGTTCTGTTTTGTAATTCGGTTCAAGTGTAACGGTTTTTACATTCCCTCTATAAGTGACACCTTATGAGAAGTGTCCTTTTCTGTGTGACTTATTTCACTTAGAATCGTCGTACCTAAATCCACTCATCATGCTGCTACTAGCCTTATGACATTGATTTCATGGCTGAGTGATATTCCATTGTACATAAGGACCTCAAATTTTTTATCCATTTTTCGCTTTCCTGGGATATTTAAGGTGGAATGAAGTGGAGGTCCTTGTCAACAGAGCAGCCCTAAACTTTGGGGTGCTTGTGTCTTGCTGATTTTTAATTTTCCCACTTTATACCCCCATGCGTGGAAGTGCCCTATGCTCTCTAAGCTGTGTTTTTTAGATGTTTCAGGACACACCGTACACTTCTCCAGAGTGGCTGTTGGCAATTTACATCCCGCCCATCAGTGTAGCAAGGCTCCCATTTCTCCATGGCCTGTCCTGCATTTCTGGTTTTGACACTTTTTTCAGCATGGCCCTTTTGACCGATGGGAAGCGAGACTTCTTTGTAGCGCTGATTTGCCTTTCCAGGTTGCTTGGTTGGCCAAAAAGGGCGTATGCGTTTTTTCCTGAATATATTCAGGAAAAAACGCATACGCCCTTTTTGGCCAAGGGCATCATTGTCAACGTTTTGCTGCTTTTCATGTGCGTTAAAGGCGATTCTAATCTACCTCCTGAAATCTGTTTCCTGCAATTCTGCCTTGATTTCAAATCCTCTCCTTTGCCTTCCCTCAATATATTTGTGGACGAGAGTTATCATTTATAACTGTGCAGGTTTGTGAATTGCAGTGCCCTGAAGCTCCATTTTACAACTCTCTTCTTCGGGAGCTGGCCGCAAAAGCGCAGGATGGCTTCAGGCCCTGTTCTGGTTCCGGGGGGCAGGCTGAGCCTGTGGTTAATTCTTCTTCCTGATGGGAAAATAGAGTGACCTGTGCCTGTCCCAACACCAAGAGCTAGTCTCTCATTGGTTCCCCATCTTCCCGTTCATCCTCAGGACAAATTGCAACCTGTACGGAACAGGAGGTTAAAGGTGCTGATGCTCCAAGTAGGGAGATTGCTACTAAAGTGGCTGGAATGGCGAACCCGAGCACAAGGAGATGAGAAATGAGGTGCGTTTTAGAAACCTTTCCCCATCACACGGTGTACCATCTTCTGGGTTTCTCATGCATGTTTTCGATGTAGGAAGATGCCCTTGAACCTGGAGATTTGGGACCCATGCGATGGGTAGCACGCAGTATTACTTTAAAGGGTCTGCGTTTGCTCACCCAACCTCACCAAACCTCTCAGCCCCAAGAGTGTCCACCCTTATGTCTCATCCAGCTGTGGGTCTAGATATGGTCAATCCAGGTTGCATCACAGCCCCTGAACGAATTGTGTAAGAATTTCTCTCTCTTTCACTGTCTTTGTTTCATGGGTTTTTAAAAGTAATTTATTTTTATAATGGGGTTTAGCTGCTTTTCACGGCTGCGTTTATGCCGCTTTACACCCACTTGACACACTAACAGAGAGATATCAATACATAGGTTGTAAGATTATTACTAGTCAGATATATTCTTGTGCGGTGAATCGGGCGTGTTGAGTCCAGTTCTCTGAGCAAGGAGTAGGTCTTGTCTATTACATATTGGGTTTATGGAACGGTATCTGAGCTAATTTGAAAGTCTTGTTTTATATATCACCCCACCTCACCTTTCCCGTTAAGCAGCCATAGTGTGTTTTCTGCATGTGTGACTCTGTTCTGTTTTGTAATTCGGTTCAAGTGTAACGGTTTTTACATTCCCTCTATAAGTGACACCTTATGAGAAGTGTCCTTTTCTGTGTGACTTATTTCACTTAGAATCGTCGTACCTAAATCCACTCATCATGCTGCTACTAGCCTTATGACATTGATTTCATGGCTGAGTGATATTCCATTGTACATAAGGACCTCAAATTTTTTATCCATTTTTCGCTTTCCTGGGATATTTAAGGTGGAATGAAGTGGAGGTCCTTGTCAACAGAGCAGCCCTAAACTTTGGGGTGCTTGTGTCTTGCTGATTTTTAATTTTCCCACTTTATACCCCCATGCGTGGAAGTGCCCTATGCTCTCTAAGCTGTGTTTTTTAGATGTTTCAGGACACACCGTACACTTCTCCAGAGTGGCTGTTGGCAATTTACATCCCGCCCATCAGTGTAGCAAGGCTCCCATTTCTCCATGGCCTGTCCTGCATTTCTGGTTTTGACACTTTTTTCAGCATGGCCCTTTTGACCGATGGGAAGCGAGACTTCTTTGTAGCGCTGATTTGCCTTTCCAGGTTGCTTGGTTGGCCAAAAAGGGCGTATGCGTTTTTTCCTGAATATATTCAGGAAAAAACGCATACGCCCTTTTTGGCCAAGGGCATCATTGTCAACGTTTTGCTGCTTTTCATGTGCGTTAAAGGCGATTCTAATCTACCTCCTGAAATCTGTTTCCTGCAATTCTGCCTTGATTTCAAATCCTCTCCTTTGCCTTCCCTCAATATATTTGTGGACGAGAGTTATCATTTATAACTGTGCAGGTTTGTGAATTGCAGTGCCCTGAAGCTCCATTTTACAACTCTCTTCTTCGGGAGCTGGCCGCAAAAGCGCAGGATGGCTTCAGGCCCTGTTCTGGTTCCGGGGGGCAGGCTGAGCCTGTGGTTAATTCTTCTTCCTGATGGGAAAATAGAGTGACCTGTGCCTGTCCCAACACCAAGAGCTAGTCTCTCATTGGTTCCCCGTCTTCCCGTTCATCCTCAGGACAAATTGCAACCTGTACGGAACAGGAGGTTAAAGGTGCTGATGCTCCAAGTAGGGAGATTGCTACTAAAGTGGCTGGAATGGCGAACCCGAGCACAAGGAGATGAGAAATGAGGTGCGTTTTAGAAACCTTTCCCCATCACACGGTGTACCATCTTCTGGGTTTCTCATGCATGTTTTCGATGTAGGAAGATGCCCTTGAACCTGGAGATTTGGGACCCATGCGATGGGTAGCACGCAGTATTACTTTAAAGGGTCTGCGTTTGCTCACCCAACCTCACCAAACCTCTCAGCCCCAAGAGTGTCCACCCTTATGTCTCATCCAGCTGTGGGTCTAGATATGGTCAATCCAGGTTGCATCACAGCCCCTGAACGAATTGTGTAAGAATTTCTCTCTCTTTCACTGTCTTTGTTTCATGGGTTTTTAAAAGTAATTTATTTTTATAATGGGGTTTAGCTGCTTTTCACGGCTGTGTTTATGCCGCTTTACACCCACTTGACACACTAACAGAGAGATATCAATACATAGGTTTTAAGATTATTACTAGTCAGATATATTCTTGTGCGGTGAATCGGGCGTGTTGAGTCCAGTTCTCTGAGCAAGGAGTAGGTCTTGTCTATTACATAGTGGGTTTATGGAACGGTATCTGAGCTAATTTGAAAGTCTTGTTTTATATATCACCCCACCTCACCTTTCCCGTTAAGCAGCCATAGTGTGTTTTCTGCATGTGTGACTCTGTTCTGTTTTGTAATTCGGTTCAAGTGTAACGGTTTTTACATTCCCTCTATAAGTGACACCTTATGAGAAGTGTCCTTTTCTGTGTGACTTATTTCACTTAGAATCGTCGTACCTAAATCCACTCATCATGCTGCTACTAGCCTTATGACATTGATTTCATGGCTGAGTGATATTCCATTGTACATAAGGACCTCAAATTTTTTATCCATTTTTCGCTTTCCTGGGATATTTAAGGTGGAATGAAGTGGAGGTCCTTGTCAACAGAGCAGCCCTAAACTTTGGGGTGCTTGTGTCTTGCTGATTTTTAATTTTCCCACTTTATACCCCCATGCGTGGAAGTGCCCTATGCTCTCTAAGCTGTGTTTTTTAGATGTTTCAGGACACACCGTACACTTCTCCAGAGTGGCTGTTGGCAATTTACATCCCGCCCATCAGTGTAGCAAGGCTCCCATTTCTCCATGGCCTGTCCTGCATTTCTGGTTTTGACACTTTTTTCAGCATGGCCCTTTTGACCGATGGGAAGCGAGACTTCTTTGTAGCGCTGATTTGCCTTTCCAGGTTGCTTGGTTGGCCAAAAAGGGCGTATGCGTTTTTTCCTGAATATATTCAGGAAAAAACGCATACGCCCTTTTTGGCCAAGGGCATCATTGTCAACGTTTTGCTGCTTTTCATGTGCGTTAAAGGCGATTCTAATCTACCTCCTGAAATCTGTTTCCTGCAATTCTGCCTTGATTTCAAATCCTCTCCTTTGCCTTCCCTCAATATATTTGTGGACGAGAGTTATCATTTATAACTGTGCAGGTTTGTGAATTGCAGTGCCCTGAAGCTCCATTTTACAACTCTCTTCTTCGGGAGCTGGCCGCAAAAGCGCAGGATGGCTTCAGGCCCTGTTCTGGTTCCGGGGGGCAGGCTGAGCCTGTGGTTAATTCTTCTTCCTGATGGGAAAATAGAGTGACCTGTGCCTGTCCCAACACCAAGAGCTAGTCTCTCATTGGTTCCCCGTCTTCCCGTTCATCCTCAGGACAAATTGCAACCTGTACGGAACAGGAGGTTAAAGGTGCTGATGCTCCAAGTAGGGAGATTGCTACTAAAGTGGCTGGAATGGCGAACCCGAGCACAAGGAGATGAGAAATGAGGTGCGTTTTAGAAACCTTTCCCCATCACACGGTGTACCATCTTCTGGGTTTCTCATGCATGTTTTCGATGTAGGAAGATGCCCTTGAACCTGGAGATTTGGGACCCATGCGATGGGTAGCACGCAGTATTACTTTAAAGGGTCTGCGTTTGCTCACCCAACCTCACCAAACCTCTCAGCCCCAAGAGTGTCCACCCTTATGTCTCATCCAGCTGTGGGTCTAGATATGGTCAATCCAGGTTGCATCACAGCCCCTGAACGAATTGTGTAAGAATTTCTCTCTCTTTCACTGTCTTTGTTTCATGGGTTTTTAAAAGTAATTTATTTTTATAATGGGGTTTAGCTGCTTTTCACGGCTGTGTTTATGCCGCTTTACACCCACTTGACACACTAACAGAGAGATATCAATACATAGGTTTTAAGATTATTACTAGTCAGATATATTCTTGTGCGGTGAATCGGGCGTGTTGAGTCCAGTTCTCTGAGCAAGGAGTAGGTCTTGTCTATTACATAGTGGGTTTATGGAACGGTATCTGAGCTAATTTGAAAGTCTTGTTTTATATATCACCCCACCTCACCTTTCCCGTTAAGCAGCCATAGTGTGTTTTCTGCATGTGTGACTCTGTTCTGTTTTGTAATTCGGTTCAAGTGTAACGGTTTTTACATTCCCTCTATAAGTGACACCTTATGAGAAGTGTCCTTTTCTGTGTGACTTATTTCACTTAGAATCGTCGTACCTAAATCCACTCATCATGCTGCTACTAGCCTTATGACATTGATTTCATGGCTGAGTGATATTCCATTGTACATAAGGACCTCAAATTTTTTATCCATTTTTCGCTTTCCTGGGATATTTAAGGTGGAATGAAGTGGAGGTCCTTGTCAACAGAGCAGCCCTAAACTTTGGGGTGCTTGTGTCTTGCTGATTTTTAATTTTCCCACTTTATACCCCCATGCGTGGAAGTGCCCTATGCTCTCTAAGCTGTGTTTTTTAGATGTTTCAGGACACACCGTACACTTCTCCAGAGTGGCTGTTGGCAATTTACATCCCGCCCATCAGTGTAGCAAGGCTCCCATTTCTCCATGGCCTGTCCTGCATTTCTGGTTTTGACACTTTTTTCAGCATGGCCCTTTTGACCGATGGGAAGCGAGACTTCTTTGTAGCGCTGATTTGCCTTTCCAGGTTGCTTGGTTGGCCAAAAAGGGCGTATGCGTTTTTTCCTGAATATATTCAGGAAAAAACGCATACGCCCTTTTTGGCCAAGGGCATCATTGTCAACGTTTTGCTGCTTTTCATGTGCGTTAAAGGCGATTCTAATCTACCTCCTGAAATCTGTTTCCTGCAATTCTGCCTTGATTTCAAATCCTCTCCTTTGCCTTCCCTCAATATATTTGTGGACGAGAGTTATCATTTATAACTGTGCAGGTTTGTGAATTGCAGTGCCCTGAAGCTCCATTTTACAACTCTCTTCTTCGGGAGCTGGCCGCAAAAGCGCAGGATGGCTTCAGGCCCTGTTCTGGTTCCGGGGGGCAGGCTGAGCCTGTGGTTAATTCTTCTTCCTGATGGGAAAATAGAGTGACCTGTGCCTGTCCCAACACCAAGAGCTAGTCTCTCATTGGTTCCCCGTCTTCCCGTTCATCCTCAGGACAAATTGCAACCTGTACGGAACAGGAGGTTAAAGGTGCTGATGCTCCAAGTAGGGAGATTGCTAGTAAAGTGGCTGGAATGGCGAACCCGAGCACAAGGAGATGAGAAATGAGGTGCGTTTTAGAAACCTTTCCCCATCACACGGTGTACCATCTTCTGGGTTTCTCATGCATGTTTTCGATGTAGGAAGATGCCCTTGAACCTGGAGATTTGGGACCCATGCGATGGGTAGCACGCAGTATTACTTTAAAGGGTCTGCGTTTGCTCACCCAACCTCACCAAACCTCTCAGCCCCAAGAGTGTCCACCCTTATGTCTCATCCAGCTGTGGGTCTAGATATGGTCAATCCAGGTTGCATCACAGCCCCTGAACGAATTGTGTAAGAATTTCTCTCTCTTTCACTGTCTTTGTTTCATGGGTTTTTAAAAGTAATTTATTTTTATAATGGGGTTTAGCTGCTTTTCACGGCTGCGTTTATGCTGCTTTACACCCACTTGACACACTAACAGAGAGATATCAATACATAGGTTGTAAGATTATTACTAGTCAGATATATTCTTGTGCGGTGAATCGGGCGTGTTGAGTCCAGTTCTCTGAGCAAGGAGTAGGTCTTGTCTATTACATATTGGGTTTATGGAACGGTATCTGAGCTAATTTGAAAGTCTTGTTTTATATATCACCCCACCTCACCTTTCCCGTTAAGCAGCCATAGTGTGTTTTCTGCATGTGTGACTCTGTTCTGTTTTGTAATTCGGTTCAAGTGTAACGGTTTTTACATTCCCTCTATAAGTGACACCTTATGAGAAGTGTCCTTTTCTGTGTGACTTATTTCACTTAGAATCGTCGTACCTAAATCCACTCATCATGCTGCTACTAGCCTTATGACATTGATTTCATGGCTGAGTGATATTCCATTGTACATAAGGACCTCAAATTTTTTATCCATTTTTCGCTTTCCTGGGATATTTAAGGTGGAATGAAGTGGAGGTCCTTGTCAACAGAGCAGCCCTAAACTTTGGGGTGCTTGTGTCTTGCTGATTTTTAATTTTCCCACTTTATACCCCCATGCGTGGAAGTGCCCTATGCTCTCTAAGCTGTGTTTTTTAGATGTTTCAGGACACACCGTACACTTCTCCAGAGTGGCTGTTGGCAATTTACATCCCGCCCATCAGTGTAGCAAGGCTCCCATTTCTCCATGGCCTGTCCTGCATTTCTGGTTTTGACACTTTTTTCAGCATGGCCCTTTTGACCGATGGGAAGCGAGACTTCTTTGTAGCGCTGATTTGCCTTTCCAGGTTGCTTGGTTGGCCAAAAAGGGCGTATGCGTTTTTTCCTGAATATATTCAGGAAAAAACGCATACGCCCTTTTTGGCCAAGGGCATCATTGTCAACGTTTTGCTGCTTTTCATGTGCGTTAAAGGCGATTCTAATCTACCTCCTGAAATCTGTTTCCTGCAATTCTGCCTTGATTTCAAATCCTCTCCTTTGCCTTCCCTCAATATATTTGTGGACGAGAGTTATCATTTATAACTGTGCAGGTTTGTGAATTGCAGTGCCCTGAAGCTCCATTTTACAACTCTCTTCTTCGGGAGCTGGCCGCAAAAGCGCAGGATGGCTTCAGGCCCTGTTCTGGTTCCGGGGGGCAGGCTGAGCCTGTGGTTAATTCTTCTTCCTGATGGGAAAATAGAGTGACCTGTGCCTGTCCCAACACCAAGAGCTAGTCTCTCATTGGTTCCCCGTCTTCCCGTTCATCCTCAGGACAAATTGCAACCTGTACGGAACAGGAGGTTAAAGGCGCTGATGCTCCAAGTAGGGAGATTGCTACTAAAGTGGCTGGAATGGCGAACCCGAGCACAAGGAGATGAGAAATGAGGTGCGTTTTAGAAACCTTTCCCCATCACACGGTGTACCATCTTCTGGGTTTCTCATGCATGTTTTCGATGTAGGAAGATGCCCTTGAACCTGGAGATTTGGGACCCATGCGATGGGTAGCACGCAGTATTACTTTAAAGGGTCTGCGTTTGCTCACCCAACCTCACCAAACCTCTCAGCCCCAAGAGTGTCCACCCTTATGTCTCATCCAGCTGTGGGTCTAGATATGGTCAATCCAGGTTGCATCACAGCCCCTGAACGAATTGTGTAAGAATTTCTCTCTCTTTCACTGTCTTTGTTTCATGGGTTTTTAAAAGTAATTTATTTTTATAATGGGGTTTAGCTGCTTTTCACGGCTGTGTTTATGCCGCTTTACACCCACTTGACACACTAACAGAGAGATATCAATACATAGGTTTTAAGATTATTACTAGTCAGATATATTCTTGTGCGGTGAATCGGGCGTGTTGAGTCCAGTTCTCTGAGCAAGGAGTAGGTCTTGTCTATTACATAGTGGGTTTATGGAACGGTATCGGAGCTAATTTGAAAGTCTTGTTTTATATATCACCCCACCTCACCTTTCCCGTTAAGCAGCCATAGTGTGTTTTCTGCATGTGTGACTCTGTTCTGTTTTGTAATTCGGTTCAAGTGTAACGGTTTTTACATTCCCTCTATAAGTGACACCTTATGAGAAGTGTCCTTTTCTGTGGGACTTATTTCACTTAGAATCGTCGTACCTAAATCCACTCATCATGCTGCTACTAGCCTTATGACATTGATTTCATGGCTGAGTGATATTCCATTGTACATAAGGACCTCAAATTTTTTATCCATTTTTCGCTTTCCTGGGATATTTAAGGTGGAATGAAGTGGAGGTCCTTGTCAACAGAGCAGCCCTAAACTTTGGGGTGCTTGTGTCTTGCTGATTTTTAATTTTCCCACTTTATACCCCCATGCGTGGAAGTGCCCTATGCTCTCTAAGCTGTGTTTTTTAGATGTTTCAGGACACACCGTACACTTCTCCAGAGTGGCTGTTGGCAATTTACATCCCGCCCATCAGTGTAGCAAGGCTCCCATTTCTCCATGGCCTGTCCTGCATTTCTGGTTTTGACACTTTTTTCAGCATGGCCCTTTTGACCGATGGGAAGCGAGACTTCTTTGTAGCGCTGATTTGCCTTTCCAGGTTGCTTGGTTGGCCAAAAAGGGCGTATGCGTTTTTTCCTGAATATATTCAGGAAAAAACGCATACGCCCTTTTTGGCCAAGGGCATCATTGTCAACGTTTTGCTGCTTTTCATGTGCGTTAAAGGCGATTCTAATCTACCTCCTGAAATCTGTTTCCTGCAATTCTGCCTTGATTTCAAATCCTCTCCTTTGCCTTCCCTCAATATATTTGTGGACGAGAGTTATCATTTATAACTGTGCAGGTTTGTGAATTGCAGTGCCCTGAAGCTCCATTTTACAACTCTCTTCTTCGGGAGCTGGCCGCAAAAGCGCAGGATGGCTTCAGGCCCTGTTCTGGTTCCGGGGGGCAGGCTGAGCCTGTGGTTAATTCTTCTTCCTGATGGGAAAATAGAGTGACCTGTGCCTGTCCCAACACCAAGAGCTAGTCTCTCATTGGTTCCCCGTCTTCCCGTTCATCCTCAGGACAAATTGCAACCTGTACGGAACAGGAGGTTAAAGGTGCTGATGCTCCAAGTAGGGAGATTGCTACTAAAGTGGCTGGAATGGCGAACCCGAGCACAAGGAGATGAGAAATGAGGTGCGTTTTAGAAACCTTTCCCCATCACACGGTGTACCATCTTCTGGGTTTCTCATGCATGTTTTCGATGTAGGAAGATGCCCTTGAACCTGGAGATTTGGGACCCATGCGATGGGTAGCACGCAGTATTACTTTAAAGGGTCTGCGTTTGCTCACCCAACCTCACCAAACCTCTCAGCCCCAAGAGTGTCCACCCTTATGTCTCATCCAGCTGTGGGTCTAGATATGGTCAATCCAGGTTGCATCACAGCCCCTGAACGAATTGTGTAAGAATTTCTCTCTCTTTCACTGTCTTTGTTTCATGGGTTTTTAAAAGTAATTTATTTTTATAATGGGGTTTAGCTGCTTTTCACGGCTGTGTTTATGCCGCTTTACACCCACTTGACACACTAACAGAGAGATATCAATACATAGGTTTTAAGATTATTACTAGTCAGATATATTCTTGTGCGGTGAATCGGGCGTGTTGAGTCCAGTTCTCTGAGCAAGGAGTAGGTCTTGTCTATTACATAGTGGGTTTATGGAACGGTATCTGAGCTAATTTGAAAGTCTTGTTTTATATATCACCCCACCTCACCTTTCCCGTTAAGCAGCCATAGTGTGTTTTCTGCATGTGTGACTCTGTTCTGTTTTGTAATTCGGTTCAAGTGTAACGGTTTTTACATTCCCTCTATAAGTGACACCTTATGAGAAGTGTCCTTTTCTGTGGGACTTATTTCACTTAGAATCGTCGTACCTAAATCCACTCATCATGCTGCTACTAGCCTTATGACATTGATTTCATGGCTGAGTGATATTCCATTGTACATAAGGACCTCAAATTTTTTATCCATTTTTCGCTTTCCTGGGATATTTAAGGTGGAATGAAGTGGAGGTCCTTGTCAACAGAGCAGCCCTAAACTTTGGGGTGCTTGTGTCTTGCTGATTTTTAATTTTCCCACTTTATACCCCCATGCGTGGAAGTGCCCTATGCTCTCTAAGCTGTGTTTTTTAGATGTTTCAGGACACACCGTACACTTCTCCAGAGTGGCTGTTGGCAATTTACATCCCGCCCATCAGTGTAGCAAGGCTCCCATTTCTCCATGGCCTGTCCTGCATTTCTGGTTTTGACACTTTTTTCAGCATGGCCCTTTTGACCGATGGGAAGCGAGACTTCTTTGTAGCGCTGATTTGCCTTTCCAGGTTGCTTGGTTGGCCAAAAAGGGCGTATGCGTTTTTTCCTGAATATATTCAGGAAAAAATGCATACGCCCTTTTTGGCCAAGGGCATCATTGTCAACGTTTTGCTGCTTTTCATGTGCGTTAAAGGCGATTCTAATCTACCTCCTGAAATCTGTTTCCTGCAATTCTGCCTTGATTTCAAATCCTCTCCTTTGCCTTCCCTCAATATATTTGTGGACGAGAGTTATCATTTATAACTGTGCAGGTTTGTGAATTGCAGTGCCCTGAAGCTCCATTTTACAACTCTCTTCTTCGGGAGCTGGCCGCAAAAGCGCAGGATGGCTTCAGGCCCTGTTCTGGTTCCGGGGGGCAGGCTGAGCCTGTGGTTAATTCTTCTTCCTGATGGGAAAATAGAGTGACCTGTGCCTGTCCCAACACCAAGAGCTAGTCTCTCATTGGTTCCCCGTCTTCCCGTTCATCCTCAGGACAAATTGCAACCTGTACGGAACAGGAGGTTAAAGGTGCTGATGCTCCAAGTAGGGAGATTGCTACTAAAGTGGCTGGAATGGCGAACCCGAGCACAAGAAGATGAGAAATGAGGTGCGTTTTAGAAACCTTTCCCCATCACACGGTGTACCATCTTCTGGGTTTCTCATGCATGTTTTCGATGTAGGAAGATGCCCTTGAACCTGGAGATTTGGGACCCATGCGATGGGTAGCACGCAGTATTACTTTAAAGGGTCTGCGTTTGCTCACCCAACCTCACCAAACCTCTCAGCCCCAAGAGTGTCCACCCTTATGTCTCATCCAGCTGTGGGTCTAGATATGGTCAATCCAGGTTGCATCACAGCCCCTGAACGAATTGTGTAAGAATTTCTCTCTCTTTCACTGTCTTTGTTTCATGGGTTTTTAAAAGTAATTTATTTTTATAATGGGGTTTAGCTGCTTTTCACGGCTGTGTTTATGCTGCTTTACACCCACTTGACACACTAACAGAGAGATATCAATACATAGGTTTTAAGATTATTACTAGTCAGATATATTCTTGTGCGGTGAATCGGGCGTGTTGAGTCCAGTTCTCTGAGCAAGGAGTAGGTCTTGTCTATTACATATTGGGTTTATGGAACGGTATCTGAGCTAATTTGAAACTCTTGTTTTATGTATCACCCCACCTCACCTTTCCCGTTAAGCAGCCATAGTGTGTTTTCTGCATGTGTGACTCTGTTCTGTTTTGTAATTCAGTTCAAGTGTAACGGTTTTTACATTCCCTCTATAAGTGACACCTTATGAGAAGTGTCCTTTTCTGTGTGACTTATTTCACTTAGAATCGTCGTACCTAAATCCACTCATCATGCTGCTACTAGCCTTATGACATTGATTTCATGGCTGAGTGATATTCCATTGTACATAAGGACCTCAAATTTTTTATCCATTTTTCGCTTTCCTGGGATATTTAAGGTGGAATGAAGTGGAGGTCCTTGTCAACAGAGCAGCCCTAAACTTTGGGGTGCTTGTGTCTTGCTGATTTTTAATTTTCCCACTTTATACCCCCATGCGTGGAAGTGCCCTATGCTCTCTAAGCTGTGTTTTTTAGATGTTTCAGGACACACCGTACACTTCTCCAGAGTGGCTGTTGGCAATTTACATCCCGCCCATCAGTGTAGCAAGGCTCCCATTTCTCCATGGCCTGTCCTGCATTTCTGGTTTTGACACATTTTTCAGCATGGCCCTTTTGACCGATGGGAAGCGAGACTTCTTTGTAGCGCTGATTTGCCTTTCCAGGTTGCTTGGTTGGCCAAAAAGGGCGTATGCGTTTTTTCCTGAATATATTCAGGAAAAAACGCATACGCCCTTTTTGGCCAAGGGCATCATTGTCAACGTTTTGCTGCTTTTCATGTGCGTTAAAGGCGATTCTAATCTACCTCCTGAAATCTGTTTCCTGCAATTCTGCCTTGATTTCAAATCCTCTCCTTTGCCTTCCCTCAGTATATTTGTGGACGAGAGTTATCATTTATAACTGTGCAGGTTTGTGAATTGCAGTGCCCTGAAGCTCCATTTTACAACTCTCTTTTTCGGGAGCTGGCCGCAAAAGCGCAGGATGGCTTCAGGCCCTGTTCTGGTTCCGGGGGGCAGGCTGAGCCTGTGGTTAATTCTTCTTTCTGATGGGAAAATAGAGTGACCTGTGCCTGTCCCAACACCAAGAGCTAGTCTCTCATTGGTTCCCCGTCTTCCCGTTCATCCTCAGGACAAATTGCAACCTGTACGGAACAGGAGGTTAAAGGTGCTGATGCTCCAAGTAGGGAGATTGCTACTAAAGTGGCTGGAATGGTGAACCCGAGCACAAGGAGATGAGAAATGAGGTGCGTTTTAGAAACCTTTCCCCATCACACGGTGTACCATCTTCTGGGTTTCTCATGCATGTTTTCGATGTAGGAAGATGCCCTTGAACCTGGAGATTTGGGACCCATGCGATGGGTAGCACGCAGTATTACTTTAAAGGGTCTGCGTTTGCTCACCCAACCTCACCAAACCTCTCAGCCCCAAGAGTGTCCACCCTTATGTCTCATCCAGCTGTGGGTCTAGATATGGTCAATCCAGGTTGCATCACAGCCCCTGAACGAATTGTGTAAGAATTTCTCTCTCTTTCACTGTCTTTGTTTCATGGGTTTTTAAAAGTAATTTATTTTTATAATGGGGTTTAGCTGCTTTTCACGGCTGTGTTTATGCCGCTTTACACCCACTTGACACACTAACAGAGAGATATCAATACATAGGTTTTAAGATTATTACTAGTCAGATATATTCTTGTGCGGTGAATCGGGCGTGTTGAGTCCAGTTCTCTGAGCAAGAGGTAGGTCTTGTCTATTACATATTGGGTTTATGGAACGGTATCTGAGCTAATTTGAAAGTCTTGTTTTATATATCACCCCACCTCACCTTTCCCGTTAAGCAGCCATAGTGTGTTTTCTGCATGTGTGACTCTGTTCTGTTTTGTAATTCAGTTCAAGTGTAACGGTTTTTACATTCCCTCTATAAGTGACACCTTATGAGAAGTGTCCTTTTCTGTGTGACTTTTTTCACTTAGAATCATCGTACCTAAATCCACTCATCATGCTGCTACTAGCCTTATGACATTGATTTCATGGCTGAGTGATATTCCATTGTACATAAGGACCACAACTTTTTTATCCATTTTTCGCTTTCCTGGGATATTTAAGGTGGAAGGAAGTGGAGGTCCTTGTCAACAGAGCAGCCCTAAACTTTGGGGTGCTTGTGTCTTGCTGATTTTCAATTTTCCCACTTTATCCCCCCATGCGTGGAAGTGCCCTATGCTCTCTAAGCTGTGTTTTTTAGATGTTTCAGGACCCACCGTACACTTCTCCAGAGTGGCTGTTGGCAATGTACATCCCGCCCATCAGTTTAGCAAGGCTCCCATTTCTCCATGGCCTGTCCTGCATTTCTGGTTTTGACACTTTTTTCAGCATGGCCCTTTTGACCGATGGGAAGCGAGACTTCTTTGTAACGCTGATTTGCCTTTCCAGGTTGCTTGGTTGGCCAAAAAGGGCGTATGCGTTTTTTCCTGAATATATTCAGGAAAAAACGCATACGCCCTTTTTGGCCAAGGGCATCATTGTCAACGTTTTGCCGCTTTTCATGTGCTTTAAAGGCGATTCGAATCTACCTCCTGAAATCTGTTTCCTGCAATTCTGCCTTGATTTCTAATCCTCTTCTTTGCCTTCCCTCAATATATTTGTGGACGAGAGTTATCATTTATAACTCTGCAGGTTTGTGAATTGCAGTGCCCTGAAGCTCCATTTTACAAGTCGCTTTTTTGGGAGCCGGCCGCAGAAGCGCCGGATGGCTTCAGGCCCTGTTCTGGTTCCGGGGGGCAGGCTGAGCCTGTGGTTAATTCTTCTTCCTGATGGGAAAATAGAGTGACCTGTGCCTGTCCCAACACCAAGAGCTAGTCTCTCATTGGTTCCCCGTCTTCCCGTTCATCCTCAGGACAAATTGCAACCTGTACGGAACAGGAGGTTAAAGGTGCTGATGCTCCAAGTAGGGAGATTGCTAGTAAAGTGGCTGGAATGGCGAACCCGAGCACAAGGAGATGAGAAATGAGGTGCGTTTTAGAAAACTTTCCCCATCACACGGTGTACCATCTTCTGGGTTTCTCATGCATGTTTTCGATGTAGGAAGATGCCCTTGAACCTGGAGATTTGGGACCCATGCGATGGGTAGCACGCAGTATTACTTTAAAGGGTCTGCGTTTGCTCACCCAACCTCACCAAACCTCTCAGCCCCAAGAGTGTCCACCCTTATGTCTCATCCAGCTGTGGGTCTAGATATGGTCAATCCAGGTTGCATCACAGCCCCTGAACGAATTGTGTAAGAATTTCTCTCTCTTTCACTGTCTTTGTTTCATGGGTTTTTAAAAGTAATTTATTTTTATAATGGGGTTTAGCTGCTTTTCACGGCTGTGTTTATGCCGCTTTACACCCACTTGACACACTAACAGAGAGATATCAATACATAGGTTTTAAGATTATTACTAGTCAGATATATTCTTGTGCGGTGAATCGGGCGTGTTGAGTCCAGTTCTCTGAGCAAGGAGTAGGTCTTGTCTATTACATATTGGGTTTATGGAACGGTATCTGAGCTAATTTGAAAGTCTTGTTTTATGTATCACCCCACCTCACCTTTCCCGTTAAGCAGCCATAGTGTGTTTTCTGCATGTGTGACTCTGTTCTGTTTTGTAATTCAGTTCAAGTGTAACGGTTTTTACATTCCCTCTATAAGTGACACCTTATGAGAAGTGTCCTTTTCTGTGTGACTTATTTCACTTAGAATCGTCGTACCTAAATCCACTCATCATGCTGCTACTAGCCTTATGACATTGATTTCATGGCTGAGTGATATTCCATTGTACATAAGGACCTCAAATTTTTTATCCATTTTTGGCTTTACTGGGATATTTAAGGTGGAATGAAGTGGAGATCCTTGTCAACAGAGAAGCCCTAAACTTTGGGGTGTTTGTGTCTTGCTGATTTTTAATTTTCCCACTTTATACCCCCATGCGTGGAAGTGCCCTATGCTCTCTAAGCTGTGTTTTTTAGATGTTTCAGGACACACCGTACACTTCTCCAGAGTGGCTGTTGGCAATTTACATCCCGCCCATCAGTGTAGCAAGGCTCCCATTTCTCCATGGCCTGTCCTGCATTTCTGGTTTTGACACTTTTTTCAGCATGGCCCTTTTGACCGATGGGAAGCGAGACTTCTTTGTAGCGCTGATTTGCCTTTCCAGGTTGCTTGGTTGGCCAAAAAGGGCGTATGCGTTTTTTTCTGAATATATTCAGGAAAAAACGCATACGCCCTTTTTGGCCAAGGGCATCATTGTCAACGTTTTGCTGCTTTTCATGTGCGTTAAAGGCGATTCTAATCTACCTCCTGAAATCTGTTTCCTGCAATTCTGCCTTGATTTCAAATCCTCTCCTTTGCCTTCCCTCAATATATTTGTGGACGAGAGTTATCATTTATAACTGTGCAGGTTTGTGAATTGCAGTGCCCTGAAGCTCCATTTTACAACTCTCTTTTTCGGGAGCTGGCCGCAAAAGCGCAGGATGGCTTCAGGCCCTGTTCTGGTTCCGGGGGGCAGGCTGAGCCTGTGGTTAATTCTTCTTCCTGATGGGAAAATAGAGTGACCTGTGCCTGTCCCAACACCAAGAGCTAGTCTCTCATTGGTTCCCCGTCTTCCCGTTCATCCTCAGGACAAATTGCAACCTGTACGGAACAGGAGGTTAAAGGTGCTGATGCTCCAAGTAGGGAGATTGCTACTAAAGTGGCTGGAATGGCGAACCCGAGCACAAGGAGATGAGAAATGAGGTGCGTTTTAGAAACCTTTCCCCATCACACGGTGTACCATCTTCTGGGTTTCTCATGCATGTTTTCGATGTAGGAAGATGCCCTTGAACCTGGAGATTTGGGACCCATGCGATGGGTAGCACGCAGTATTACTTTAAAGGGTCTGCGTTTGCTCACCCAACCTCACCAAACCTCTCAGCCCCAAGAGTGTCCACCCTTATGTCTCATCCAGCTGTGGGTCTAGATATGGTCAATCCAGGTTGCATCACAGCCCCTGAACGAATTGTGTAAGAATTTCTCTCTCTTTCACTGTCTTTGTTTCATGGGTTTTTAAAAGTCATTTATTTTTATAATGGGGTTTAGCTGCTTTTCACGGCTGTGTTTATGCCGCTTTACACCCACTTGACACACTAACAGAGAGATATCAATACATAGGTTTTAAGATTATTACTAGTCAGATATATTCTTGTGCGGTGAATCGGGCGTGTTTAGTCCAGTTCTCTGAGCAAGGAGTAGGTCTTGTCTATTACATATTGGGTTTATGGAACGGTATCTGAGCTAATTTGAAAGTCTTGTTTTATATATCACCCCACCTCACCTTTCCCGTTAAGCAGCCATAGTGTGTTTTCTGCATGTGTGACTCTGTTCTGTTTTGTAATTCAGTTCAAGTGTAACGGTTTTTAAATTCCCTCTATAAGTGACACCTTATGAGAAGTGTCCTTTTCTGTGTGACTTATTTCACTTAGAATCGTCGTACCTAAATCCACTCATCATGCTGCTACTAGCCTTATGACATTGATTTCATGGCTGAGTGATATTCCATTGTACATAAGGACCTCAAATTTTTTATCCATTTTTCGCTTTCCTGGGATATTTAAGGTGGAATGAAGTGGAGGTCCTTGTCAACAGAGCAGCCCTAAACTTTGGGGTGCTTGTGTCTTGCTGATTTTTAATTTTCCCACTTTATACCCCCATGCGTGGAAGTGCCCTATGCTCTCTAAGCTGTGTTTTTTAGATGTTTCAGGACACACCGTACACTTCTCCAGAGTGGCTGTTGGCAATTTACATCCCGCCCATCAGTGTAGCAAGGCTCCCATTTCTCCATGGCCTGTCCTGCATTTCTGGTTTTGACACTTTTTTCAGCATGGCCCTTTTGACCGATGGGAAGCGAGACTTCTTTGTAGCGCTGATTTGCCTTTCCAGGTTGCTTGGTTGGCCAAAAAGGGCGTATGCGTTTTTTCCTGAATATATTCAGGAAAAAACGCATACGCCCTTTTTGGCCAAGGGCATCATTGTCAACGTTTTGCTGCTTTTCATGTGCGTTAAAGGCGATTCTAATCTACCTCCTGAAATCTGTTTCCTGCAATTCTGCCTTGATTTCAAATCCTCTCCTTTGCCTTCCCTCAATATATTTGTGGACGAGAGTTATCATTTATAACTGTGCAGGTTTGTGAATTGCAGTGCCCTGAAGCTCCATTTTACAACTCTCTTTTTCGGGAGCTGGCCGCAAAAGCGCAGGATGGCTTCAGGCCCTGTTCTGGTTCCGGGGGGCAGGCTGAGCCTGTGGTTAATTCTTCTTCCTGATGGGAAAATAGAGTGACCTGTGCCTGTCCCAACACCAAGAGCTAGTCTCTCATTGGTTCCCCGTCTTCCCGTTCATCCTCAGGACAAATTGCAACCTGTACGGAACAGGAGGTTAAAGGTGCTGATGCTCCAAGTAGGGAGATTGCTACTAAAGTGGCTGGAATGGCGAACCCGAGCACAAGGAGATGAGAAATGAGGTGCGTTTTAGAAACCTTTCCCCATCACACGGTGTACCATCTTCTGGGTTTCTCATGCATGTTTTCGATGTAGGAAGATGCCCTTGAACCTGGAGATTTGGGACCCATGCGATTGGTAGCACGCAGTATTACTTTAAAGGGTCTGCGTTTGCTCACCCAACCTCACCAAACCTCTCAGCCCCAAGAGTGTCCACCCTTATGTCTCATCCAGCTGTGGGTCTAGATATGGTCAATCCAGGTTGCATCACAGCCCCTGAACGAATTGTGTAAGAATTTCTCTCTCTTTCACTGTCTTTGTTTCATGGGTTTTTAAAAGTAATTTATTTTTATAATGGGGTTTAGCTGCTTTTCACGGCTGTGTTTATGCCGCTTTACACCCACTTGACACACTAACAGAGAGATATCAATACATAGGTTTTAAGATTATTACTAGTCAGATATATTCTTGTGCGGTGAATCGGGCGTGTTGAGTCCAGTTCTCTGAGCAAGAGGTAGGTCTTGTCTATTACATATTGGGTTTATGGAACGGTATCTGAGCTAATTTGAAAGTCTTGTTTTATATATCACCCCACCTCACCTTTCCCGTTAAGCAGCCATAGTGTGTTTTCTGCATGTGTGACTCTGTTCTGTTTTGTAATTCAGTTCAAGTGTAACGGTTTTTACATTCCCTCTATAAGTGACACCTTATGAGAAGTGTCCTTTTCTGTGTGACTTATTTCACTTAGAATCGTCGTACCTAAATCCACTCATCATGCTGCTACTAGCCTTATGACATTGATTTCATGGCTGAGTGATATTCCATTGTACATAAGGACCTCAAATTTTTTATCCATTTTTCGCTTTCCTGGAATATTTAAGGTGGAATGAAGTGGAGGTCCTTGTCAACAGAGCAGCCCTAAACTTTGGGGTGCTTGTGTCTTGCTGATTTTTAATTTTCCCACTTTATACCCCCATGCGTGGAAGTGCCCTATGCTCTCTAAGCTGTGTTTTTTAGATGTTTCAGGACACACCGTACACTTCTCCAGAGTGGCTGTTGGCAATTTACATCCCGCCCATCAGTGTAGCAAGGCTCCCATTTCTCCATGGCCTGTCCTGCATTTCTGGTTTTGACACTTTTTTCAGCATGGCCCTTTTGACCGATGGGAAGCGAGACTTCTTTGTAGCGCTGATTTGCCTTTCCAGGTTGCTTGGTTGGCCAAAAAGCGCGTATGCGTTTTTTCCTGAATATATTCAGGAAAAAACGCATATGCCCTTTTTGGCCAAGGGCATCATTGTCAACGTTTTGCCGCTTTTCATGTGCTTTAAAGGCGATTCGAATCTACCTCCTGAAATCTGTTTCCTGCAATTCTGCCTTGATTTCTAATCCTCTTCTTTGCCTTCCCTCAATATATTTGTGGACGAGAGTTATCATTTATAACTCTGCAGGTTTGTGAATTGCAGTGCCCTGAAGCTCCATTTTACAAGTCGCTTTTTTGGGAGCCGGCCGCAGAAGCGCCGAATGGCTTCAGGCCCTGTTCTGGTTCCGGGGGGCAGGCTGAGCCTGTGGTTAATTCTTCTTCCTGATGGGAAAATAGAGTGACCTGTGCCTGTCCCAACACCAAGAGCTAGTCTCTCATTGGTTCCCCGTCTTCCCGTTCATCCTCAGGACAAATTGCAACCTGTACGGAACAGGAGGTTAAAGGTGCTGATGCTCCAAGTAGGGAGATTGCTAGTAAAGTGGCTGGAATGGCGAACCCGAGCACAAGGGGATGAGAAATGAGGTGCGTTTTAGAAACCTTTCCCCATCACACGGTGTACCATCTTCTGGGTTTCTCATGCATGTTTTCGATGTAGGAAGATGCCCTTGAACCTGGAGATTTGGGACCCATGCGATGGGTAGCACGCAGTATTACTTTAAAGGGTCTGCGTTTGCTCACCCAACCTCACCAAACCTCTCAGCCCCAAGAGTGTCCACCCTTATGTCTCATCCAGCTGTGGGTCTAGATATGGTCAATCCAGGTTGCATCACAGCCCCTGAACGAATTGTGTAAGAATTTCTCTCTCTTTCCCTGTCTTTGTTTCATGGGTTTTTAAAAGTAATTTATTTTTATAATGGGGTTTAGCTGCTTTTCACGGCTGTGTTTAGGCCGCTTTACACCCACTTGACACACTAACAGAGAGATATCAATACATAGGTTTTAAGATTATTACTAGTCAGATATATTCTTGTGCGGTGAATCGGGCGTGTTGAGTCCAGTTCTCTGAGCAAGGAGTAGGTCTTGTCTATTACATATTGGGTTTATGGAACGGTATCTGAGCTAATTTGAAACTCTTGTTTTATGTATCACCCCACCTCACCTTTCCCGTTAAGCAGCCATAGTGTGTTTTCTGCATGTGTGACTCTGTTCTGTTTTGTAATTCAGTTCAAGTGTAACGGTTTTTACATTCCCTCTATAAGTGACACCTTATGAGAAGTGTCCTTTTCTGTGTGACTTATTTCACTTAGAATCGTCTTACCTAAATCCACTCATCATGCTGCTACTAGCCTTATGACATTGATTTCATGGCTGAGTGATATTCCATTGTACATATGGACCACAACTTTTTTATCCATTTTTCGCTTTCCTGGGATATTTAAGGTGGAAGGAAGTGGAGGTCCTTGTCAACAGAGCAGCCCTAAACTTTGGGGTGCTTGTGTCTTGCTGATTTTCAATTTTCCCACTTTATCCCCCCATGCGTGGAAGTGCCCTATGCTCTCTAAGCTGTGTTTTTTAGATGTTTCAGGACACACCGTACACTTCTCCAGAGTGGCTGTTGGCAATGTACATCCCGCCCATCAGTGTAGCAAGGCTCCCATTTCTCCATGGCCTGTCCTGCATTTCTGGTTTTGACACTTTTTTCAGCATGGCCCTTTTGACCGATGGGAAGCGAGACTTCTTTGTAGCGCTGATTTGCCTTTCCAGGTTGCTTGGTTGGCCAAAACGGGCGTATGCGTTTTTTCCTGAATATATTCAGGAAAAAACGCATACGCCCTTTTTGGCCAAGGGCATCATTGTCAACGTTTTGCCGCTTTTCATGTGCTTTAAAGGCGATTCGAATCTACCTCCTGAAATCTGTTTCCTGCAATTCTGCCTTGATTTCTAATCCTCTTCTTTGCCTTCCCTCAATATATTTGTGGACGAGAGTTATCATTTATAACTCTGCAGGTTTGTGAATTGCAGTGCCCTGAAGCTCCATTTTACAAGTCGCTTTTTTGGGAGCCGGCCGCAGAAGCGCCGGATGGCTTCAGGCCCTGTTCTGGTTCCGGGGGGCAGGCTGAGCCTGTGGTTAATTCTTCTTCCTGATGGGAAAATAGAGTGACCTGTGCCTGTCCCAACACCAAGAGCTAGTCTCTCATTGGTTCCCCGTCTTCCCGTTCATCCTCAGGACAAATTGCAACCTGTACGGAACAGGAGGTTAAAGGTGCTGATGCTCCAAGTAGGGAGATTGCTAGTAAAGTGGCTGGAATGGCGAACCCGAGCACAAGGGGATGAGAAATGAGGTGCGTTTTAGAAACCTTTCCCCATCACACGGTGTACCATCTTCTGGGTTTCTCATGCATGTTTTCGATGTAGGAAGATGCCCTTGAACCTGGAGATTTGGGACCCATGCGATGGGTAGCACGCAGTATTACTTTAAAGGGTCTGCGTTTGCTCACCCAACCTCACCAAACCTCTCAGCCCCAAGAGTGTCCACCCTTATGTCTCATCCAGCTGTGGGTCTAGATATGGTCAATCCAGGTTGCATCACAGCCCCTGAACGAATTGTGTAAGAATTTCTCTCTCTTTCCCTGTCTTTGTTTCATGGGTTTTTAAAAGTAATTTATTTTTATAATGGGGTTTAGCTGCTTTTCACGGCTGTGTTTAGGCCGCTTTACACCCACTTGACACACTAACAGAGAGATATCAATACATAGGTTTTAAGATTATTACTAGTCAGATATATTCTTGTGCGGTGAATCGGGCGTGTTGAGTCCAGTTCTCTGAGCAAGGAGTAGGTCTTGTCTATTACATATTGGGTTTATGGAACGGTATCTGAGCTAATTTGAAACTCTTGTTTTATGTATCACCCCACCTCACCTTTCCCGTTAAGCAGCCATAGTGTGTTTTCTGCATGTGTGACTCTGTTCTGTTTTGTAATTCAGTTCAAGTGTAACGGTTTTTACATTCCCTCTATAAGTGACACCTTATGAGAAGTCTCCTTTTCTGTGTGACTTATTTCACTTAGAATCGTCTTACCTAAATCCACTCATCATGCTGCTACTTGCCTTATGACATTGATTTCATGGCTGAGTGATATTCCATTGTACATATGGACCACAACTTTTTTATCCATTTTTCGCTTTCCTGGGATATTTAAGGTGGAATGAAGTGGAGGTCCTTGTCAACAGAGCAGCCCTAAACTTTGGGGTGCTTGTGTCTTGCTGATTTTCAATTTTCCCACTTTATCCCCCCATGCGTGGAAGTGCCCTATGCTCTCTAAGCTGTGTTTTTTAGATGTTTCAGGACACACCGTACACTTCTCCAGAGTGGCTGTTGGCAATGTACATCCCTCCCATCAGTGTAGCAAGGCTCCCATTTCTCCATGGCCTGTCCTGCATTTCTGGTTTTGACACTTTTTTCAGCATGGCCCTTTTGACCGATGGGAAGCGAGACTTCTTTGTAGCGCTGATTTGCCTTTCCAGGTTGCTTGGTTGGCCAAAAAGGGCGTATGCGTTTTTTCCTGAATATATTCAGGAAAAAACGCATACGCCCTTTTTGGCCAAGGGCATCATTGTCAACGTTTTGCCGCTTTTCATGTGCTTTAAAGGCGATTCGAATCTACCTCCTGAAATCTGTTTCCTGCAATTCTGCCTTGATTTCTAATCCTCTTCTTTGCCTTCCCTCAATATATTTGTGGACGAGAGTTATCATTTATAACTCTGCAGGTTTGTGAATTGCAGTGCCCTGAAGCTCCATTTTACAAGTCGCTTTTTTGGGAGCCGGCCGCAGAAGCGCCGGATGGCTTCAGGCCCTGTTCTGGTTCCGGGGGGCAGGCTGAGCCTGTGGTTAATTCTTCTTCCTTATGGGAAAATAGAGTGACCTGTGCCTGTCCCAACACCAAGAGCTAGTCTCTCATTGGTTCCCCGTCTTCCCGTTCATCCTCAGGACAAATTGCAACCTGTACGGAACAGGAGGTTAAAGGTGCTGATGCTCCAAGTAGGGAGATTGCTAGTAAAGTGGCTGGAATGGCGAACCCGAGCACAAGGAGATGAGAAATGAGGTGCGTTTTAGAAACCTTTCCCCATCACACGGTGTACCATCTTCTGGGTTTCTCATGCATGTTTTCGATGTAGGAAGATGCCCTTGAACCTGGAGATTTGGGACCCATGCGATGGGTAGCACGCAGTATTACTTTAAAGGGTCTGCGTTTGCTCACCCAACCTCACCAAAGCTCTCAGCCCCAAGAGTGTCCACCCTTATGTCTCATCCAGCTGTGGGTCTAGATATGGTCAATCCAGGTTGCATCACAGCCCCTGAACGAATTGTGTAAGAATTTCTCTCTCTTTCCCTGTCTTTGTCTCATGGGTTTTTAAAAGTAATTTATTTTTATAATGGGGTTTAGCTGCTTTTCACGGCTGTGTTTAGGCCGCTTTACACCCACTTGACACACTAACAGAGAGATATCAATACATAGGTTTTAAGATTATTACTAGTCAGATATATTCTTGTGCGGTGAATCGGGCGTGTTGAGTCCAGGTCTCTGAGCAAGGAGTAGGTCTTGTCTATTACATATTGGGTTTATGGAACGGTATCTGAGCTAATTTGAAACTCTTGTTTTATGTATCACCCCACCTCACCTTTCCCGTTAAGCAGCCATAGTGTGTTTTCTGCATGTGTGACTCTGTTCTGTTTTGTAATTCAGTTCAAGTGTAACGGTTTTTACATTCCCTCTATAAGTGACACCTTATGAGAAGTGTCCTTTTCTGTGTGACTTATTTCACTTAGAATCGTCTTACCTAAATCCACTCATCATGCTGCTACTAGCCTTATGACATTGATTTCATGGCTGAGTGATATTCCATTGTACATAAGGACCACAACTTTTTTATCCATTTTTCGCTTTCCTGGGATATTTAAGGTGGAAGGAAGTGGAGGTCCTTGTCAACAGAGCAGCCCTAAACTTTGGGGTGCTTGTGTCTTGCTGATTTTCAATTTTCCCACTTTATCCCCCCATGCGTGGAAGTGCCCTATGCTCTCTAAGCTGTGTTTTTTAGATGTTTCAGGACCCACCGTACACTTCTCCAGAGTGGCTGTTGGCAATGTACATCCCGCCCATCAGTTTAGCAAGGCTCCCATTTCTCCATGGCCTGTCCTGCATTTCTGGTTTTGACACTTTTTTCAGCATGGCCCTTTTGACCGATGGGAAGCGAGACTTCTTGGTAGCGCTGATTTGCCTTTCCAGGTTGCTTGGTTGGCCAAAACGGGCGTATGCGTTTTTTCCTGAATATATTCAGGAAAAAAACGCATACGCCCTTTTTGGCCAAGGGCATCATTGTCAACGTTTTGCCGCTTTTCATGTGCTTTAAAGGCGATTCGAATCTACCTCCTGAAATCTGTTTCCTGCAATTCTGCCTTGATTTCTAATCCTCTTCTTTGCCTTCCCTCAATATATTTGTGGACGAGAGTTATCATTTATAACTCTGCAGGTTTGTGAATTGCAGTGCCCTGAAGCTCCATTTTACAAGTCGCTTTTTTGGGAGCCGGCCGCAGAAGCGCCGGATGGCTTCAGGCCCTGTTCTGGTTCCGGGGGGCAGGCTGAGCCTGTGGTTAATTCTTCTTCCTGATGGGAAAATAGAGTGACCTGTGCCTGTCCCAACACCAAGAGCTAGTCTCTCATTGGTTCCCCGTCTTCCCGTTCATCCTCAGGACAAATTGCAACCTGTACGGAACAGGAGGTTAAAGGTGCTGATGCTCCAAGTAGGGAGATTGCTAGTAAAGTGGCTGGAATGGCGAACCCGAGCACAAGGAGATGAGAAATGAGGTGCGTTTTAGAAACCTTTCCCCATCACACGGTGTACCATCTTCTGGGTTTCTCATGCATGTTTTCGATGTAGGAAGATGCCCTTGAACCTGGAGATTTGGGACCCATGCGATGGGTACCACGCAGTATTACTTTAAAGGGTCTGCGTTTGCTCACCCAACCTCACCAAACCTCTCAGCCCCAAGAGTGTCCACCCTTATGTCTCATCCAGCTGTGGGTCTAGATATGGTCAATCCAGGTTGCATCACAGCCCCTGAACGAATTGTGTAAGAATTTCTCTCTCTTTCCCTGTCTTTGTTTCATGGGTTTTTAAAAGTAATTTATTTTTATAATGGGGTTTAGCTGCTTTTCACGGCTGTGTTTAGGCCGCTTTACACCCACTTGACACACTAACAGAGAGATATCAATACATAGGTTTTAAGATTATTACTAGTCAGATATATTCTTGTGCGGTGAATCGGGCGTGTTGAGTCCAGTTCTCTGAGCAAGGAGTAGGTCTTGTCTATTACATATTGGGTTTATGGAACGGTATCTGAGCTAATTTGAAACTCTTGTTTTATGTATCACCCAACCTCACCTTTCCCGTTAAGCAGCCATAGTGTGTTTTCTGCATGTGTGACTCTGTTCTGTTTTGTAATTCAGTTCAAGTGTAACGGTGTTTACATTCCCTCTATAAGTGACACCTTATGAGAAGTCTCCTTTTCTGTGTGACTTATTTCATTTAGAATCGTCTTACCTAAATCCACTCATCATGCTGCTACTAGCCTTATGACATTGATTTCATGGCTGAGTGATATTCCATTGTACATATGGACCACAACTTTTTTATCCATTTTTCGCTTTCCTGGGATATTTAAGGTGGAATGAAGTGGAGGTCCTTGTCAACAGAGCAGCCCTAAACTTTGGGGTGCTTGTGTCTTGCTGATTTTCAATTTTCCCACTTTATCCCCCCATGCGTGGAAGTGCCCTATGCTCTCTAAGCTGTGTTTTTTAGATGTTTCAGGACACACCGTACACTTCTCCAGAGTGGCTGTTGGCAATGTACATCCCTCCCATCAGTGTAGCAAGGCTCCCATTTCTCCATGGCCTGTCCTGCATTTCTGGTTTTGACACTTTTTTCAGCATGGCCCTTTTGACCGATGGGAAGCGAGACTTCTTTGTAACGCTGATTTGCCTTTCCAGGTTGCTTGGTTGGCCAAAAAGGGCGTATGCGTTTTTTCCTGAATATATTCAGGAAAAAACGCATACGCCCTTTTTGGCCAAGGGCATCATTGTCAACGTTTTGCCGCTTTTCATGTGCTTTAAAGGCGATTCGAATCTACCTCCTGAAATCTGTTTCCTGCAATTCTGCCTTGATTTCTAATCCTCTTCTTTGCCTTCCCTCAATATATTTGTGGACGAGAGTTATCATTTATAACTCTGCAGGTTTGTGAATTGCAGTGCCCTGAAGCTCCATTTTACAAGTCGCTTTTTTGGGAGCCGGCCGCAGAAGCGCCGGATGGCTTCAGGCCCTGTTCTGGTTCCGGGGGGCAGGCTGAGCCTGTGGTTAATTCTTCTTCCTGATGGGAAAATAGAGTGACCTGTGCCTGTCCCAACACCAAGAGCTAGTCTCTCATTGGTTCCCCGTCTTCCCGTTCATCCTCAGGACAAATTGCAACCTGTACGGAACAGGAGGTTAAAGGTGCTGATGCTCCAAGTAGGGAGATTGCTAGTAAAGTGGCTGGAATGGCGAACCCGAGCACAAGGAGATGAGAAATGAGGTGCGTTTTAGAAACCTTTCCCCATCACACGGTGTACCATCTTCTGGGTTTCTCATGCATGTTTTCGATGTAGGAAGATGCCCTTGAACCTGGAGATTTGGGACCCATGCGATGGGTAGCACGCAGTATTACTTTAAAGGGTCTGCGTTTGCTCACCCAACCTCACCAAAGCTCTCAGCCTCAAGAGTGTCCACCCTTATGTCTCATCCAGCTGTGGATCTAGATATGGTCAATCCAGGTTGCATCACAGCCCCTGAACGAATTGTGTAAGAATTTCTCTCTCTTTCCCTGTCTTTGTTTCATGGGTTTTTAAAAGTAATTTATTTTTATAATGGGGTTTAGCTGCTTTTCACGGCTGTGTTTAGGCCGCTTTACACCCACTTGACACACTAACAGAGAGATATCAATACATAGGTTTTAAGATTATTACTAGTCAGATATATTCTTGTGCGGTGAATCGGGCGTGTTGAGTCCAGTTCTCTGAGCAAGGAGTAGGTCTTGTCTATTACATATTGGGTTTATGGAACGGTATCTGAGCTAATTTGAAACTCTTGTTTTATGTATCACCCCACCTCACCTTTCCCGTTAAGCAGCCATAGTGTGTTTTCTGCATGTGTGACTCTGTTCTGTTTTGTAATTCAGTTCAAGTGTAACGGTTTTTACATTCCCTCTATAAGTGACACCTTATGAGAAGTGTCCTTTTCTGTGTGACTTATTTCACTTAGAATCGTCTTACCTAAATCCACTCATCATGCTGCTACTAGCCTTATGACATTGATTTCATGGCTGAGTGATATTCCATTGTACATAAGGACCACAACTTTTTTATCCATTTTTCGCTTTCCTGGGATATTTAAGGTGGAAGGAAGTGGAGGTCCTTGTCAACAGAGCAGCCCTAAACTTTGGGGTGCTTGTGTCTTGCTGATTTTCAATTTTCCCACTTTATCCCCCCATGCGTGGAAGTGCCCTATGCTCTCTAAGCTGTGTTTTTTAGATGTTTCAGGACACACCGTACACTTCTCCAGAGTGGCTGTTGGCAATGTACATCCCGCCCATCAGTGTAGCAAGGCTCCCATTTCTTCATGGCCTGTCCTGCATTTCTGGTTTTGACACTTTTTTCAGCATGGCCGTTTTGACCGATGGGAAGCGAGACTTCTTTGTAGCGCTGATTTGCCTTTCCAGGTTGCTTGGTTGGCCAAAAAGGGCGTATGCGTTTTTTCCTGAATATATTCAGGAAAAAACGCATACGCCCTTTTTGGCCAAGGGCATCATTGTCAACGTTTTGCCACTTTTCATGTGCTTTAAAGGCGATTCGAATCTACCTCCTGAAATCTGTTTCCTGCAATTCTGCCTTGATTTCTAATCCTCTTCTTTGCCTTCCCTCAATATATTTGTGGACGAGAGTTATCATTTATAACTCTGCAGGTTTGTGAATTGCAGTGCCCTGAAGCTCCATTTTACAAGTCGCTTTTTTGGGAGCCGGCCGCAGAAGCGCCGGATGGCTTCAGGCCCTGTTCTGGTTCCGGGGGGCAGGCTGAGCCTGTGGTTAATTCTTCTTCCTGATGGGAAAATAGAGTGACCTGTGCCTGTCCCAACACCAAGAGCTAGTCTCTCATTGGTTCCCCGTCTTCCCGTTCATCCTCAGGACAAATTGCAACCTGTACGGAACAGGAGGTTAAAGGTGCTGATGCTCCAAGTAGGGAGATTGCTAGTAAAGTGGCTGGAATGGCGAACCCGAGCACAAGGAGATGAGAAATGAGGTGCGTTTTAGAAAACGTTCCCCATCACACGGTGTACCATCTTCTGGGTTTCTCATGCATGTTTTCGATGTAGGAAGATGCCCTTGAACCTGGAGATTTGGGACCCATGCGATGGGTAGCACGCAGTATTACTTTAAAGGGTCTGCGTTTGCTCACCCAACCTCACCAAAGCTCTCAGCCTCAAGAGTGTCCACCCTTATGTCTCATCCAGCTGTGGATCTAGATATGGTCAATCCAGGTTGCATCACAGCCCCTGAACGAATTGTGTAAGAATTTCTCTCTCTTTCCCTGTCTTTGTTTCATGGGTTTTTAAAAGTAATTTATTTTTATAATGGGGTTTAGCTGCTTTTCACGGCTGTGTTTAGGCCGCTTTACACCCACTTGACACACTAAGAGAGAGATATCAATACATAGGTTTTAGGATTATTACTAGTCAGATATATTCTTGTGCGGTGAATCGGGCGTGTTGAGTCCAGTTCTCTGAGCAAGGAGTAGGTCTTGTCTATTACATATTGGGTTTATGGAACGGTATCTGAGCTAATTTGAAACTCTTGTTTTATGTATCACCCCACCTCACCTTTCCCGTTAAGCAGCCATAGTGTGTTTTCTGCATGTGTGACTCTGTTCTGTTTTGTAATTCAGTTCAAGTGTAACGGTTTTTACATTCCCTCTATAAGTGACACCTTATGAGAAGTGTCCTTTTCTGTGTGACTTATTTCACTTAGAATCGTCTTACCTAAATCCACTCATCATGCTGCTACTAGCCTTATGACATTGATTTCATGGCTGAGTGATATTCCATTGTACATAAGGACCACAACTTTTTTATCCATTTTTCGCTTTCCTGGGATATTTAAGGTGGAAGGAAGTGGAGGTCCTTGTCAACAGAGCAGCCCTAAACTTTGGGGTGCTTGTGTCTTGCTGATTTTCAATTTTCCCACTTTATCCCCCCATGCGTGGAAGTGCCCTATGCTCTCTAAGCTGTGTTTTTTAGATGTTTCAGGACACACCGTACACTTCTCCAGAGTGGCTGTTGGCAATGTACATCCCGCCCATCAGTGTAGCAAGGCTCCCATTTCTTCATGGCCTGTCCTGCATTTCTGGTTTTGACACTTTTTTCAGCATGGCCGTTTTGACCGATGGGAAGCGAGACTTCTTTGTAGCGCTGATTTGCCTTTCCAGGTTGCTTGGTTGGCCAAAAAGGGCGTATGCGTTTTTTCCTGAATATATTCAGGAAAAAACGCATACGCCCTTTTTGGCCAAGGGCATCATTGTCAACGTTTTGCCGCTTTTCATGTGCTTTAAAGGCGATTCGAATCTACCTCCTGAAATCTGCTTCCTGCAATTCTGCCTTGATTTCTAATCCTCTTCTTTGCCTTCCCTCAATATATTTGTGGACGAGAGTTATCATTTATAACTCTGCAGGTTTGTGAATTGCAGTGCCCTGAAGCTCCATTTTACAAGTCGCTTTTTTGGGAGCCGGCCGCAGAAGCGCCGGATGGCTTCAGGCCCTGTTCTGGTTCCGGGGGGCAGGCTGAGCCTGTGGTTAATTCTTCTTCCTGATGGGAAAATAGAGTGACCTGTGCCTGTCCCAACACCAAGAGCTAGTCTCTCATTGGTTCCCCGTCTTCCCGTTCATCCTCAGGACAAATTGCAACCTGTACGGAACAGGAGGTTAAAGGTGCTGATGCTCCAAGTAGGGAGATTGCTAGTAAAGTGGCTGGAATGGCGAACCCGAGCACAAGGAGATGAGAAATGAGGTGCGTTTTAGAAACCTTTCCCCATCACACGGTGTACCATCTTCTGGGTTTCTCATGCATGTTTTCGATGTAGGAAGATGCCCTTGAACCTGGAGATTTGGGACCCATGCGATGGGTAGCACGCAGTATTACTTTAAAGGGTCTGCGTTTGCTCACCCAACCTCACCAAACCTCTCAGCCCCAAGAGTGTCCACCCTTATGTCTCATCCAGCTGTGGGTCTAGATATGGTCAATCCAGGTTGCATCACAGCCCCTGAACGAATTGTGTAAGAATTTCTCTCTCTTTCCCTGTCTTTGTTTCATGGGTTTTTAAAAGTAATTTATTTTTATAATGGGGTTTAGCTGCTTTTCACGGCTGTGTTTAGGCCGCTTTACACCCACTTGACACACTAACAGAGAGATATCAATACATAGGTTTTAAGATTATTACTAGTCAGATATATTCTTGTGCGGTGAATCGGGCGTGTTGAGTCCAGTTCTCTGAGCAAGGAGTAGGTCTTGTCTATTACATATTGGGTTTATGGAACGGTATCTGAGCTAATTTGAAACTCTTGTTTTATGTATCACCCCACCTCACCTTTCCCGTTAAGCAGCCATAGTGTGTTTTCTGCATGTGTGACTCTGTTCTGTTTTGTAATTCAGTTCAAGTGTAACGGTTTTTACATTCCCTCTATAAGTGACACCTTATGAGAAGTCTCCTTTTCTGTGTGACTTATTTCACTTAGAATCGTCTTACCTAAATCCACTCATCATGCTGCTACTAGCCTTATGACATTGATTTCATGGCTGAGTGATATTCCATTGTACATATGGACCACAACTTTTTTATCCATTTTTCGCTTTCCTGGGATATTTAAGGTGGAATGAAGTGGAGGTCCTTGTCAACAGAGCAGCCCTAAACTTTGGGGTGCTTGTGTCTTGCTGATTTTCAATTTTCCCACTTTATCCCCCCATGCGTGGAAGTGCCCTATGCTCTCTAAGCTGTGTTTTTTAGATGTTTCAGGACACACCGTACACTTCTCCAGAGTGGCTGTTGGCAATGTACATCCCTCCCATCAGTGTAGCAAGGCTCCCATTTCTCCATGGCCTGTCCTGCATTTCTGGTTTTGACACTTTTTTCAGCATGGCCCTTTTGACCGATGGGAAGCGAGACTTCTTTGTAGCGCTGATTTGCCTTTCCAGGTTGCTTGGTTGGCCAAAAAGGGCGTATGCGTTTTTTCCTGAATATATTCAGGAAAAAACGCATACGCCCTTTTTGGCCAAGGGCATCATTGTCAACGTTTTGCCGCTTTTCATGTGCTTTAAAGGCGATTCGAATCTACCTCCTGAAATCTGTTTCCTGCAATTCTGCCTTGATTTCTAATCCTCTTCTTTGCCTTCCCTCAATATATTTGTGGACGAGAGTTATCATTTATAACTCTGCAGGTTTGTGAATTGCAGTGCCCTGAAGCTCCATTTTACAAGTCGCTTTTTTGGGAGCCGGCCGCAGAAGCGCCGGATGGCTTCAGGCCCTGTTCTGGTTCCGGGGGGCAGGCTGAGCCTGTGGTTAATTCTTCTTCCTTATGGGAAAATAGAGTGACCTGTGCCTGTCCCAACACCAAGAGCTAGTCTCTCATTGGTTCCCCGTCTTCCCGTTCATCCTCAGGACAAATTGCAACCTGTACGGAACAGGAGGTTAAAGGTGCTGATGCTCCAAGTAGGGAGATTGCTAGTAAAGTGGCTGGAATGGCGAACCCGAGCACAAGGAGATGAGAAATGAGGTGCGTTTTAGAAACCTTTCCCCATCACACGGTGTACCATCTTCTGGGTTTCTCATGCATGTTTTCGATGTAGGAAGATGCCCTTGAACCTGGAGATTTGGGACCCATGCGATGGGTAGCACGCAGTATTACTTTAAAGGGTCTGCGTTTGCTCACCCAAC
This sequence comes from Balaenoptera physalus, assembly GCF_965194825.1. Classification (NCBI taxonomy): domain Eukaryota; kingdom Metazoa; phylum Chordata; class Mammalia; order Artiodactyla; family Balaenopteridae; genus Balaenoptera; species Balaenoptera physalus. The sequence goes on along the minus strand of NW_028126349.1, from coordinate 774,657 downwards.
CTCACCAAAGCTCTCAGCCCCAAGAGTGTCCACCCTTATGTCTCATCCAGCTGTAGGTCTAGATATGGTCAATCCAGGTTGCATCACAGCCCCTGAACGAATTGTGTAAGAATTTCTCTCTCTTTCCCTGTCTTTGTCTCATGGGTTTTTAAAAGTAATTTATTTTTATAATGGGGTTTAGCTGCTTTTCACGGCTGTGTTTAGGCCGCTTTACACCCACTTGACACACTAACAGAGAGATATCAATACATAGGTTTTAAGATTATTACTAGTCAGATATATTCTTGTGCGGTGAATCGGGCGTGTTGAGTCCAGGTCTCTGAGCAAGGAGTAGGTCTTGTCTATTACATATTGGGTTTATGGAACGGTATCTGAGCTAATTTGAAACTCTTGTTTTATGTATCACCCCACCTCACCTTTCCCGTTAAGCAGCCATAGTGTGTTTTCTGCATGTGTGACTCTGTTCTGTTTTGTAATTCAGTTCAAGTGTAACGGTTTTTACATTCCCTCTATAAGTGACACCTTATGAGAAGTGTCCTTTTCTGTGTGACTTATTTCACTTAGAATCGTCTTACCTAAATCCACTCATCATGCTGCTACTAGCCTTATGACATTGATTTCATGGCTGAGTGATATTCCATTGTACATAAGGACCACAACTTTTTTATCCATTTTTCGCTTTCCTGGGATATTTAAGGTGGAAGGAAGTGGAGGTCCTTGTCAACAGAGCAGCCCTAAACTTTGGGGTGCTTGTGTCTTGCTGATTTTCAATTTTCCCACTTTATCCCCCCATGCGTGGAAGTGCCCTATGCTCTCTAAGCTGTGTTTTTTAGATGTTTCAGGACCCACCGTACACTTCTCCAGAGTGGCTGTTGGCAATGTACATCCCGCCCATCAGTTTAGCAAGGCTCCCATTTCTCCATGGCCTGTCCTGCATTTCTGGTTTTGACACTTTTTTCAGCATGGCCCTTTTGACCGATGGGAAGCGAGACTTCTTTGTAGCGCTGATTTGCCTTTCCAGGTTGCTTGGTTGGCCAAAACGGGCGTATGCGTTTTTTCCTGAATATATTCAGGAAAAAAACGCATACGCCCTTTTTGGCCAAGGGCATCATTGTCAACGTTTTGCCGCTTTTCATGTGCTTTAAAGGCGATTCGAATCTACCTCCTGAAATCTGTTTCCTGCAATTCTGCCTTGATTTCTAATCCTCTTCTTTGCCTTCCCTCAATATATTTGTGGACGAGAGTTATCATTTATAACTCTGCAGGTTTGTGAATTGCAGTGCCCTGAAGCTCCATTTTACAAGTCGCTTTTTTGGGAGCCGGCCGCAGAAGCGCCGGATGGCTTCAGGCCCTGTTCTGGTTCCGGGGGGCAGGCTGAGCCTGTGGTTAATTCTTCTTCCTGATGGGAAAATAGAGTGACCTGTGCCTGTCCCAACACCAAGAGCTAGTCTCTCATTGGTTCCCCGTCTTCCCGTTCATCCTCAGGACAAATTGCAACCTGTACGGAACAGGAGGTTAAAGGTGCTGATGCTCCAAGTAGGGAGATTGCTAGTAAAGTGGCTGGAATGGCGAACCCGAGCACAAGGAGATGAGAAATGAGGTGCGTTTTAGAAACCTTTCCCCATCACACGGTGTACCATCTTCTGGGTTTCTCATGCATGTTTTCGATGTAGGAAGATGCCCTTGAACCTGGAGATTTGGGACCCATGCGATGGGTACCACGCAGTATTACTTTAAAGGGTCTGCGTTTGCTCACCCAACCTCACCAAACCTCTCAGCCCCAAGAGTGTCCACCCTTATGTCTCATCCAGCTGTGGGTCTAGATATGGTCAATCCAGGTTGCATCACAGCCCCTGAACGAATTGTGTAAGAATTTCTCTCTCTTTCCCTGTCTTTGTTTCATGGGTTTTTAAAAGTAATTTATTTTTATAATGGGGTTTAGCTGCTTTTCACGGCTGTGTTTAGGCCGCTTTACACCCACTTGACACACTAACAGAGAGATATCAATACATAGGTTTTAAGATTATTACTAGTCAGATATATTCTTGTGCGGTGAATCGGGCGTGTTGAGTCCAGTTCTCTGAGCAAGGAGTAGGTCTTGTCTATTACATATTGGGTTTATGGAACGGTATCTGAGCTAATTTGAAACTCTTGTTTTATGTATCACCCCACCTCACCTTTCCCGTTAAGCAGCCATAGTGTGTTTTCTGCATGTGTGACTCTGTTCTGTTTTGTAATTCAGTTCAAGTGTAACGGTTTTTACATTCCCTCTATAAGTGACACCTTATGAGAAGTCTCCTTTTCTGTGTGACTTATTTCACTTAGAATCGTCTTACCTAAATCCACTCATCATGCTGCTACTAGCCTTATGACATTGATTTCATGGCTGAGTGATATTCCATTGTACATATGGACCACAACTTTTTTATCCATTTTTCGCTTTCCTGGGATATTTAAGGTGGAATGAAGTGGAGGTCCTTGTCAACAGAGCAGCCCTAAACTTTGGGGTGCTTGTGTCTTGCTGATTTTCAATTTTCCCACTTTATCCCCCCATGCGTGGAAGTGCCCTATGCTCTCTAAGCTGTGTTTTTTAGATGTTTCAGGACACACCGTACACTTCTCCAGAGTGGCTGTTGGCAATGTACATCCCTCCCATCAGTGTAGCAAGGCTCCCATTTCTCCATGGCCTGTCCTGCATTTCTGGTTTTGACACTTTTTTCAGCATGGCCCTTTTGACCGATGGGAAGCGAGACTTCTTTGTAGCGCTGATTTGCCTTTCCAGGTTGCTTGGTTGGCCAAAAAGGGCGTATGCGTTTTTTCCTGAATATATTCAGGAAAAAACGCATACGCCCTTTTTGGCCAAGGGCATCATTGTCAACGTTTTGCCGCTTTTCATGTGCTTTAAAGGCGATTCGAATCTACCTCCTGAAATCTGTTTCCTGCAATTCTGCCTTGATTTCTAATCCTCTTCTTTGCCTTCCCTCAATATATTTGTGGACGAGAGTTATCATTTATAACTCTGCAGGTTTGTGAATTGCAGTGCCCTGAAGCTCCATTTTACAAGTCGCTTTTTTGGGAGCCGGCCGCAGAAGCGCCGGATGGCTTCAGGCCCTGTTCTGGTTCCGGGGGGCAGGCTGAGCCTGTGGTTAATTCTTCTTCCTGATGGGAAAATAGAGTGACCTGTGCCTGTCCCAACACCAAGAGCTAGTCTCTCATTGGTTCCCCGTCTTCCCGTTCATCCTCAGGACAAATTGCAACCTGTACGGAACAGGAGGTTAAAGGTGCTGATGCTCCAAGTAGGGAGATTGCTACTAAAGTGGCTGGAATGGCGAACCCGAGCACAAGGAGATGAGAAATGAGGTGCGTTTTAGAAAACTTTCCCCATCACACGGTGTACCATCTTCTGGGTTTCTCATGCATGTTTTCGATGTAGGAAGATGCCCTTGAACCTGGAGATTTGGGACCCATGCGATGGGTAGCACGCAGTATTACTTTAAAGGGTCTGCGTTTGCTCACCCAACCTCACCAAAGCTCTCAGCCTCAAGAGTGTCCACCCTTATGTCTCATCCAGCTGTGGATCTAGATATGGTCAATCCAGGTTGCATCACAGCCCCTGAACGAATTGTGTAAGAATTTCTCTCTCTTTCCCTGTCTTTGTTTCATGGGTTTTTAAAAGTAATTTATTTTTATAATGGGGTTTAGCTGCTTTTCACGGCTGTGTTTAGGCCGCTTTACACCCACTTGACACACTAAGAGAGAGATATCAATACATAGGTTTTAAGATTATTACTAGTCAGATATATTCTTGTGCGGTGAATCGGGCGTGTTGAGTCCAGTTCTCTGAGCAAGGAGTAGGTCTTGTCTATTACATATTGGGTTTATGGAACGGTATCTGAGCTAATTTGAAACTCTTGTTTTATGTATCACCCCACCTCACCTTTCCCGTTAAGCAGCCATAGTGTGTTTTCTGCATGTGTGACTCTGTTCTGTTTTGTAATTCAGTTCAAGTGTAACGGTTTTTACATTCCCTCTATAAGTGACACCTTATGAGAAGTGTCCTTTTCTGTGTGACTTATTTCACTTAGAATCGTCTTACCTAAATCCACTCATCATGCTGCTACTAGCCTTATGACATTGATTTCATGGCTGAGTGATATTCCATTGTACATAAGGACCACAACTTTTTTATCCATTTTTCGCTTTCCTGGGATATTTAAGGTGGAAGGAAGTGGAGGTCCTTGTCAACAGAGCAGCCCTAAACTTTGGGGTGCTTGTGTCTTGCTGATTTTCAATTTTCCCACTTTATCCCCCCATGCGTGGAAGTGCCCTATGCTCTCTAAGCTGTGTTTTTTAGATGTTTCAGGACACACCGTACACTTCTCCAGAGTGGCTGTTGGCAATGTACATCCCGCCCATCAGTGTAGCAAGGCTCCCATTTCTTCATGGCCTGTCCTGCATTTCTGGTTTTGACACTTTTTTCAGCATGGCCGTTTTGACCGATGGGAAGCGAGACTTCTTTGTAGCGCTGATTTGCCTTTCCAGGTTGCTTGGTTGGCCAAAAAGGGCGTATGCGTTTTTTCCTGAATATATTCAGGAAAAAACGCATACGCCCTTTTTGGCCAAGGGCATCATTGTCAACGTTTTGCCGCTTTTCATGTGCTTTAAAGGCGATTCGAATCTACCTCCTGAAATCTGTTTCCTGCAATTCTGCCTTGATTTCTAATCCTCTTCTTTGCCTTCCCTCAATATATTTGTGGACGAGAGTTATCATTTATAACTCTGCAGGTTTGTGAATTGCAGTGCCCTGAAGCTCCATTTTACAAGTCGCTTTTTTGGGAGCCGGCCGCAGAAGCGCCGGATGGCTTCAGGCCCTGTTCTGGTTCCGGGGGGCAGGCTGAGCCTGTGGTTAATTCTTCTTCCTGATGGGAAAATAGAGTGACCTGTGCCTGTCCCAACACCAAGAGCTAGTCTCTCATTGGTTCCCCGTCTTCCCGTTCATCCTCAGGACAAATTGCAACCTGTACGGAACAGGAGGTTAAAGGTGCTGATGCTCCAAGTAGGGAGATTGCTAGTAAAGTGGCTGGAATGGCGAACCCGAGCACAAGGAGATGAGAAATGAGGTGCGTTTTAGAAAACTTTCCCCATCACACGGTGTACCATCTTCTGGGTTTCTCATGCATGTTTTCGATGTAGGAAGATGCCCTTGAACCTGGAGATTTGGGACCCATGCGATGGGTAGCACGCAGTATTACTTTAAAGGGTCTGCGTTTGCTCACCCAACCTCACCAAAGCTCTCAGCCTCAAGAGTGTCCACCCTTATGTCTCATCCAGCTGTGGATCTAGATATGGTCAATCCAGGTTGCATCACAGCCCCTGAACGAATTGTGTAAGAATTTCTCTCTCTTTCCCTGTCTTTGTTTCATGGGTTTTTAAAAGTAATTTATTTTTATAATGGGGTTTAGCTGCTTTTCACGGCTGTGTTTAGGCCGCTTTACACCCACTTGACACACTAAGAGAGAGATATCAATACATAGGTTTTAAGATTATTACTAGTCAGATATATTCTTGTGCGGTGAATCGGGCGTGTTGAGTCCAGTTCTCTGAGCAAGGAGTAGGTCTTGTCTATTACATATTGGGTTTATGGAACGGTATCTGAGCTAATTTGAAACTCTTGTTTTATGTATCACCCCACCTCACCTTTCCCGTTAAGCAGCCATAGTGTGTTTTCTGCATGTGTGACTCTGTTCTGTTTTGTAATTCAGTTCAAGTGTAACGGTTTTTACATTCCCTCTATAAGTGACACCTTATGAGAAGTGTCCTTTTCTGTGTGACTTATTTCACTTAGAATCGTCTTACCTAAATCCACTCATCATGCTGCTACTAGCCTTATGACATTGATTTCATGGCTGAGTGATATTCCATTGTACATAAGGACCACAACTTTTTTATCCATTTTTCGCTTTCCTGGGATATTTAAGGTGGAAGGAAGTGGAGGTCCTTGTCAACAGAGCAGCCCTAAACTTTGGGGTGCTTGTGTCTTGCTGATTTTCAATTTTCCCACTTTATCCCCCCATGCGTGGAAGTGCCCTATGCTCTCTAAGCTGTGTTTTTTAGATGTTTCAGGACACACCGTACACTTCTCCAGAGTGGCTGTTGGCAATGTACATCCCGCCCATCAGTGTAGCAAGGCTCCCATTTCTTCATGGCCTGTCCTGCATTTCTGGTTTTGACACTTTTTTCAGCATGGCCGTTTTGACCGATGGGAAGCGAGACTTCTTTGTAGCGCTGATTTGCCTTTCCAGGTTGCTTGGTTGGCCAAAAAGGGCGTATGCGTTTTTTCCTGAATATATTCAGGAAAAAACGCATACGCCCTTTTTGGCCAAGGGCATCATTGTCAACGTTTTGCCGCTTTTCATGTGCTTTAAAGGCGATTCGAATCTACCTCCTGAAATCTGTTTCCTGCAATTCTGCCTTGATTTCTAATCCTCTTCTTTGCCTTCCCTCAATATATTTGTGGACGAGAGTTATCATTTATAACTCTGCAGGTTTGTGAATTGCAGTGCCCTGAAGCTCCATTTTACAAGTCGCTTTTTTGGGAGCCGGCCGCAGAAGCGCCGGATGGCTTCAGGCCCTGTTCTGGTTCCGGGGGGCAGGCTGAGCCTGTGGTTAATTCTTCTTCCTGATGGGAAAATAGAGTGACCTGTGCCTGTCCCAACACCAAGAGCTAGTCTCTCATTGGTTCCCCGTCTTCCCGTTCATCCTCAGGACAAATTGCAACCTGTACGGAACAGGAGGTTAAAGGTGCTGATGCTCCAAGTAGGGAGATTGCTAGTAAAGTGGCTGGAATGGCGAACCCGAGCACAAGGAGATGAGAAATGAGGTGCGTTTTAGAAACCTTTCCCCATCACACGGTGTACCATCTTCTGGGTTTCTCATGCATGTTTTCGATGTAGGAAGATGCCCTTGAACCTGGAGATTTGGGACCCATGCGATGGGTAGCACGCAGTATTACTTTAAAGGGTCTGCGTTTGCTCACCCAACCTCACCAAAGCTCTCAGCCTCAAGAGTGTCCACCCTTATGTCTCATCCAGCTGTGGATCTAGATATGGTCAATCCAGGTTGCATCACAGCCCCTGAACGAATTGTGTAAGAATTTCTCTCTCTTTCCCTGTCTTTGTTTCATGGGTTTTTAAAAGTAATTTATTTTTATAATGGGGTTTAGCTGCTTTTCACGGCTGTGTTTAGGCCGCTTTACACCCACTTGACACACTAAGAGAGAGATATCAATACATAGGTTTTAAGATTATTACTAGTCAGATATATTCTTGTGCGGTGAATCGGGCGTGTTGAGTCCAGTTCTCTGAGCAAGGAGTAGGTCTTGTCTATTACATATTGGGTTTATGGAACGGTATCTGAGCTAATTTGAAACTCTTGTTTTATGTATCACCCCACCTCACCTTTCCCGTTAAGCAGCCATAGTGTGTTTTCTGCATGTGTGACTCTGTTCTGTTTTGTAATTCAGTTCAAGTGTAACGGTTTTTACATTCCCTCTATAAGTGACACCTTATGAGAAGTGTCCTTTTCTGTGTGACTTATTTCACTTAGAATCGTCTTACCTAAATCCACTCATCATGCTGCTACTAGCCTTATGACATTGATTTCATGGCTGAGTGATATTCCATTGTACATAAGGACCACAACTTTTTTATCCATTTTTCGCTTTCCTGGGATATTTAAGGTGGAAGGAAGTGGAGGTCCTTGTCAACAGAGCAGCCCTAAACTTTGGGGTGCTTGTGTCTTGCTGATTTTCAATTTTCCCACTTTATCCCCCCATGCGTGGAAGTGCCCTATGCTCTCTAAGCTGTGTTTTTTAGATGTTTCAGGACACACCGTACACTTCTCCAGAGTGGCTGTTGGCAATGTACATCCCGCCCATCAGTGTAGCAAGGCTCCCATTTCTTCATGGCCTGTCCTGCATTTCTGGTTTTGACACTTTTTTCAGCATGGCCGTTTTGACCGATGGGAAGCGAGACTTCTTTGTAGCGCTGATTTGCCTTTCCAGGTTGCTTGGTTGGCCAAAAAGGGCGTATGCGTTTTTTCCTGAATATATTCAGGAAAAAACGCATACGCCCTTTTTGGCCAAGGGCATCATTGTCAACGTTTTGCCGCTTTTCATGTGCTTTAAAGGCGATTCGAATCTACCTCCTGAAATCTGTTTCCTGCAATTCTGCCTTGATTTCTAATCCTCTTCTTTGCCTTCCCTCAATATATTTGTGGACGAGAGTTATCATTTATAACTCTGCAGGTTTGTGAATTGCAGTGCCCTGAAGCTCCATTTTACAAGTCGCTTTTTTGGGAGCCGGCCGCAGAAGCGCCGGATGGCTTCAGGCCCTGTTCTGGTTCCGGGGGGCAGGCTGAGCCTGTGGTTAATTCTTCTTCCTGATGGGAAAATAGAGTGACCTGTGCCTGTCCCAACACCAAGAGCTAGTCTCTCATTGGTTCCCCGTCTTCCCGTTCATCCTCAGGACAAATTGCAACCTGTACGGAACAGGAGGTTAAAGGTGCTGATGCTCCAAGTAGGGAGATTGCTAGTAAAGTGGCTGGAATGGCGAACCCGAGCACAAGGAGATGAGAAATGAGGTGCGTTTTAGAAACCTTTCCCCATCACACGGTGTACCATCTTCTGGGTTTCTCATGCATGTTTTCGATGTAGGAAGATGCCCTTGAACCTGGAGATTTGGGACCCATGCGATGGGTAGCACGCAGTATTACTTTAAAGGGTCTGCGTTTGCTCACCCAACCTCACCAAAGCTCTCAGCCTCAAGAGTGTCCACCCTTATGTCTCATCCAGCTGTGGATCTAGATATGGTCAATCCAGGTTGCATCACAGCCCCTGAACGAATTGTGTAAGAATTTCTCTCTCTTTCCCTGTCTTTGTTTCATGGGTTTTTAAAAGTAATTTATTTTTATAATGGGGTTTAGCTGCTTTTCACGGCTGTGTTTAGGCCGCTTTACACCCACTTGACACACTAAAAGAGAGATATCAATACATAGGTTTTAAGATTATTACTAGTCAGATATATTCTTGTGCGGTGAATCGGGCGTGTTGAGTCCAGTTCTCTGAGCAAGGAGTAGGTCTTGTCTATTACATATTGGGTTTATGGAACGGTATCTGAGCTAATTTGAAACTCTTGTTTTATGTATCACCCCACCTCACCTTTCCCGTTAAGCAGCCATAGTGTGTTTTCTGCATGAGTGACTCTGTTCTGTTTTGTAATTCAGTTCAAGTGTAACGGTTTTTACATTCCCTCTATAAGTGACACCTTATGAGAAGTGTCCTTTTCTGTGTGACTTATTTCACTTAGAATCGTCTTACCTAAATCCACTCATCATGCTGCTACTAGCCTTATGACATTGATTTCATGGCTGAGTGATATTCCATTGTACATATGGACCACAACTTTTTTATCCATTTTTCGCTTTCCTGGGATATTTAAGGTGGAAGGAAGTGGAGGTCCTTGTCAACAGAGCAGCCCTAAACTTTGGGGTGCTTGTGTCTTGCTGATTTTCAATTTTCCCACTTTATCCCCCCATGCGTGGAAGTGCCCTATGCTCTCTAAGCTGTGTTTTTTAGATGTTTCAGGACACACTGTACACTTCTCCAGAGTGGCTGTTGGCAATGTACATCCCGCCCATCAGTGTAGCAAGGCTCCCATTTCTCCATGGCCTGTCCTGCATTTCTGGTTTTGATACTTTTTTCAGCATGGCCCTTTTGACCGATGGGAAGCGAGACTTCTTTGTAGCGCTGATTTGCCTTTCCAGGTTGCTTGGTTGGCCAAAAAGGGCGTATGCGTTTTTTCCTGAATATATTCAGGAAAAAACGCATACGCCCTTTTTGGCCAAGGGCATCATTGTCAACGTTTTGCCGCTTTTCATGTGCTTTAAAGGCGATTCGAATCTACCTCCTGAAATCTGTTTCCTGCAATTCTGCCTTGATTTCTAATCCTCTTCTTTGCCTTCCCTCAATATATTTGTGGACGAGAGTTATCATTTATAACTCTGCAGGTTTGTGAATTGCAGTGCCCTGAAGCTCCATTTTACAAGTCGCTTTTTTGGGAGCCGGCCGCAGAAGCGCCGGATGGCTTCAGGCCCTGTTCTGGTTCCGGGGGGCAGGCTGAGCCTGTGGTTAATTCTTCTTCCTGATGGGAAAATAGAGTGACCTGTGCCTGTCCCAACACCAAGAGCTAGTCTCTCATTGGTTCCCCGTCTTCCCGTTCATCCTCAGGACAAATTGCAACCTGTACGGAACAGGAGGTTAAAGGTGCTGATGCTCCAAGTAGGGAGATTGCTAGTAAAGTGGCTGGAATGGCGAACCCGAGCACAAGGAGATGAGAAATGAGGTGCGTTTTAGAAACCTTTCCCCATCACACGGTGTACCATCTTCTGGGTTTCTCATGCATGTTTTCGATGTAGGAAGATGCCCTTGAACCTGGAGATTTGGGACCCATGCGATGGGTAGCACGCAGTATTACTTTAAAGGGTCTGCGTTTGCTCACCCAACCTCACCAAACCTCTCAGCCCCAAGAGTGTCCACCCTTATGTCTCATCCAGCTGTGGGTCTAGATATGGTCAATCCAGGTGGCATCACAGCCCCTGAACGAATTGTGTAAGAATTTCTCTCTCTTTCCCTGTCTTTGTTTCATGGGTTTTTAAAAGTAATTTATTTTTATAATGGGGTTTAGCTGCTTTTCACGGCTGTGTTTAGGCCGCTTTACACCCACTTGACACACTAACAGAGAGATATCAATACATAGGTTTTAAGATTATTACTAGTCAGATATATTCTTGTGCGGTGAATCGGGCGTGTTGAGTCCAGTTCTCTGAGCAAGGAGTAGGTCTTGTCTATTCCATATTGGGTTTATGGAACGGTATCTGAGCTAATTTGAAACTCTTGTTTTATGTATCACCCCACCTCACCTTTCCCGTTAAGCAGCCATAGTGTGTTTTCTGCATGTGTGACTCTGTTCTGTTTTGTAATTCAGTTCAAGTGTAACGGTTTTTACATTCCCTCTATAAGTGACACCTTATGAGAAGTGTCCTTTTCTGTGTGACTTATTTCACTTAGAATCGTCTTACCTAAATCCACTCATCATGCTGCTACTAGCCTTATGACATTGATTTCATGGCTGAGTGATATTCCATTGTACATATGGACCACAACTTTTTTATCCATTTTTCGCTTTCCTGGGATATTTAAGGTGGAAGGAAGTGGAGGTCCTTGTCAACAGAGCAGCCCTAAACTTTGGGGTGCTTGTGTCTTGCTGATTTTCAATTTTCCCACTTTATCCCCCCATGCGTGGAAGTGCCCTATGCTCTCTAAGCTGTGTTTTTTAGATGTTTCGGGACACACCGTACACTTCTCCAGAGTGGCTGTTGGCAATGTACATCCCGCCCATCAGTGTAGCAAGGCTCCCATTTCTCCTTGGCCTGTCCTGCATTTCTGGTTTTGACACTTTTTTCAGCATGGCCCTTTTGACCGATGGGAAGCGAGACTTCTTTGTAGCGCTGATTTGCCTTTCCAGGTTGCTTGGTTGGCCAAAAAGGGCGTATGCGTTTTTTCCTGAATATATTCAGGAAAAAACGCATACGCCCTTTTTGGCCAAGGGCATCATTGTCAACGTTTTGCCGCTTTTCATGTGCTTTAAAGGCGATTCGAATCTACCTCCTGAAATCTGTTTCCTGCAATTCTGCCTTGATTTCTAATCCTCTTCTTTGCCTTCCCTCAATATATTTGTGGACGAGAGTTATCATTTATAACTCTGCAGGTTTGTGAATTGCAGTGCCCTGAAGCTCCATTTTACAAGTCGCTTTTTTGGGAGCCGGCCGCAGAAGCGCCGGATGGCTTCAGGCCCTGTTCTGGTTCCGGGGGGCAGGCTGAGCCTGTGGTTAATTCTTCTTCCTGATGGGAAAATAGAGTGACCTGTGCCTGTCCCAACACCAAGAGCTAGTCTCTCATTGGTTCCCCGTCTTCCCGTTCATCCTCAGGACAAATTGCAACCTGTACGGAACAGGAGGTTAAAGGTGCTGATGCTCCAAGTAGGGAGATTGCTAGTAAAGTGGCTGGAATGGCGAACCCGAGCACAAGGAGATGAGAAATGAGGTGCGTTTTAGAAACCTTTCCCCATCACACGGTGTACCATCTTCTGGGTTTCTCATGCATGTTTTCGATGTAGGAAGATGCCCTTGAACCTGGAGATTTGGGACCCATGCGATGGGTAGCACGCAGTATTACTTTAAAGGGTCTGCGTTTGCTCACCCAACCTCACCAAAGCTCTCAGCCCCAAGAGTGTCCACCCTTATGTCTCATCCAGCTGTGGGTCTAGATATGGTCAATCCAGGTTGCATCACAGCCCCTGAACGAATTGTGTAAGAATTTCTCTCTCTTTCCCTGTCTTTGTTTCATGGGTTTTTAAAAGTAATTTATTTTTATAATGGGGTTTAGCTGCTTTTCACGGCTGTGTTTAGGCCGCTTTACACCCACTTGACACACTAACAGAGAGATATCAATACATAGGTTTTAAGATTATTACTAGTCAGATATATTCTTGTGCGGTGAATCGGGCGTGTTGAGTCCAGGTCTCTGAGCAAGGAGTAGGTCTTGTCTATTACATATTGGGTTTATGGAACGGTATCTGAGCTAATTTGAAACTCTTGTTTTATGTATCACCCCACCTCACCTTTCCCGTTAAGCAGCCATAGTGTGTTTTCTGCATGTGTGACTCTGTTCTGTTTTGTAATTCAGTTCAAGTGTAACGGTTTTTACATTCCCTCTATAAGTGACACCTTATGAGAAGTCTCCTTTTCTGTGTGACTTATTTCACTTAGAATCGTCTTACCTAAATCCACTCATCATGCTGCTACTAGCCTTATGACATTGATTTCATGGCTGAGTGATATTCCATTGTACATAAGGACCACAACTTTTTTATCCATTTTTCGCTTTCCTGGGATATTTAAGGTGGAAGGAAGTGGAGGTCCTTGTCAACAGAGCAGCCCTAAACTTTGGGGTGCTTGTGTCTTGCTGATTTTCAATTTTCCCACTTTATCCCCCCATGCGTGGAAGTGCCCTATGCTCTCTAAGCTGTGTTTTTTAGATGTTTCAGGACCCACCGTACACTTCTCCAGAGTGGCTGTTGGCAATGTACATCCCGCCCATCAGTTTAGCAAGGCTCCCATTTCTCCATGGCCTGTCCTGCATTTCTGGTTTTGACACTTTTTTCAGCATTGCCCTTTTGACCGATGGGAAGCGAGACTTCTTTGTAGCGCTGATTTGCCTTTCCAGGTTGCTTGGTTGGCCAAAACGGGCGTATGCGTTTTTTCCTGAATATATTCAGGAAAAAACGCATACGCCCTTTTTGGCCAAGGCATCATTGTCAACGTTTTGCCGCTTTTCATGTGCTTTAAAGGCGATTCGAATCTACCTCCTGAAATCTGTTTCCTGCAATTCTGCCTTGATTTCTAATCCTCTTCTTTGCCTTCCGTCAATATATTTGTGGACGAGAGTTATCATTTATAACTCTGCAGGTTTGTGAATTGCAGTGCCCTGAAGCTCCATTTTACAAGTCGCTTTTTTGGGAGCCGGCCGCAGAAGCGCCGGATGGCTTCAGGCCCTGTTCTGGTTCCGGGGGGCAGGCTGAGCCTGTGGTTAATTCTTCTTCCTGATGGGAAAATAGAGTGACCTGTGCCTGTCCCAACACCAAGAGCTAGTCTCTCATTGGTTCCCCGTCTTCCCGTTCATCCTCAGGACAAATTGCAACCTGTACGGAACAGGAGGTTAAAGGTGCTGATGCTCCAAGTAGGGAGATTGCTAGTAAAGTGGCTGGAATGGCGAACCCGAGCACAAGGAGATGAGAAATGAGGTGCGTTTTAGAAACCTTTCCCCATCACACGGTGTACCATCTTCTGGGTTTCTCATGCATGTTTTCGATGTAGGAAGATGCCCTTGAACCTGGAGATTTGGGACCCATGCGATGGGTAGCACGCAGTATTACTTTAAAGGGTCTGCGTTTGCTCACCCAACCTCACCAAACCTCTCAGCCCCAAGAGTGTCCACCCTTATGTCTCATCCAGCTGTGGGTCTAGATATGGTCAATCCAGGTTGCATCACAGCCCCTGAACGAATTGTGTAAGAATTTCTCTCTCTTTCCCAGTCTTTGTTTCATGGGTTTTTAAAAGTAATTTATTTTTATAATGGGGTTTAGCTGCTTTTCACGGCTGTGTTTAGGCCGCTTTACACCCACTTGACACACTAACAGAGAGATATCAATACATAGGTTTTAAGATTATTACTAGTCAGATATATTCTTGTGCGGTGAATCGGGCGTGTTGAGTCCAGTTCTCTGAGCAAGGAGTAGGTCTTGTCTATTACATATTGGGTTTATGGAACGGTATCTGAGCTAATTTGAAACTCTTGTTTTATGTATCACCCCACCTCACCTTTCCCGTTAAGCAGCCATAGTGTGTTTTCTGCATGTGTGACTCTGTTCTGTTTTGTAATTCAGTTCAAGTGTAACGGTTTTTACATTCCCTCTATAAGTGACACCTTATGAGAAGTGTCCTTTTCTGTGTGACTTATTTCACTTAGAATCGTCTTACCTAAATCCACTCATCATGCTGCTACTAGCCTTATGACATTGATTTCATGGCTGAGTGATATTCCATTGTACATAAGGACCACAACTTTTTTATCCATTTTTCGCTTTCCTGGGATATTTAAGGTGGAAGGAAGTGGAGGTCCTTGTCAACAGAGCAGCCCTAAACTTTGGGGTGCTTGTGTCTTGCTGATTTTCAATTTTCCCACTTTATCCCCCCATGCGTGGAAGTGCCCTATGCTCTCTAAGCTGTGTTTTTTAGATGTTTCAGGACCCACCGTACACTTCTCCAGAGTGGCTGTTGGCAATGTACATCCCGCCCATCAGTTTAGCAAGGCTCCCATTTCTCCATGGCCTGTCCTGCATTTCTGGTTTTGACACTTTTTTCAGCATTGCCCTTTTGACCGATGGGAAGCGAGACTTCTTTGTAGCGCTGATTTGCCTTTCCAGGTTGCTTGGTTGGCCAAAACGGGCGTATGCGTTTTTTCCTGAATATATTCAGGAAAAAACGCATACGCCCTTTTTGGCCAAGGCATCATTGTCAACGTTTTGCCGCTTTTCATGTGCTTTAAAGGCGATTCGAATCTACCTCTTGAAATCTGTTTCCTGCAATTCTGCCTTGATTTCTAATCCTCTTCTTTGCCTTCCGTCAATATATTTGTGGACGAGAGTTATCATTTATAACTCTGCAGGTTTGTGAATTGCAGTGCCCTGAAGCTCCATTTTACAAGTCGCTTTTTTGGGAGCCGGCCGCAGAAGCGCCGGATGGCTTCAGGCCCTGTTCTGGTTCCGGGGGGCAGGCTGAGCCTGTGGTTAATTCTTCTTCCTGATGGGAAAATAGAGTGACCTGTGCCTGTCCCAACACCAAGAGCTAGTCTCTCATTGGTTCCCCGTCTTCCCGTTCATCCTCAGGACAAATTGCAACCTGTACGGAACAGGAGGTTAAAGGTGCTGATGCTCCAAGTAGGGAGATTGCTAGTAAAGTGGCTGGAATGGCGAACCCGAGCACAAGGAGATGAGAAATGAGGTGCGTTTTAGAAACCTTTCCCCATCACACGGTGTACCATCTTCTGGGTTTCTCATGCATGTTTTCGATGTAGGAAGATGCCCTTGAACCTGGAGATTTGGGACCCATGCGATGGGTAGCACGCAGTATTACTTTAAAGGGTCTGCGTTTGCTCACCCAACCTCACCAAACCTCTCAGCCCCAAGAGTGTCCACCCTTATGTCTCATCCAGCTGTGGGTCTAGATATGGTCAATCCAGGTTGCATCACAGCCCCTGAACGAATTGTGTAAGAATTTCTCTCTCTTTCCCAGTCTTTGTTTCATGGGTTTTTAAAAGTAATTTATTTTTATAATGGGGTTTAGCTGCTTTTCACGGCTGTGTTTAGGCCGCTTTACACCCACTTGACACACTAACAGAGAGATATCAATACATAGGTTTTAAGATTATTACTAGTCAGATATATTCTTGTGCGGTGAATCGGGCGTGTTGAGTCCAGTTCTCTGAGCAAGGAGTAGGTCTTGTCTATTACATATTGGGTTTATGGAACGGTATCTGAGCTAATTTGAAACTCTTGTTTTATGTATCACCCCACCTCACCTTTCCCGTTAAGCAGCCATAGTGTGTTTTCTGCATGTGTGACTCTGTTCTGTTTTGTAATTCAGTTCAAGTGTAACGGTTTTTACATTCCCTCTATAAGTGACACCTTATGAGAAGTGTCCTTTTCTGTGTGACTTATTTCACTTAGAATCGTCTTACCTAAATCCACTCATCATGCTGCTACTAGCCTTATGACATTGATTTCATGGCTGAGTGATATTCCATTGTACATAAGGACCACAACTTTTTTATCCATTTTTCGCTTTCCTGGGATATTTAAGGTGGAAGGAAGTGGAGGTCCTTGTCAACAGAGCAGCCCTAAACTTTGGGGTGCTTGTGTCTTGCTGATTTTCAATTTTCCCACTTTATCCCCCCATGCGTGGAAGTGCCCTATGCTCTCTAAGCTGTGTTTTTTAGATGTTTCAGGACACACCGTACACTTCTCCAGAGTGGCTGTTGGCAATGTACATCCCGCCCATCAGTGTAGCAAGGCTCCCATTTCTTCATGGCCTGTCCTGCATTTCTGGTTTTGACACTTTTTTCAGCATGGCCGTTTTGACCGATGGGAAGCGAGACTTCTTTGTAGCGCTGATTTGCCTTTCCAGGTTGCTTGGTTGGCCAAAAAGGGCGTATGCGTTTTTTCCTGAATATATTCAGGAAAAAACGCATACGCCCTTTTTGGCCAAGGGCATCATTGTCAACGTTTTGCCGCTTTTCATGTGCTTTAAAGGCGATTCGAATCTACCTCCTGAAATCTGTTTCCTGCAATTCTGCCTTGATTTCTAATCCTCTTCTTTGCCTTCCCTCAATATATTTGTGGACGAGAGTTATCATTTATAACTCTGCAGGTTTGTGAATTGCAGTGCCCTGAAGCTCCATTTTACAAGTCGCTTTTTTGGGAGCCGGCCGCAGAAGCGCCGGATGGCTTCAGGCCCTGTTCTGGTTCCGGGGGGCAGGCTGAGCCTGTGGTTAATTCTTCTTCCTGATGGGAAAATAGAGTGACCTGTGCCTGTCCCAACACCAAGAGCTAGTCTCTCATTGGTTCCCCGTCTTCCCGTTCATCCTCAGGACAAATTGCAACCTGTACGGAACAGGAGGTTAAAGGTGCTGATGCTCCAAGTAGGGAGATTGCTAGTAAAGTGGCTGGAATGGCGAACCCGAGCACAAGGAGATGAGAAATGAGGTGCGTTTTAGAAACCTTTCCCCATCACACGGTGTACCATCTTCTGGGTTTCTCATGCATGTTTTCGATGTAGGAAGATGCCCTTGAACCTGGAGATTTGGGACCCATGCGATGGGTAGCACGCAGTATTACTTTAAAGGGTCTGCGTTTGCTCACCCAACCTCACCAAAGCTCTCAGCCTCAAGAGTGTCCACCCTTATGTCTCATCCAGCTGTGGATATAGATATGGTCAATCCAGGTTGCATCACAGCCCCTGAACGAATTGTGTAAGAATTTCTCTCTCTTTCCCTGTCTTTGTTTCATGGGTTTTTAAAAGTAATTTATTTTTATAATGGGGTTTAGCTGCTTTTCACGACTGTGTTTAGGCCGCTTTACACCCACTTGACACACTAACAGAGAGATATCAATACATAGGTTTTAAGATTATTACTAGTCAGATATATTCTTGTGCGGTGAATCGGGCGTGTTGAGTCCAGGTCTCTGAGCAAGGAGTAGGTCTTGTCTATTACATATTGGGTTTATGGAACGGTATCTGAGCTAATTTGAAACTCTTGTTTTATGTATCACCCCACCTCACCTTTCCCGTTAAGCAGCCATAGTGTGTTTTCTGCATGAGTGACTCTGTTCTGTTTTGTAATTCAGTTCAAGTGTAACGGTTTTTACATTCCCTCTATAAGTGACACCTTATGAGAAGTGTCCTTTTCTGTGTGACTTATTTCACTTAGAATCGTCTTACCTAAATCCACTCATCATGCTGCTACTAGCCTTATGACATTGATTTCATGGCTGAGTGATATTCCATTGTACATATGGACCACAACTTTTTTATCCATTTTTCGCTTTCCTGGGATATTTAAGGTGGAAGGAAGTGGAGGTCCTTGTCAACAGAGCAGCCCTAAACTTTGGGGTGCTTGTGTCTTGCTGATTTTCAATTTTCCCACTTTATCCCCCCATGCGTGGAAGTGCCCTATGCTCTCTAAGCTGTGTTTTTTAGATGTTTCAGGACACACTGTACACTTCTCCAGAGTGGCTGTTGGCAATGTACATCCCGCCCATCAGTGTAGCAAGGCTCCCATTTCTCCATGGCCTGTCCTGCATTTCTGGTTTTGATACTTTTTTCAGCATGGCCCTTTTGACCGATGGGAAGCGAGACTTCTTTGTAGCGCTGATTTGCCTTTCCAGGTTGCTTGGTTGGCCAAAAAGGGCGTATGCGTTTTTTCCTGAATATATTCAGGAAAAAACGCATACGCCCTTTTTGGCCAAGGGCATCATTGTCAACGTTTTGCCGCTTTTCATGTGCTTTAAAGGCGATTCGAATCTACCTCCTGAAATCTGTTTCCTGCAATTCTGCCTTGATTTCTAATCCTCTTCTTTGCCTTCCCTCAATATATTTGTGGACGAGAGTTATCATTTATAACTCTGCAGGTTTGTGAATTGCAGTGCCCTGAAGCTCCATTTTACAAGTCGCTTTTTTGGGAGCCGGCCGCAGAAGCGCCGGATGGCTTCAGGCCCTGTTCTGGTTCCGGGGGGCAGGCTGAGCCTGTGGTTAATTCTTCTTCCTGATGGGAAAATAGAGTGACCTGTGCCTGTCCCAACACCAAGAGCTAGTCTCTCATTGGTTCCCCGTCTTCCCGTTCATCCTCAGGACAAATTGCAACCTGTACGGAACAGGAGGTTAAAGGTGCTGATGCTCCAAGTAGGGAGATTGCTAGTAAAGTGGCTGGAATGGCGAACCCGAGCACAAGGAGATGAGAAATGAGGTGCGTTTTAGAAACCTTTCCCCATCACACGGTGTACCATCTTCTGGGTTTCTCATGCATGTTTTCGATGTAGGAAGATGCCCTTGAACCTGGAGATTTGGGACCCATGCGATGGGTAGCACGCAGTATTACTTTAAAGGGTCTGCGTTTGCTCACCCAACCTCACCAAACCTCTCAGCCCCAAGAGTGTCCACCCTTATGTCTCATCCAGCTGTGGGTCTAGATATGGTCAATCCAGGTGGCATCACAGCCCCTGAACGAATTGTGTAAGAATTTCTCTCTCTTTCCCTGTCTTTGTTTCATGGGTTTTTAAAAGTAATTTATTTTTATAATGGGGTTTAGCTGCTTTTCACGGCTGTGTTTAGGCCGCTTTACACCCACTTGACACACTAACAGAGAGATATCAATACATAGGTTTTAAGATTATTACTAGTCAGATATATTCTTGTGCGGTGAATCGGGCGTGTTGAGTCCAGGTCTCTGAGCAAGGAGTAGGTCTTGTCTATTACATATTGGGTTTATGGAACGGTATCTGAGCTAATTTGAAACTCTTGTTTTATGTATCACCCCACCTCACCTTTCCCGTTAAGCAGCCATAGTGTGTTTTCTGCATGTGTGACTCTGTTCTGTTTTGTAATTCAGTTCAAGTGTAACGGTTTTTACATTCCCTCTATAAGTGACACCTTATGAGAAGTCTCCTTTTCTGTGTGACTTATTTCACTTAGAATCGTCTTACCTAAATCCACTCATCATGCTGCTACTAGCCTTATGACATTGATTTCATGGCTGAGTGATATTCCATTGTACATAAGGACCACAACTTTTTTATCCATTTTTCGCTTTCCTGGGATATTTAAGGTGGAAGGAAGTGGAGGTCCTTGTCAACAGAGCAGCCCTAAACTTTGGGGTGCTTGTGTCTTGCTGATTTTCAATTTTCCCACTTTATCCCCCCATGCGTGGAAGTGCCCTATGCTCTCTAAGCTGTGTTTTTTAGATGTTTCAGGACCCACCGTACACTTCTCCAGAGTGGCTGTTGGCAATGTACATCCCGCCCATCAGTTTAGCAAGGCTCCCATTTCTCCATGGCCTGTCCTGCATTTCTGGTTTTGACACTTTTTTCAGCATGGCCCTTTTGACCGATGGGAAGCGAGACTTCTTTGTAGCGCTGATTTGCCTTTCCAGGTTGCTTGGTTGGCCAAAAAGGGCGTATGCGTTTTTTCCTGAATATATTCAGGAAAAAACGCATACGCCCTTTTTGGCCAAGGGCATCATTGTCAACGTTTTGCCGCTTTTCATGTGCTTTAAAGGCGATTCGAATCTACCTCCTGAAATCTGTTTCCTGCAATTCTGCCTTGATATCTAATCCTCTTCTTTGCCTTCCCTCAATATATTTGTGGACGAGAGTTATCATTTATAACTCTGCAGGTTTGTGAATTGCAGTGCCCTGAAGCTCCATTTTACAAGTCGCTTTTTTGGGAGCCGGCCGCAGAAGCGCCGGATGGCTTCAGGCCCTGTTCTGGTTCCGGGGGGCAGGCTGAGCCTGTGGTTAATTCTTCTTCCTGATGGGAAAATAGAGTGACCTGTGCCTGTCCCAACACCAAGAGCTAGTCTCTCATTGGTTCCCAGTCTTCCCGCTCATCCTCAGGACAAATTGCAACCTGTACGGAACAGGAGGTTAAAGGTGCTGATGCTCCAAGTAGGGAGATTGCTAGTAAAGTGGCTGGAATGGCGAACCCGAGCACAAGGAGATGAGAAATGAGGTGCGTTTTAGAAACCTTTCCCCATCACACGGTGTACCATCTTCTGGGTTTCTCATGCATGTTTTCGATGTAGGAAGATGCCCTTGAACCTGGAGATTTGGGACCCATGCGATGGGTAGCACGCAGTATTACTTTAAAGGGTCTGCGTTTGCTCACCCAACCTCACCAAACCTCTCAGCCCCAAGAGTGTCCACCCTTATGTCTCATCCAGCTGTGGGTCTAGATATGGTCAATCCAGGTTGCATCACAGCCCCTGAACGAATTGTGTAAGAATTTCTCTCTCTTTCCCTGTCTTTGTTTCATGGGTTTATAAAAGTAATTTATTTTTATAATGGGGTTTAGCTGCTTTTCACGGCTGTGTTTAGGCTGCTTTACACCCACTTGACACACTAACAGAGAGATATCAATACATAGGTTTTAAGATTATTACTAGTCAGATATATTCTTGTGCGGTGAATCGGGCGTGTTGAGTCCAGTTCTCTGAGCAAGGAGTAGGTCTTGTCTATTACATATTGGGTTTATGGAACGGTATCTGAGCTAATTTGAAACTCTTGTATTATGTATCACCCCACCTCACCTTTCCCGTTAAGCAGCCATAGTGTGTTTTCTGCATGTGTGACTCTGTTCTGTTTTGTAATTCAGTTCAAGTGTAACGGTTTTTACATTCCCTCTATAAGTGACACCTTATGAGAAGTCTCCTTTTCTGTGTGACTTATTTCACTTAGAATCGTCTTACCTAAATCCACTCATCATGCTGCTACTAGCCTTATGACATTGATTTCATGGCTGAGTGATATTCCATTGTACATAAGGACCACAACTTTTGTATCCATTTTTCGCTTTCCTGGGATATTTAAGGTGGAAGGAAGTGGAGGTCCTTGTCAACAGAGCAGCCCTAAACTTTGGGGTGCTTGTGTCTTGCTGATTTTCAATTTTCCCGCTTTATCCCCCCATGCGTGAAAGTGCCCTATGCTCTCTAAGCTGTGTTTTTTAGATGTTTCAGTACCCACCGTACACTTCTCCAGAGTGGCTGTTGGCAATGTACATCCCGCCCATCAGTTTAGCAAGGCTCCCATTTCTCCATGGCCTGTCCTGCATTTCTGGTTTTGACACTTTTTTCAGCATGGCCCTTTTGACCGATGGGAAGGGAGACTTCTTTGTAGCGCTGATTTGCCTTTCCAGGTTGCTTGGTTGGCCAAAAAGGGCGTATGCGTTTTTTCCTGAATATATTCAGGAAAAAACGCATACGCCCTTTTTGGCCAAGGGCATCATTGTCAACGTTTTGCCGCTTTTCATGTGCTTTAAAGGCGATTCGAATCTACCTCCTGAAATCTGTTTCCTGCAATTCTGCCTTGATATCTAATCCTCTTCTTTGCCTTCCCTCAATATATTTGTGGACGAGAGTTATCATTTATAACTCTGCAGGTTTGTGAATTGCAGTGCCCTGAAGCTCCATTTTACAAGTCGCTTTTTTGGGAGCCGGCCGCAGAAGCGCCGGATGGCTTCAGGCCCTGTTCTGGTTCCGGGGGGCAGGCTGAGCCTGTGGTTAATTCTTCTTCCTGATGGGAAAATAGAGTGACCTGTGCCTGTCCCAACACCAAGAGCTAGTCTCTCATTGGTTCCCCGTCTTCCCGTTCATCCTCAGGACAAATTGCAACCTGTACGGAACAGGAGGTTAAAGGTGCTGATGCTCCAAGTAGGGAGATTGCTAGTAAAGTGGCTGGAATGGCGAACCCGAGCACAAGGAGATGAGAAATGAGGTGCGTTTTAGAAACCTTTCCCCATCACACGGTGTACCATCTTCTGGGTTTCTCATGCATGTTTTCGATGTAGGAAGATGCCCTTGAACCTGGAGATTTGGGACCCATGCGATGGGTAGCACGCAATATTACTTTAAAGGGTCTGCGTTTGCTCACCCAACCTCACCAAACCTCTCAGCCCCAAGAGTGTCCACCCTTATGTCTCATCCAGCTGTGGGTCTAGATATGGTCAATCCAGGTTGCATCACAGCCCCTGAACGAATTGTGTAAGAATTTCTCTCTCTTTCCCTGTCTTTGTTTCATGGGTTTTTAAAAGTAATTTATTTTTATAATGGGGTTTAGCTGCTTTTCACGGCTGTGTTTAGGCCGCTTTACACCCACTTGACACACTAACAGAGAGATATCAATACATAGGTTTTAAGATTATTACTAGTCAGATATATTCTTGTGCGGTGAATCGGGCGTGTTGAGTCCAGTTCTCTGAGCAAGGAGTAGGTCTTGTCTATTACATATTGGGTTTATGGAACGGTATCTGAGCTAATTTGAAACTCTTGTTTTATGTATCACCCCACCTCACCTTTCCCGTTAAGCAGCCATAGTGTGTTTTCTGCATGTGTGACTCTGTTCTGTTTTGTAATTCAGTTCAAGTGTAACGGTTTTTACATTCCCTCTATAAGTGACACCTTATGAGAAGTCTCCTTTTCTGTGTGACTTATTTCACTTAGAATCGTCTTACCTAAATCCACTCATCATGCTGCTACTAGCCTTATGACATTGATTTCATGGCTGAGTGATATTCCATTGTACATAAGGACCACAACTTTTGTATCCATTTTTCGCTTTCCTGGGATATTTAAGGTGGAAGGAAGTGGAGGTCCTTGTCAACAGAGCAGCCCTAAACTTTGGGGTGCTTGTGTCTTGCTGATTTTCAATTTTCCCGCTTTATCCCCCCATGCGTGGAAGTGCCCTATGCTCTCTAAGCTGTGTTTTTTAGATGTTTCAGGACACACCGTACACTTCTCCAGAGTGGCTGTTGGCAATGTACATCCCGCCCATCAGTGTAGCAAGGCTCCCATTTCTCCATGGCCTGTCCTGCATTTCTGGTTTTGACACTTTTTTCAGCATGGCCCTTTTGACCGATGGGAAGCGAGCCTTCTTTGTAGCGCTGATTTGCCTTTCCAGGTTGCTTGGTTGGCCAAAAAGGGCGTATGCGTTTTTTCCTGAATATATTCAGGAAAAAACGCATACGCCCTTTTTGGCCAAGGGCATCATTGTCAACGTTTTGCCGCTTTTCATGTGCTTTAAAGGCGATTCGAATCTACCTCCTGAAATCTGTTTCCTGCAATTCTGCCTTGATTTCAAATCCTCTTCTTTGCCTTCCCTCAATATATTTGTGGACGAGAGTTATCATTTATCACTCTGCAGGTTTGTGAATTGCAGTGCCCTGAAGCTCCATTTTACAAGTCGCTTTTTTGGGAGCCGGCCGCAAAAGCGCAGGATGGCTTCAGGCCCTGTTCTGGTTTCGGGGGGCAGGCTGAGCCTGTGGTTAATTCTTCTTCCTGATGGGAAAATAGAGTGACCTGTGCCTGTCCCTACACCAAGAGCTAGTCTCTCATTGGTTCCCCGTCTTCCCGTTCATCCTCAGGACAAATTGCAACCTGTACGGAACAGGAGGTTAAAGGTGCTGATGCTCCAAGTAGGGAGATTGCTAGTAAAGTGGCTGGAATGGCGAACCCGAGCACAAGGAGATGAGAAATGAGGTGCGTTTTAGAAACCTTTCCCCATCACACGGTGTACCATCTTCTGGGTTTCTCATGCATGTTTTCGATGTAGGAAGATGCCCTTGAACCTGGAGATTTGGGACCCATGCGATGGGTAGCACGCAGTATTACTTTAAAGGGTCTGCGTTTGCTCACCCAACCTCACCAAACCTCTCAGCCCCAAGAGTGTCCACCTTTATGTCTCATCCAGCTGTGGGTCTAGATATGGTCAATCCAGGTTGCATCACAGCCCCTGAACGAATTGTGTAAGAATTTCTCTCTCTTTCCCTGTCTTTGTTTCATGGGTTTTTAAAAGTAATTTATTTTTATAATGGGGTTTAGCTGCTTTTCACGGCTGTGTTTAGGCCGCTTTACACCCACTTGACACACTAACAGAGAGATATCAATACATAGGTTTTAAGATTATTACTAGTCAGATATATTCTTGTGCGGTGAATCGGGCGTGTTGAGTCCAGTTCTCTGAGCAAGGAGTAGGTCTTGTCTATTACATATTGGGTTTATGGAACGGTATCTGAGCTAATTTGAAACTCTTGTTTCATGTATCACCCCACCTCACCTTTCCCGTTAAGCAGCCATAGTGTGTTTTCTGCATGTGTGACTCTGTTCTGTTTTGTAATTCAGTTCAAGTGTAACGGTTTTTACATTCCCTCTATAAGTGACACCTTATGAGAAGTGTCCTTTTCTGTGTGACTTATTTCACTTAGAATCGTCTTACCTAAATCCACTCATCATGCTGCTACTAGCCTTATGACATTGATTTCATGGCTGAGTGATATTCCATTGTACATAAGGACCACAACTTTTGTATCCATTTTTCGCTTTCCTGGGATGTTTAAGGTGGAAGGAAGTGGAGGTCCTTGTCAACAGAGCAGCCCTAAACTTTGGGGTGCTTGTGTCTTGCTGATTTTCAATTTTCCCGCTTTATCCACCCATGCGTGGAAGTGCCCTATGCTCTCTAAGCTGTGTTTTTTAGATGTTTCAGGACACACCGTACACTTCCCCAGAGTGGCTGTTGGCAATGTACATCCCGCCCATCAGTGTAGCAAGGCTCCCATTTCTCCATGGCCTGTCCTGCATTTCTGGTTTTGACACTTTTTTCAGCATGGCCCTTTTGACCGATGGGAAGCGAGCCTTCTTTGTAGCGCTGATTTGCCTTTCCAGGTTGCTTGGTTGGCCAAAAAGGGCGTATGCGTTTTTTCCTGAATATATTCAGGAAAAAACGCATACGCCCTTTTTGGCCAAGGGCATCATTGTCAACGTTTTGCCGCTTTTCATGTGCTTTAAAGGCGATTCGAATCTACCTCCTGAAATCTGTTTCCTGCAATTCTGCCTTGATTTCTAATCCTCTTCTTTGCCTTCCCTCAATATATTTGTGGACGAGAGTTATCATTTATAACTCTGCAGGTTTGTGAATTGCAGTGCCCTGAAGCTCCATTTTACAAGTCGCTTTTTTGGGAGCCGGCCGCAAAAGCGCAGGATGGCTTCAGGCCCTGTTCTGGTTCCGGGGGGCAGGCTGAGCCTGTGGTTAATTCTTCTTCCTGATGGGAAAATAGAGTGACCTGTGCCTGTCCCTACACCAAGAGCTAGTCTCTCATTGGTTCCCCGTCTTCCCGTTCATCCTCAGGACAAATTGCAACCTGTACGGAACAGGAGGTTAAAGGTGCTGATGCTCCAAGTAGGGAGATTGCTAGTAAAGTGGCTGGAATGGCGAACCCGAGCACAAGGAGATGAGAAATGAGGTGCGTTTTAGAAACCTTTCCCCATCACACGGTGAACCATCTTCTGGGTTTCTCATGCATGTTTTCGATGTAGGAAGATGCCCTTGAACCTGGAAATTTGGGACCCATGTGATGGGTAGCACGCAGTATTACTTTAAAGGGTCTGCGTTTGCTCACCCAACCTCACCAAACCTCTCAGCCCCAAGAGTGTCCACCCTTATGTCTCATCCAACTGTGGGTCTAGATATGGTCAATCCAGGTTGCATCACAGCCCCTGAACGAATTGTGTAAGAATTTCTCTCTCTTTCCCTGTCTTTGTTTCATGGGTTTTTAAAAGTAATTTATTTTTATAATGGGGTTTAGCTGCTTTTCACGGCTGTGTTTAGGCCGCTTTACACCCACTTGACACACTAACAGAGAGATATCAATACATAGGTTTTAAGATTATTACTAGTCAGATATATTCTTGTGCGGTGAATCGGGCGTGTTGAGTCCAGTTCTCTGAGCAAGGAGTAGGTCTTGTCTATTACATATTGGGTTTATGGAACGGTATCTGAGCTAATTTGAAACTCTTGTTTTATGTATCACCCCACCTCACCTTTCCCGTTAAGCAGCCATAGTGTGTTTTCTGCATGTGTGACTCTGTTCTGTTTTGTAATTCAGTTCAAGTGTAACGGTTTTTACATTCCCTCTATAAGTGACACCTTATGAGAAGTGTCCTTTTCTGTGTGACTTATTTCACTTAGAATCGTCTTACCTAAATCCACTCATCATGCTGCTACTAGCCTTATGACATTGATTTCATGGCTGAGTGATATTCCATTGTACATAAGGACCACAACTTTTGTATCCATTTTTAGCTTTCCTGGGATATTTAAGGTGGAAGGAAGTGGAGGTCCTTGTCAACAGAGCAGCCCTAAACTTTGGGGTGCTTGTGTCTTGCTGATTTTCAATTTTCCCGCTTTATCCCCCCATGCGTGGAAGTGCCCTATGCTCTCTAAGCTCTGTTTTTTAGATGTTTCAGGACACACCGTACACTTCTCCAGAGTGGCTGTTGGCAATGTACATCCCGCCCATCAGTGTAGCAAGGCTCCCATTTCTCCATGGCCTGTCCTGCATTTCTGGTTTTGACACTTTTTTCAGCATGGCCCTTTTGACCGATGGGAAGCGAGCCTTCTTTGTAGCGCTGATTTGCCTTTCCAGGTTGCTTGGTTGGCCAAAAAGGGCGTATGCGTTTTTTCCTGAATATATTCAGGAAAAAACGCATACGCCCTTTTTGGCCAAGGGCATCATTGTCAACGTTTTGCCGCTTTTCATGTGCTTTAAAGGCGATTCGAATCTACCTCCTGAAATCTGTTTCCTGCAATTCTGCCTTGATTTCTAATCCTCTTCTTTGCCTTCCCTCAATATATTTGTGGACGAGAGTTATCATTTATAACTCTGCAGGTTTGTGAATTGCAGTGCCCTGAAGCTCCATTTTACAAGTCGCTTTTTTGGGAGCCGGCCGCAAAAGCGCAGGATGGCTTCAGGCCCTGTTCTGGTTCCGGGGGGCAGGCTGAGCCTGTGGTTAATTCTTCTTCCTGATGGGAAAATAGAGTGACCTGTGCCTGTCCCTACACCAAGAGCTAGTCTCTCATTGGTTCCCCGTCTTCCCGTTCATCCTCAGGACAAATTGCAACCTGTACGGAACAGGAGGTTAAAGGTGCTGATGCTCCAAGTAGGGAGATTGCTAGTAAAGTGGCTGGAATGGCGAACCCGAGCACAAGCAGATGAGAAATGAGGTGCGTTTTAGAAACCTTTCCCCATCACACGGTGTACCATCTTCTGGGTTTCTCATGCATGTTTTCGATGTAGGAAGATGCCCTTGAACCTGGAGATTTGGGACCCATGCGATGGGTAGCACGCAGTATTACTTTAAAGGGTCTGCGTTTGCTCACCCAACCTCACCAAAGCTCTCAGCCCCAAGAGTGTCCACCCTTATGTCTCATCCAGCTGTGGGTCTAGATATGGTCAATCCAGGTTGCATCACAGCCCCTGAACGAATTGTGTAAGAATTTCTCTCTCTTTCCCTGTCTTTGTTTCATGGGTTTTTTAAAGTAATTTATTTTTATAATGGGGTTTAGCTGCTTTTCACGGCTGTGTTTAGGCCGCTTTACACCCACTTGACACACTAACAGAGAGATATCAATACATAGGTTTTAAGATTATTACTAGTCAGATATATTCTTGTGCGGTGAATCGGGCGTGTTGAGTCCAGTTCTCTGAGCAAGGAGTAGGTCTTGTCTATTACATATTGGGTTTATGGAACGGTATCTGAGCTAATTTGAAACTCTTGTTTTATGTATCACCCCACCTCACCTTTCCCGTTAAGCAGCCATAGTGTGTTTTCTGCATGTGTGACTCTGTTCTGTTTTGTAATTCAGTTCAAGTGTAACGGTTTTTACATTCCCTCTATAAGTGACACCTTATGAGAAGTGTCCTTTTCTGTGTGACTTATTTCACTTAGAATCGTCTTACCTAAATCCACTCATCATGCTGCTACTAGCCTTATGACATTGATTTCATGGCTGAGTGATATTCCATTGTACATATGGACCACAACTTTTTTATCCATTTTTCGCTTTCCTGGGATATTTAAGGTGGAAGGAAGTGGAGGTCCTTGTCAACAGAGCAGCCCTAAACTTTGGGGTGCTTGTGTCTTGCTGATTTTCAATTTTCCCACTTTATCCCCCCATGCGTGGAAGTGCCCTATGCTCTCTAAGCTGTGTTTTTTAGATGTTTCAGGACACACCGTACACTTCTCCAGAGTGGCTGTTGGCAATGTACATCCCGCCCATCAGTGTAGCAAGGCTCCCATTTCTCCATGGCCTGTCCTGCATTTCTGGTTTTGACACTTTTTTCAGCATGGCCCTTTTGACCGATGGGAAGCGAGCCTTCTTTGTAGCGCTGATTTGCCTTTCCAGGTTGCTTGGTTGGCCAAAAAGGGCGTATGCGTTTTTTCCTGAATATATTCAGGAAAAAACGCATACGCCCTTTTTGGCCAAGGGCATCATTGTCAACGTTTTGCCGCTTTTCATGTGCTTTAAAGGCGATTCGAATCTACCTCCTGAAATCTGTTTCCTGCAATTCTGCCTTGATTTCAAATCCTCTTCTTTGCCTTCCCTCAATATATTTGTGGACGAGAGTTATCATTTATCACTCTGCAGGTTTGTGAATTGCAGTGCCCTGAAGCTCCATTTTACAAGTCGCTTTTTTGGGAGCCGGCCGCAAAAGCGCCGGATGGCTTCAGGCCCTGTTCTGGTTCCGGGGGGCAGGCTGAGCCTGTGGTTAATTCTTCTTCCTGATGGGAAAATAGAGTGACCTGTGCCTGTCCCAACACCAAGAGCTAGTCTCTCATTGGTTCCCCGTCTTCCCGTTCATCCTCAGGACAAATTGCAACCTGTACGGAACAGGAGGTTAAAGGTGCTGATGCTCCAAGTAGGGAGATTGCTAGTAAAGTGGCTGGAATGGCGAACCCGAGCACAAGGAGATGAGAAATGAGGTGCGTTTTAGAAACCGTTCCCCATCACACGGTGTACCATCTTCTGGGTTTCTCATGCATGTTTTCGATGTAGGAAGATGCCCTTGAACCTGGAGATTTGGGACCCATGCGATGGGTAGCACGCAGTATTACTTTAAAGGGTCTGCGTTTGCTCACCCAACCTCACCAAACCTCTCAGCCCCAAGAGTGTCCACCCTTATGTCTCATCCAGCTGTGGGTCTAGATATGGTCAATCCAGGTTGCATCACAGCCCCTGAACGAATTGTGTAAGAATTTCTCTCTCTTTCCCTGTCTTTGTTTCATGGGTTTTTTAAAGTAATTTATTTTTATAATGGGGTTTAGCTGCTTTTCACGGCTGTGTTTAGGCCGCTTTACACCCACTTGACACACTAACAGAGAGATATCAATACATAGGTTTTAAGATTATTACTAGTCAGATATATTCTTGTGCGGTGAATCGGGCGTGTTGAGTCCAGTTCTCTGAGCAAGGAGTAGGTCTTGTCTATTCCATATTGGGTTTATGGAACGGTATCTGAGCTAATTTGAAACTCTTGTTTTATGTATCACCCCACCTCACCTTTCCCGTTAAGCAGCCATAGTGTGTTTTCTGCATGTGTGACTCTGTTCTGTTTTGTAATTCAGTTCAAGTGTAACGGTTTTTACATTCCCTCTATAAGTGACACCTTATGAGAAGTGTCCTTTTCTGTGTGACTTATTTCACTTAGAATCGTCTTACCTAAATCCACTCATCATGCTGCTACTAGCCTTTTGACATTGATTTCATGGCTGAGTGATATTCCATTGTACATAAGGACCACAATTTTGTATCCATTTTTAGCTTTCCTGGGATATTTAAGGTGGAAGGAAGTGGAGGTCCTTGTCAACAGAGCAGCCCTAAACTTTGGGGTGCTTGTGTCTTGCTGATTTTCAATTTTCTCGCTTTATCCCCCCATGCGTGGAAGTGCCCTATGCTCTCTAAGCTGTGTTTTTTAGATGTTTCAGGACACACCGTACACTTCTCCAGAGTGGCTGTTGGCAATGTACATCCCGCCCATCAGTGTAGCAAGGCTCCCATTTCTCCATGGCCTGTCCTGCATTTCTGGTTTTGACACTTTTTTCAGCATGGCCCTTTTGACCGATGGGAAGCGAGCCTTCTTTGTAGCGCTGATTTGCCTTTCCAGGTTGCTTGGTTGGCCAAAAAGGGCGTATGCGTTTTTTCCTGAATATATTCAGGAAAAAACGCATACGCCCTTTTTGGCCAAGGGCATCATTGTCAACGTTTTGCCGCTTTTCATGTGCTTTAAAGGCGATTCGAATCTACCTCCTGAAATCTGTTTCCTGCAATTCTGCCTTGATTTCAAATCCTCTTCTTTGCCTTCCCTCAATATATTTGTGGACGAGAGTTATCATTTATCACTCTGCAGGTTTGTGAATTGCAGTGCCCTGAAGCTCCATTTTACAAGTCGCTTTTTTGGGAGCCGGCCGCAAAAGCGCCGGATGGCTTCAGGCCCTGTTCTGGTTCCGGGGGGCAGGCTGAGCCTGTGGTTAATTCTTCTTCCTGATGGGAAAATAGAGTGACCTGTGCCTGTCCCAACACCAAGAGCTAGTCTCTCATTGGTTCCCCGTCTTCCCGTTCATCCTCAGGACAAATTGCAACCTGTACGGAACAGGAGGTTAAAGGTGCTGATGCTCCAAGTAGGGAGATTGCTAGTAAAGTGGCTGGAATGGCGAACCCGAGCACAAGGAGATGAGAAATGAGGTGCGTTTTAGAAACCGTTCCCCATCACACGGTGTACCATCTTCTGGGTTTCTCATGCATGTTTTCGATGTAGGAAGATGCCCTTGAACCTGGAGATTTGGGACCCATGCGATGGGTAGCACGCAGTATTACTTTAAAGGGTCTGCGTTTGCTCACCCAACCTCACCAAACCTCTCAGCCCCAAGAGTGTCCACCCTTATGTCTCATCCAGCTGTGGGTCTAGATATGGTCAATCCAGGTTGCATCACAGCCCCTGAACGAATTGTGTAAGAATTTCTCTCTCTTTCCCTGTCTTTGTTTCATGGGTTTTTAAAAGTAATTTATTTTTATAATGGGGTTTAGCTGCTTTTCACGGCTGTGTTTAGGCCGCTTTACACCCACTTGACACACTAACAGAGAGATATCAATACATAGGTTTTAAGATTATTACTAGTCAGATATATTCTTGTGCGGTGAATCGGGCGTGTTGAGTCCAGTTCTCTGAGCAAGGAGTAGGTCTTGTCTATTACATATTGGGTTTATGGAACGGTATCTGAGCTAATTTGAAACTCTTGTTTTATGTATCACCCCACCTCACCTTTCCCGTTAAGCAGCCATAGTGTGTTTTCTGCATGTGTGACTCTGTTCTGTTTTGTAATTCAGTTCAAGTGTAACGGTTTTTACATTCCCTCTATAAGTGACACCTTATGAGAAGTGTCCTTTTCTGTGTGACTTATTTCACTTAGAATCGTCTTACCTAAATCCACTCATCATGCTGCTACTAGCCTTATGACATTGATTTCATGGCTGAGTGATATTCCATTGTACATAAGGACCACAACTTTTTTATCCATTTTTCGCTTTCCTGGGATATTTAAGGTGGAAGGAAGTGGAGGTCCTTGTCAACAGAGCAGCCCTAAACTTTGGGGTGCTTGTGTCTTGCTGATTTTCAATTTTCCCACTTTATCCCCCCATGCGTGGAAGTGCCCTATGCTCTCTAAGCTGTGTTTTTTAGATGTTTCAGGACACACCGTACACTTCTCCAGAGTGGCTGTTGGCAATGTACATCCCGCCCATCAGTGTAGCAAGGCTCCCATTTCTCCATGGCCTGTCCTGCATTTCTGGTTTTGACACTTTTTTCAGCATGGCCCTTTTGACCGATGGGAAGCGAGACTTCTTTGTAGCGCTGATTTGCCTTTCCAGGTTGCTTGGTTGGCCAAAAAGGGCGTATGCGTTTTTTCCTGAATATATTCAGGAAAAAACGCATACGCCCTTTTTGGCCAAGGGCATCATTGTCAACGTTTTGCCGCTTTTCATGTGCTTTAAAGGCGATTCGAATCTACCTCCTGAAATCTGTTTCCTGCAATTCTGCCTTGATTTCAAATCCTCTTCTTTGCCTTCCCTCAATATATTTGTGGACGAGAGTTGTCATTTATAACTCTGCAGGTTTGTGAATTGCAGTGCCCTGAAGCTCCATTTTACAAGTCGCTTTTTTGGGAGCCGGCCGCAGAAGCGCCGGATGGCTTCAGGCCCTGTTCTGGTTCCCGGGGGCAGGCTGAGCCTTTGGTTAATTCTTCTTCCTGATGGGAAAATAGAGTGACCTGTGCCTGTCCCAACACCAAGAGCTAGTCTCTCATTGGTTCCCCG
This sequence comes from Balaenoptera physalus, assembly GCF_965194825.1. Classification (NCBI taxonomy): domain Eukaryota; kingdom Metazoa; phylum Chordata; class Mammalia; order Artiodactyla; family Balaenopteridae; genus Balaenoptera; species Balaenoptera physalus. The sequence continues at coordinate 741,514 of NW_028126349.1, read as the reverse complement.
TCTTCCCGTTCATCCTCAGGACAAATTGCAACCTGTACGGAACAGGAGGTTAAAGGTGCTGATGCTCCAAGTAGGGAGATTGCTAGTAAAGTGGCTGGAATGGCGAACCCGAGCACAAGGAGATGAGAAATGAGGTGCGTTTTAGAAACCTTTCCCCATCACACGGTGTACCATCTTCTGGGTTTCTCATGCATGTTTTCGATGTAGGAAGATGCCCTTGAACCTGGAGATTTGGGACCCATGCGATGGGTAGCACGCAGTATTACTTTAAAGGGTCTGCGTTTGCTCACCCAACCTCACCAAACCTCTCAGCCCCAAGAGTGTCCACCCTTATGTCTCATCCAGCTGTGGGTCTAGATATGGTCAATCCAGGTTGCATCACAGCCCCTGAACGAATTGTGTAAGAATTTCTCTCTCTTTCCCTGTCTTTGTTTCATGGGTTTTTAAAAGTAATTTATTTTTATAATGGGGTTTAGCTGCTTTTCACGGCTGTGTTTAGGCCGCTTTACACCCACTTGACACACTAACAGAGAGATATCAATACATAGGTTTTAAGATTATTACTAGTCAGATATATTCTTGTGCGGTGAATCGGGCGTGTTGAGTCCAGTTCTCTGAGCAAGGAGTAGGTCTTGTCTATTACATATTGGGTTTATGGAACGGTATCTGAGCTAATTTGAAACTCTTGTTTTATGTATCACCCCACCTCACCTTTCCCGTTAAGCAGCCATAGTGTGTTTTCTGCATGTGTGACTCTGTTCTGTTTTGTAATTCAGTTCAAGTGTAACGGTTTTTACATTCCCTCTATAAGTGACACCTTATGAGAAGTCTCCTTTTCTGTGTGACTTATTTCACTTAGAATCGTCTTACCTAAATCCACTCATCATGCTGCTACTAGCCTTATGACATTGATTTCATGGCTGAGTGATATTCCATTGTACATAAGGACCACAACTTTTGTATCCCTTTTTCGCTTTCCTGGGATATTTAAGGTGGAAGGAAGTGGAGGTCCTTGTCAACAGAGCAGCCCTAAACTTTGGGGTGCTTGTGTCTTGCTGATTTTCAATTTTCCCGCTTTATCCCCCCATGCGTGGAAGTGCCCTATGCTCTCTAAGCTGTGTTTTTTAGATGTTTCAGGACCCACCGTACACTTCTCCAGAGTGGCTGTTGGCAATGTACATCCCGCCCATCAGTGTAGCAAGGCTCCCATTTCTCCATGGCCTGTCCTGCATTTCTGGTTTTGACACTTTTTTCAGCATGGCCCTTTTGACCGATGGGAAGCGAGCCTTCTTTGTAGCGCTGATTTGCCTTTCCAGGTTGCTTGGTTGGCCAAAAAGGGCGTATGCGTTTTTTCCTGAATATATTCAGGAAAAAACGCATACGCCCTTTTTGGCCAAGGGCATCATTGTCAACGTTTTGCCGCTTTTCATGTGCTTTAAAGGCGATTCGAATCTACCTCCTGAAATCTGTTTCCTGCAATTCTGCCTTGATATCTAATCCTCTTCTTTGCCTTCCCTCAATATATTTGTGGACGAGAGTTATCATTTATAACTCTGCAGGTTTGTGAATTGCAGTGCCCTGAAGCTCCATTTTACAAGTCGCTTTTTTGGGAGCCGGCCGCAGAAGCGCCGGATGGCTTCAGGCCCTGTTCTGGTTCCGGGGGGCAGGCTGAGCCTGTGGTTAATTCTTCTTCCTGATGGGAAAATAGAGTGACCTGTGCCTGTCCCAACACCAAGAGCTAGTCTCTCATTGGTTCCCCGTCTTCCCGTTCATCCTCAGGACAAATTGCAACCTGTACGGAACAGGAGGTTAAAGGTGCTGATGCTCCAAGTAGGGAGATTGCTAGTAAAGTGGCTGGAATGGCGAACCCGAGCACAAGGAGATGAGAAATGAGGTGCGTTTTAGAAACCTTTCCCCATCACACGGTGTACCATCTTCTGGGTTTCTCATGCATGTTTTCGATGTAGGAAGATGCCCTTGAACCTGGAGATTTGGGACCCATGCGATGGGTAGCACGCAGTATTACTTTAAAGGGTCTGCGTTTGCTCACCCAACCTCACCAAACCTCTCAGCCCCAAGAGTGTCCACCCTTATGTCTCATCCAGCTGTGGGTCTAGATATGGTCAATCCAGGTTGCATCACAGCCCCTGAACGAATTGTGTAAGAATTTCTCTCTCTTTCCCTGTCTTTGTTTCATGGGTTTTTAAAAGTAATTTATTTTTATAATGGGGTTTAGCTGCTTTTCACGGCTGTGTTTAGGCCGCTTTACACCCACTTGACACACTAACAGAGAGATATCAATACATAGGTTTTAAGATTATTACTAGTCAGATATATTCTTGTGCGGTGAATCGGGCGTGTTGAGTCCAGTTCTCTGAGCAAGGAGTAGGTCTTGTCTATTACATATTGGGTTTATGGAACGGTATCTGAGCTAATTTGAAACTCTTGTTTTATGTATCACCCCACCTCACCTTTCCCGTTAAGCAGCCATAGTGTGTTTTCTGCATGTGTGACTCTGTTCTGTTTTGTAATTCAGTTCAAGTGTAACGGTTTTTACATTCCCTCTATAAGTGACACCTTATGAGAAGTCTCCTTTTCTGTGTGACTTATTTCACTTAGAATCGTCTTACCTAAATCCACTCATCATGCTGCTACTAGCCTTATGACATTGATTTCATGGCTGAGTGATATTCCATTGTACATAAGGACCACAACTTTTGTATCCATTTTTCGCTTTCCTGGGATATTTAAGGTGGAAGGAAGTGGAGGTCCTTGTCAACAGAGCAGCCCTAAACTTTGGGGTGCTTGTGTCTTGCTGATTTTCAATTTTCCCGCTTTATCCCCCCATGCGTGGAAGTGCCCTATGCTCTCTAAGCTGTGTTTTTTAGATGTTTCAGGACACACCGTACACTTCTCCAGAGTGGCTGTTGGCAATGTACATCCCGCCCATCAGTGTAGCAAGGCTCCCATTTCTCCATGGCCTGTCCTGCATTTCTGGTTTTGACACTTTTTTCAGCATGGCCCTTTTGAACGATGGGAAGCGAGCCTTCTTTGTAGCGCTGATTTGCCTTTCCAGGTTGCTTGGTTGGTCAAAAAGGGCGTATGCGTTTTTTCCTGAATATATTCAGGAAAAAACGCATATGCCCTTTTTGGCCAAGGGCATCATTGTCAACGTTTTGCCGCTTTTCATGTGCTTTAAAGGCGATTCGAATCTACCTCCTGAAATCTGTTTCCTGCAATTCTGCCTTGATTTCAAATCCTCTTCTTTGCCTTCCCTCAATATATTTGTGGACGAGAGTTATCATTTATAACTCTGCAGGTTTGTGAATTGCAGTGCCCTGAAGCTCCATTTTACAAGTCGCTTTTTTGGGAGCCGGCCGCAAAAGCGCAGGATGGCTTCAGGCCCTGTTCTGGTTTCGGGGGGCAGGCTGAGCCTGTGGTTAATTCTTCTTCCTGATCGGAAAATAGAGTGACCTGTGCCTGTCCCTACACCAAGAGCTAGTCTCTCATTGGTTCCCCGTCTTCCCGTTCATCCTCAGGACAAATTGCAACCTGTACGGAACAGGAGGTTAAAGGTGCTGATGCTCCAAGTAGGGAGATTGCTAGTAAAGTGGCTGGAATGGCGAACCCGAGCACAAGCAGATGAGAAATGAGGTGCGTTTTAGAAACCTTTCCCCATCACACGGTGTACCATCTTCTGGGTTTCTCATGCATGTTTTCGATGTAGGAAGATGCCCTTGAACCTGGAGATTTGGGACCCATGCGATGGGTAGCACGCAGTATTACTTTAAAGGGTCTGCGTTTGCTCACCCAACCTCACCAAACCTCTCAGCCCCAAGAGTGTCCACCCTTATGTCTCATCCAGCTGTGGGTCTAGATATGGTCAATCCAGGTTGCATCACAGCCCCTGAACGAATTGTGTAAGAATTTCTCTCTCTTTCCCTGTCTTTGTTTCATGGGTTTTTAAAAGTAATTTATTTTTATAATGGGGTTTAGCTGCTTTTCACGGCTGTGTTTAGGCCGCTTTACACCCACTTGACACACTAACAGAGAGATATCAATACATAGGTTTTAAGATTATTACTAGTCAGATATATTCTTGTGCGGTGAATCGGGCGTGTTGAGTCCAGTTCTCTGAGCAAGGAGTAGGTCTTGTCTATTCCATATTGGGTTTATGGAACGGTATCTGAGCTAATTTGAAACTCTTGTTTTATGTATCACCCCACCTCACCTTTCCCGTTAAGCAGCCATAGTGTGTTTTCTGCATGTGTGACTCTGTTCTGTTTTGTAATTCAGTTCAAGTGTAACGGTTTTTACATTCCCTCTATAAGTGACACCTTATGAGAAGTCTCCTTTTCTGTGTGACTTATTTCACTTAGAATCGTCTTACCTAAATCCACTCATCATGCTGCTACTAGCCTTATGACATTGATTTCATGGCTGAGTGATATTCCATTGTACATAAGGACCACAACTTTTGTATCCATTTTTCGCTTTCCTGGGATATTTAAGGTGGAAGGAAGTGGAGGTCCTTGTCAACAGAGCAGCCCTAAACTTTGGGGTGCTTGTGTCTTGCTGATTTTCAATTTTCCCGCTTTATCCCCCCATGCGTGGAAGTGCCCTATGCTCTCTAAGCTGTGTTTTTTAGATGTTTCAGGACACACCGTACACTTCTCCAGAGTGGCTGTTGGCAATGTACATCCCGCCCATCAGTGTAGCAAGGCTCCCATTTCTCCATGGCCTGTCCTGCATTTCTGGTTTTGACACTTTTTTCAGCATGGCCCTTTTGACCGATGGGAAGCGAGCCTTCTTTGTAGCGCTGATTTGCCTTTCCAGGTTGCTTGGTTGGCCAAAAAGGGCGTATGCGTTTTTTCCTGAATATATTCAGGAAAAAACGCATACGCCCTTTTTGGCCAAGGGCATCATTGTCAAGGTTTTGCCGCTTTTCATGTGCTTTAAAGGCGATTCGAATCTACCTCCTGAAATCTGTTTCCTGCAATTCTGCCTTGATTTCAAATCTTCTTCTTTGCCTTCCCTCAATATATTTGTGGACGAGAGTTATCATTTATCACTCTGCAGGTTTGTGAATTGCAGTGCCCTGAAGCTCCATTTTACAAGTCGCTTTTTTGGGAGCCGGCCGCAAAAGCGCAGGATGGCTTCAGGCCCTGTTCTGGTTCCGGGGGGCAGGCTGAGCCTGTGGTTAATTCTTCTTCCTAATGGGAAAATAGAGTGACCTGTGCCTGTCCCAACACCAAGAGCTAGTCTCTCATTGGTTCCCGTCTTCCCGTTCATCCTCAGGACAAATTGCAACCTGTACGGAACAGGAGGTTAAAGGTGCTGATGCTCCAAGTAGGGAGATTGCTAGTAAAGTGGCTGGAATGGCGAACCCGAGCACAAGGAGATGAGAAATGAGGTGCGTTGTAGAAACCGTTCCCCATCACACGGTGTACCATCTTCTGGGTTTCTCATGCATGTTTTCGATGTAGGAAGATGCCCTTGAACCTGGAGATTTGGGACCCATGCGATGGGTAGCACGCAGTATTACTTTAAAGGGTCTGCGTTTGCTCACCCAACCTCACCAAACCTCTCAGCCCCAAGAGTGTCCACCCTTATGTCTCATCCAGCTGTGGGTGTAGATATGGTCAATCCAGGTTGCATCACAGCCCCTGAACGAATTTTGTAAGAATTTCTCTCTCTTTCCCTGTCTTTGTTTCATGGGTTTTTAAAAGTAATTTATTTTTATAATGGGGTTTAGCTGCTTTTCACGGCTGTGTTTAGGCCGCTTTACACCCACTTGACACACTAACAGAGAGATATCAATACATAGGTTTTAAGATTATTACTAGTCAGATATATTCTTGTGCGGTGAATCGGGCGTGTTGAGTCCAGTTCTCTGAGCAAGGAGTAGGTCTTGTCTATTCCATATTGGGTTTATGGAACGGTATCTGAGCTAATTTGAAACTCTTGTTTTATGTATCACCCCACCTCACCTTTCCCGTTAAGCAGCCATAGTGTGTTTTCTGCATGTGTGACTCTGTTCTGTTTTGTAATTCAGTTCAAGTGTAACGGTTTTTACATTCCCTCTATAAGTGACACCTTATGAGAAGTCTCCTTTTCTGTGTGACTTATTTCACTTAGAATCGTCTTACCTAAATCCACTCATCATGCTGCTACTAGCCTTTTGACATTGATTTCATGGCTGAGTGATATTCCATTGTACATAAGGACCACAACTTTTGTATCCATTTTTCGCTTTCCTGGGATATTTAAGGTGGAAGGAAGTGGAGGTCCTTGTCAACAGAGCAGCCCTAAACTTTGGGGTGCTTGTGTCTTGCTGATTTTCAATTTTCCCGCTTTATCCCCCCATGCGTGGAAGTGCCCTATGCTCTCTAAGCTGTGTTTTTTAGATGTTTCAGGACACACCGTACACTTCTCCAGAGTGGCTGTTGGCAATGTACATCCCGCCCATCAGTGTAGCAAGGCTCCCATTTCTCCATGGCCTGTCCTGCATTTCTGGTTTTGACACTTTTTTCAGCATGGCCCTTTTGACCGATGGGAAGCGAGCCTTCTTTGTAGCGCTGATTTGCCTTTCCAGGTTGCTTGGTTGGCCAAAAAGGGCGTATGCGTTTTTTCCTGAATATATTCAGGAAAAAACGCATACGCCCTTTTTGGCCAAGGGCATCATTGTCAACGTTTTGCCGCTTTTCATGTGCTTTAAAGGCGATTCGAATCTACCTCCTGAAATCTGTTTCCTGCAATTCTGCCTTGATTTCAAATCTTCTTCTTTGCCTTCCCTCAATATATTTGTGGACGAGAGTTATCATTTATCACTCTGCAGGTTTGTGAATTGCAGTGCCCTGAAGCTCCATTTTACAAGTCGCTTTTTTGGGAGCCGGCCGCAAAAGCGCAGGATGGCTTCAGGCCCTGTTCTGGTTCCGGGGGGCAGGCTGAGCCTGTGGTTAATTCTTCTTCCTGATGGGAAAATAGAGTGACCTGTGCCTGTCCCAACACCAAGAGCTAGTCTCTCATTGGTTCCCGTCTTCCCGTTCATCCTCAGGACAAATTGCAACCTGTACGGAACAGGAGGTTAAAGGTGCTGATGCTCCAAGTAGGGAGATTGCTAGTAAAGTGGCTGGAATGGCGAACCCGAGCACAAGGAGATGAGAAATGAGGTGCGTTGTAGAAACCGTTCCCCATCACACGGTGTACCATCTTCTGGGTTTCTCATGCATGTTTTCGATGTAGGAAGATGCCCTTGAACCTGGAGATTTGGGACCCATGCGATGGGTAGCACGCAGTATTACTTTAAAGGGTCTGCGTTTGCTCACCCAACCTCACCAAACCTCTCAGCCCCAAGAGTGTCCACCCTTATGTCTCATCCAGCTGTGGGTCTAGATATGGTCAATCCAGGTTGCATCACAGCCCCTGAACGAATTGTGTAAGAATTTCTCTCTCTTTCCCTGTCTTTGTTTCATGGGTTTTTAAAAGTAATTTATTTTTATAATGGGGTTTAGCTGCTTTTCACGGCTGTGTTTAGGCCGCTTTACACCCACTTGACACACTAACAGAGAGATATCAATACATAGGTTTTAAGATTATTACTAGTCAGATATATTCTTGTGCGGTGAATCGGGCGTGTTGAGTCCAGTTCTCTGAGCAAGGAGTAGGTCTTGTCTATTCCATATTGGGTTTATGGAACGGTATCTGAGCTAATTTGAAACTCTTGTTTTATGTATCACCCCACCTCACCTTTCCCGTTAAGCAGCCATAGTGTGTTTTCTGCATGTGTGACTCTGTTCTGTTTTGTAATTCAGTTCAAGTGTAACGGTTTTTACATTCCCTCTATAAGTGACACCTTATGAGAAGTCTCCTTTTCTGTGTGACTTATTTCACTTAGAATCGTCTTACCTAAATCCACTCATCATGCTGCTACTAGCCTTTTGACATTGATTTCATGGCTGAGTGATATTCCATTGTACATAAGGACCACAACTTTTGTATCCATTTTTCGCTTTCCTGGGATATTTAAGGTGGAAGGAAGTGGAGGTCCTTGTCAACAGAGCAGCCCTAAACTTTGGGGTGCTTGTGTCTTGCTGATTTTCAATTTTCCCGCTTTATCCCCCCATGCGTGGAAGTGCCCTATGCTCTCTAAGCTGTGTTTTTTAGATGTTTCAGGACACACCGTACACTTCTCCAGAGTGGCTGTTGGCAATGTACATCCCGCCCATCAGTGTAGCAAGGCTCCCATTTCTCCATGGCCTGTCCTGCATTTCTGGTTTTGACACTTTTTTCAGCATGGCCCTTTTGACCGATGGGAAGCGAGCCTTCTTTGTAGCGCTGATTTGCCTTTCCAGGTTGCTTGGTTGGCCAAAAAGGGCGTATGCGTTTTTTCCTGAATATATTCAGGAAAAAACGCATACGCCCTTTTTGGCCAAGGGCATCATTGTCAACGTTTTGCCGCTTTTCATGTGCTTTAAAGGCGATTCGAATCTACCTCCTGAAATCTGTTTCCTGCAATTCTGCCTTGATTTCAAATCTTCTTCTTTGCCTTCCCTCAATATATTTGTGGACGAGAGTTATCATTTATCACTCTGCAGGTTTGTGAATTGCAGTGCCCTGAAGCTCCATTTTACAAGTCGCTTTTTTGGGAGCCGGCCGCAAAAGCGCAGGATGGCTTCAGGCCCTGTTCTGGTTCCGGGGGGCAGGCTGAGCCTGTGGTTAATTCTTCTTCCTGATGGGAAAATAGAGTGACCTGTGCCTGTCCCAACACCAAGAGCTAGTCTCTCATTGGTTCCCGTCTTCCCGTTCATCCTCAGGACAAATTGCAACCTGTACGGAACAGGAGGTTAAAGGTGCTGATGCTCCAAGTAGGGAGATTGCTAGTAAAGTGGCTGGAATGGCGAACCCGAGCACAAGGAGATGAGAAATGAGGTGCGTTGTAGAAACCGTTCCCCATCACACGGTGTACCATCTTCTGGGTTTCTCATGCATGTTTTCGATGTAGGAAGATGCCCTTGAACCTGGAGATTTGGGACCCATGCGATGGGTAGCACGCAGTATTACTTTAAAGGGTCTGCGTTTGCTCACCCAACCTCACCAAACCTCTCAGCCCCAAGAGTGTCCACCCTTATGTCTCATCCAGCTGTGGGTGTAGATATGGTCAATCCAGGTTGCATCACAGCCCCTGAACGAATTGTGTAAGAATTTCTCTCTCTTTCCCTGTCTTTGTTTCATGGGTTTTTAAAAGTAATTTATTTTTATAATGGGGTTTAGCTGCTTTTCACGGCTATGTTTAGGCCGCTTTACACCCACTTGACACACTAACAGAGAGATATCAATACATAGGTTTTAAGATTATTACTAGTCAGATATATTCTTGTGCGGTGAATCGGGCGTGTTGAGTCCAGTTCTCTGAGCAAGGAGTAGGTCTTGTCTATTCCATATTGGGTTTATGGAACGGTATCTGAGCTAATTTGAAACTCTTGTTTTATGTATCACCCCACCTCACCTTTCCCGTTAAGCAGCCATAGTGTGTTTTCTGCATGTGTGACTCTGTTCTGTTTTGTAATTCAGTTCAAGTGTAACGGTTTTTACATTCCCTCTATAAGTGACACCTTATGAGAAGTCTCCTTTTCTGTGTGACTTATTTCACTTAGAATCGTCTTACCTAAATCCACTCATCATGCTGCTACTAGCCTTTTGACATTGATTTCATGGCTGAGTGATATTCCATTGTACATAAGGTCCACAACTTTTGTATCCATTTTTCGCTTTCCTGGGATATTTAAGGTGGAAGGAAGTGGAGGTCCTTGTCAACAGAGCAGCCCTAAACTTTGGGGTGCTTGTGTCTTGCTGATTTTCAATTTTCCCGCTTTATCCCCCCATGCGTGGAAGTGCCCTATGCTCTCTAAGCTGTGTTTTTTAGATGTTTCAGGACACACCGTACACTTCTCCAGAGTGGCTGTTGGCAATGTACATCCCGCCCATCAGTGTAGCAAGGCTCCCATTTCTCCATGGCCTGTCCTGCATTTCTGGTTTTGACACTTTTTTCAGCATGGCCCTTTTGACCGATGGGAAGCGAGCCTTCTTTGTAGCGCTGATTTGCCTTTCCAGGTTGCTTGGTTGGCCAAAAAGGGCGTATGCGTTTTTTCCTGAATATATTCAGGAAAAAACGCATACGCCCTTTTTGGCCAAGGGCATCATTGTCAAGGTTTTGCCGCTTTTCATGTGCTTTAAAGGCGATTCGAATCTACCTCCTGAAATCTGTTTCCTGCAATTCTGCCTTGATTTCAAATCTTCTTCTTTGCCTTCCCTCAATATATTTGTGGACGAGAGTTATCATTTATCACTCTGCAGGTTTGTGAATTGCAGTGCCCTGAAGCTCCATTTTACAAGTCGCTTTTTTGGGAGCCGGCCGCAAAAGCGCAGGATGGCTTCAGGCCCTGTTCTGGTTCCGGGGGGCAGGCTGAGCCTGTGGTTAATTCTTCTTCCTGATGGGAAAATAGAGTGACCTGTGCCTGTCCCAACACCAAGAGCTAGTCTCTCATTGGTTCCCGTCTTCCCGTTCATCCTCAGGACAAATTGCAACCTGTACGGAACAGGAGGTTAAAGGTGCTGATGCTCCAAGTAGGGAGATTGCTAGTAAAGTGGCTGGAATGGCGAACCCGAGCACAAGGAGATGAGAAATGAGGTGCGTTGTAGAAACCGTTCCCCATCACACGGTGTACCATCTTCTGGGTTTCTCATGCATGTTTTCGATGTAGGAAGATGCCCTTGAACCTGGAGATTTGGGACCCATGCGATGGGTAGCACGCAGTATTACTTTAAAGGGTCTGCGTTTGCTCACCCAACCTCACCAAACCTCTCAGCCCCAAGAGTGTCCACCCTTATGTCTCATCCAGCTGTGGGTCTAGATATGGTCAATCCAGGTTGCATCACAGCCCCTGAACGAATTGTGTAAGAATTTCTCTCTCTTTCCCTGTCTTTGTTTCATGGGTTTTTAAAAGTAATTTATTTTTATAATGGGGTTTAGCTGCTTTTCACGGCTGTGTTTAGGCCGCTTTACACCCACTTGACACACTAACAGAGAGATATCAATACATAGGTTTTAAGATTATTACTAGTCAGATATATTCTTGTGCGGTGAATCGGGCGTGTTGAGTCCAGTTCTCTGAGCAAGGAGTAGGTCTTGTCTATTCCATATTGGGTTTATGGAACGGTATCTGAGCTAATTTGAAACTCTTGTTTTATGTATCACCCCACCTCACCTTTCCCGTTAAGCAGCCATAGTGTGTTTTCTGCATGTGTGACTCTGTTCTGTTTTGTAATTCAGTTCAAGTGTAACGGTTTTTACATTCCCTCTATAAGTGACACCTTATGAGAAGTCTCCTTTTCTGTGTGACTTATTTCACTTAGAATCGTCTTACCTAAATCCACTCATCATGCTGCTACTAGCCTTTTGACATTGATTTCATGGCTGAGTGATATTCCATTGTACATAAGGACCACAACTTTTGTATCCATTTTTCGCTTTCCTGGGATATTTAAGGTGGAAGGAAGTGGAGGTCCTTGTCAACAGAGCAGCCCTAAACTTTGGGGTGCTTGTGTCTTGCTGATTTTCAATTTTCCCGCTTTATCCCCCCATGCGTGGAAGTGCCCTATGCTCTCTAAGCTGTGTTTTTTAGATGTTTCAGGACACACCGTACACTTCTCCAGAGTGGCTGTTGGCAATGTACATCCCGCCCATCAGTGTAGCAAGGCTCCCATTTCTCCATGGCCTGTCCTGCATTTCTGGTTTTGACACTTTTTTCAGCATGGCCCTTTTGACCGATGGGAAGCGAGCCTTCTTTGTAGCGCTGATTTGCCTTTCCAGGTTGCTTGGTTGGCCAAAAAGGGCGTATGCGTTTTTTCCTGAATATATTCAGGAAAAAACGCATACGCCCTTTTTGGCCAAGGGCATCATTGTCAACGTTTTGCCGCTTTTCATGTGCTTTAAAGGCGATTCGAATCTACCTCCTGAAATCTGTTTCCTGCAATTCTGCCTTGATTTCAAATCTTCTTCTTTGCCTTCCCTCAATATATTTGTGGACGAGAGTTATCATTTATCACTCTGCAGGTTTGTGAATTGCAGTGCCCTGAAGCTCCATTTTACAAGTCGCTTTTTTGGGAGCCGGCCGCAAAAGCGCAGGATGGCTTCAGGCCCTGTTCTGGTTCCGGGGGGCAGGCTGAGCCTGTGGTTAATTCTTCTTCCTGATGGGAAAATAGAGTGACCTGTGCCTGTCCCAACACCAAGAGCTAGTCTCTCATTGGTTCCCGTCTTCCCGTTCATCCTCAGGACAAATTGCAACCTGTACGGAACAGGAGGTTAAAGGTGCTGATGCTCCAAGTAGGGAGATTGCTAGTAAAGTGGCTGGAATGGCGAACCCGAGCACAAGGAGATGAGAAATGAGGTGCGTTGTAGAAACCGTTCCCCATCACACGGTGTACCATCTTCTGGGTTTCTCATGCATGTTTTCGATGTAGGAAGATGCCCTTGAACCTGGAGATTTGGGACCCATGCGATGGGTAGCACGCAGTATTACTTTAAAGGGTCTGCGTTTGCTCACCCAACCTCACCAAACCTCTCAGCCCCAAGAGTGTCCACCCTTATGTCTCATCCAGCTGTGGGTCTAGATATGGTCAATCCAGGTTGCATCACAGCCCCTGAACGAATTTTGTAAGAATTTCTCTCTCTTTCCCTGTCTTTGTTTCATGGGTTTTTAAAAGTAATTTATTTTTATAATGGGGTTTAGCTGCTTTTCACGGCTGTGTTTAGGCCGCTTTACACCCACTTGACACACTAACAGAGAGATATCAATACATAGGTTTTAAGATTATTACTAGTCAGATATATTCTTGTGCGGTGAATCGGGCGTGTTGAGTCCAGTTCTCTGAGCAAGGAGTAGGTCTTGTCTATTCCATATTGGGTTTATGGAACGGTATCTGAGCTAATTTGAAACTCTTGTTTTATGTATCACCCCACCTCACCTTTCCCGTTAAGCAGCCATAGTGTGTTTTCTGCATGTGTGACTCTGTTCTGTTTTGTAATTCAGTTCAAGTGTAACGGTTTTTACATTCCCTCTATAAGTGACACCTTATGAGAAGTCTCCTTTTCTGTGTGACTTATTTCACTTAGAATCGTCTTACCTAAATCCACTCATCATGCTGCTACTAGCCTTTTGACATTGATTTCATGGCTGAGTGATATTCCATTGTACATAAGGACCACAACTTTTGTATCCATTTTTCGCTTTCCTGGGATATTTAAGGTGGAAGGAAGTGGAGGTCCTTGTCAACAGAGCAGCCCTAAACTTTGGGGTGCTTGTGTCTTGCTGATTTTCAATTTTCCCGCTTTATCCCCCCATGCGTGGAAGTGCCCTATGCTCTCTAAGCTGTGTTTTTTAGATGTTTCAGGACACACCGTACACTTCTCCAGAGTGGCTGTTGGCAATGTACATCCCGCCCATCAGTGTAGCAAGGCTCCCATTTCTCCATGGCCTGTCCTGCATTTCTGGTTTTGACACTTTTTTCAGCATGGCCCTTTTGACCGATGGGAAGCGAGCCTTCTTTGTAGCGCTGATTTGCCTTTCCAGGTTGCTTGGTTGGCCAAAAAGGGCGTATGCGTTTTTTCCTGAATATATTCAGGAAAAAACGCATACGCCCTTTTTGGCCAAGGGCATCATTGTCAACGTTTTGCCGCTTTTCATGTGCTTTAAAGGCGATTCGAATCTACCTCCTGAAATCTGTTTCCTGCAATTCTGCCTTGATTTCAAATCTTCTTCTTTGCCTTCCCTCAATATATTTGTGGACGAGAGTTATCATTTATCACTCTGCAGGTTTGTGAATTGCAGTGCCCTGAAGCTCCATTTTACAAGTCGCTTTTTTGGGAGCCGGCCGCAAAAGCGCAGGATGGCTTCAGGCCCTGTTCTGGTTCCGGGGGGCAGGCTGAGCCTGTGGTTAATTCTTCTTCCTGATGGGAAAATAGAGTGACCTGTGCCTGTCCCAACACCAAGAGCTAGTCTCTCATTGGTTCCCGTCTTCCCGTTCATCCTCAGGACAAATTGCAACCTGTACGGAACAGGAGGTTAAAGGTGCTGATGCTCCAAGTAGGGAGATTGCTAGTAAAGTGGCTGGAATGGCGAACCCGAGCACAAGGAGATGAGAAATGAGGTGCGTTGTAGAAACCGTTCCCCATCACACGGTGTACCATCTTCTGGGTTTCTCATGCATGTTTTCGATGTAGGAAGATGCCCTTGAACCTGGAGATTTGGGACCCATGCGATGGGTAGCACGCAGTATTACTTTAAAGGGTCTGCGTTTGCTCACCCAACCTCACCAAACCTCTCAGCCCCAAGAGTGTCCACCCTTATGTCTCATCCAGCTGTGGGTCTAGATATGGTCAATCCAGGTTGCATCACAGCCCCTGAACGAATTGTGTAAGAATTTCTCTCTCTTTCCCTGTCTTTGTTTCATGGGTTTTTAAAAGTAATTTATTTTTATAATGGGGTTTAGCTGCTTTTCACGGCTGTGTTTAGGCCGCTTTACACCCACTTGACACACTAACAGAGAGATATCAATACATAGGTTTTAAGATTATTACTAGTCAGATATATTCTTGTGCGGTGAATCGGGCGTGTTGAGTCCAGTTCTCTGAGCAAGGAGTAGGTCTTGTCTATTCCATATTGGGTTTATGGAACGGTATCTGAGCTAATTTGAAACTCTTGTTTTATGTATCACCCCACCTCACCTTTCCCGTTAAGCAGCCATAGTGTGTTTTCTGCATGTGTGACTCTGTTCTGTTTTGTAATTCAGTTCAAGTGTAACGGTTTTTACATTCCCTCTATAAGTGACACCTTATGAGAAGTCTCCTTTTCTGTGTGACTTATTTCACTTAGAATCGTCTTACCTAAATCCACTCATCATGCTGCTACTAGCCTTTTGACATTGATTTCATGGCTGAGTGATATTCCATTGTACATAAGGACCACAACTTTTGTATCCATTTTTCGCTTTCCTGGGATATTTAAGGTGGAAGGAAGTGGAGGTCCTTGTCAACAGAGCAGCCCTAAACTTTGGGGTGCTTGTGTCTTGCTGATTTTCAATTTTCCCGCTTTATCCCCCCATGCGTGGAAGTGCCCTATGCTCTCTAAGCTGTGTTTTTTAGATGTTTCAGGACACACCGTACACTTCTCCAGAGTGGCTGTTGGCAATGTACATCCCGCCCATCAGTGTAGCAAGGCTCCCATTTCTCCATGGCCTGTCCTGCATTTCTGGTTTTGACACTTTTTTCAGCATGGCCCTTTTGACCGATGGGAAGCGAGCCTTCTTTGTAGCGCTGATTTGCCTTTCCAGGTTGCTTGGTTGGCCAAAAAGGGCGTATGCGTTTTTTCCTGAATATATTCAGGAAAAAACGCATACGCCCTTTTTGGCCAAGGGCATCATTGTCAACGTTTTGCCGCTTTTCATGTGCTTTAAAGGCGATTCGAATCTACCTCCTGAAATCTGTTTCCTGCAATTCTGCCTTGATTTCAAATCTTCTTCTTTGCCTTCCCTCAATATATTTGTGGACGAGAGTTATCATTTATCACTCTGCAGGTTTGTGAATTGCAGTGCCCTGAAGCTCCATTTTACAAGTCGCTTTTTTGGGAGCCGGCCGCAAAAGCGCAGGATGGCTTCAGGCCCTGTTCTGGTTCCGGGGGGCAGGCTGAGCCTGTGGTTAATTCTTCTTCCTGATGGGAAAATAGAGTGACCTGTGCCTGTCCCAACACCAAGAGCTAGTCTCTCATTGGTTCCCGTCTTCCCGTTCATCCTCAGGACAAATTGCAACCTGTACGGAACAGGAGGTTAAAGGTGCTGATGCTCCAAGTAGGGAGATTGCTAGTAAAGTGGCTGGAATGGCGAACCCGAGCACAAGGAGATGAGAAATGAGGTGCGTTGTAGAAACCGTTCCCCATCACACGGTGTACCATCTTCTGGGTTTCTCATGCATGTTTTCGATGTAGGAAGATGCCCTTGAACCTGGAGATTTGGGACCCATGCGATGGGTAGCACGCAGTATTACTTTAAAGGGTCTGCGTTTGCTCACCCAACCTCACCAAACCTCTCAGCCCCAAGAGTGTCCACCCTTATGTCTCATCCAGCTGTGGGTGTAGATATGGTCAATCCAGGTTGCATCACAGCCCCTGAACGAATTGTGTAAGAATTTCTCTCTCTTTCCCTGTCTTTGTTTCATGGGTTTTTAAAAGTAATTTATTTTTATAATGGGGTTTAGCTGCTTTTCACGGCTATGTTTAGGCCGCTTTACACCCACTTGACACACTAACAGAGAGATATCAATACATAGGTTTTAAGATTATTACTAGTCAGATATATTCTTGTGCGGTGAATCGGGCGTGTTGAGTCCAGTTCTCTGAGCAAGGAGTAGGTCTTGTCTATTCCATATTGGGTTTATGGAACGGTATCTGAGCTAATTTGAAACTCTTGTTTTATGTATCACCCCACCTCACCTTTCCCGTTAAGCAGCCATAGTGTGTTTTCTGCATGTGTGACTCTGTTCTGTTTTGTAATTCAGTTCAAGTGTAACGGTTTTTACATTCCCTCTATAAGTGACACCTTATGAGAAGTCTCCTTTTCTGTGTGACTTATTTCACTTAGAATCGTCTTACCTAAATCCACTCATCATGCTGCTACTAGCCTTTTGACATTGATTTCATGGCTGAGTGATATTCCATTGTACATAAGGTCCACAACTTTTGTATCCATTTTTCGCTTTCCTGGGATATTTAAGGTGGAAGGAAGTGGAGGTCCTTGTCAACAGAGCAGCCCTAAACTTTGGGGTGCTTGTGTCTTGCTGATTTTCAATTTTCCCGCTTTATCCCCCCATGCGTGGAAGTGCCCTATGCTCTCTAAGCTGTGTTTTTTAGATGTTTCAGGACACACCGTACACTTCTCCAGAGTGGCTGTTGGCAATGTACATCCCGCCCATCAGTGTAGCAAGGCTCCCATTTCTCCATGGCCTGTCCTGCATTTCTGGTTTTGACACTTTTTTCAGCATGGCCCTTTTGACCGATGGGAAGCGAGCCTTCTTTGTAGCGCTGATTTGCCTTTCCAGGTTGCTTGGTTGGCCAAAAAGGGCGTATGCGTTTTTTCCTGAATATATTCAGGAAAAAACGCATACGCCCTTTTTGGCCAAGGGCATCATTGTCAAGGTTTTGCCGCTTTTCATGTGCTTTAAAGGCGATTCGAATCTACCTCCTGAAATCTGTTTCCTGCAATTCTGCCTTGATTTCAAATCTTCTTCTTTGCCTTCCCTCAATATATTTGTGGACGAGAGTTATCATTTATCACTCTGCAGGTTTGTGAATTGCAGTGCCCTGAAGCTCCATTTTACAAGTCGCTTTTTTGGGAGCCGGCCGCAAAAGCGCAGGATGGCTTCAGGCCCTGTTCTGGTTCCGGGGGGCAGGCTGAGCCTGTGGTTAATTCTTCTTCCTGATGGGAAAATAGAGTGACCTGTGCCTGTCCCAACACCAAGAGCTAGTCTCTCATTGGTTCCCGTCTTCCCGTTCATCCTCAGGACAAATTGCAACCTGTACGGAACAGGAGGTTAAAGGTGCTGATGCTCCAAGTAGGGAGATTGCTAGTAAAGTGGCTGGAATGGCGAACCCGAGCACAAGGAGATGAGAAATGAGGTGCGTTGTAGAAACCGTTCCCCATCACACGGTGTACCATCTTCTGGGTTTCTCATGCATGTTTTCGATGTAGGAAGATGCCCTTGAACCTGGAGATTTGGGACCCATGCGATGGGTAGCACGCAGTATTACTTTAAAGGGTCTGCGTTTGCTCACCCAACCTCACCAAACCTCTCAGCCCCAAGAGTGTCCACCCTTATGTCTCATCCAGCTGTGGGTCTAGATATGGTCAATCCAGGTTGCATCACAGCCCCTGAACGAATTGTGTAAGAATTTCTCTCTCTTTCCCTGTCTTTGTTTCATGGGTTTTTAAAAGTAATTTATTTTTATAATGGGGTTTAGCTGCTTTTCACGGCTGTGTTTAGGCCGCTTTACACCCACTTGACACACTAACAGAGAGATATCAATACATAGGTTTTAAGATTATTACTAGTCAGATATATTCTTGTGCGGTGAATCGGGCGTGTTGAGTCCAGTTCTCTGAGCAAGGAGTAGGTCTTGTCTATTCCATATTGGGTTTATGGAACGGTATCTGAGCTAATTTGAAACTCTTGTTTTATGTATCACCCCACCTCACCTTTCCCGTTAAGCAGCCATAGTGTGTTTTCTGCATGTGTGACTCTGTTCTGTTTTGTAATTCAGTTCAAGTGTAACGGTTTTTACATTCCCTCTATAAGTGACACCTTATGAGAAGTCTCCTTTTCTGTGTGACTTATTTCACTTAGAATCGTCTTACCTAAATCCACTCATCATGCTGCTACTAGCCTTTTGACATTGATTTCATGGCTGAGTGATATTCCATTGTACATAAGGACCACAACTTTTGTATCCATTTTTCGCTTTCCTGGGATATTTAAGGTGGAAGGAAGTGGAGGTCCTTGTCAACAGAGCAGCCCTAAACTTTGGGGTGCTTGTGTCTTGCTGATTTTCAATTTTCCCGCTTTATCCCCCCATGCGTGGAAGTGCCCTATGCTCTCTAAGCTGTGTTTTTTAGATGTTTCAGGACACACCGTACACTTCTCCAGAGTGGCTGTTGGCAATGTACATCCCGCCCATCAGTGTAGCAAGGCTCCCATTTCTCCATGGCCTGTCCTGCATTTCTGGTTTTGACACTTTTTTCAGCATGGCCCTTTTGACCGATGGGAAGCGAGCCTTCTTTGTAGCGCTGATTTGCCTTTCCAGGTTGCTTGGTTGGCCAAAAAGGGCGTATGCGTTTTTTCCTGAATATATTCAGGAAAAAACGCATACGCCCTTTTTGGCCAAGGGCATCATTGTCAACGTTTTGCCGCTTTTCATGTGCTTTAAAGGCGATTCGAATCTACCTCCTGAAATCTGTTTCCTGCAATTCTGCCTTGATTTCAAATCTTCTTCTTTGCCTTCCCTCAATATATTTGTGGACGAGAGTTATCATTTATCACTCTGCAGGTTTGTGAATTGCAGTGCCCTGAAGCTCCATTTTACAAGTCGCTTTTTTGGGAGCCGGCCGCAAAAGCGCAGGATGGCTTCAGGCCCTGTTCTGGTTCCGGGGGGCAGGCTGAGCCTGTGGTTAATTCTTCTTCCTGATGGGAAAATAGAGTGACCTGTGCCTGTCCCAACACCAAGAGCTAGTCTCTCATTGGTTCCCGTCTTCCCGTTCATCCTCAGGACAAATTGCAACCTGTACGGAACAGGAGGTTAAAGGTGCTGATGCTCCAAGTAGGGAGATTGCTAGTAAAGTGGCTGGAATGGCGAACCCGAGCACAAGGAGATGAGAAATGAGGTGCGTTGTAGAAACCGTTCCCCATCACACGGTGTACCATCTTCTGGGTTTCTCATGCATGTTTTCGATGTAGGAAGATGCCCTTGAACCTGGAGATTTGGGACCCATGCGATGGGTAGCACGCAGTATTACTTTAAAGGGTCTGCGTTTGCTCACCCAACCTCACCAAACCTCTCAGCCCCAAGAGTGTCCACCCTTATGTCTCATCCAGCTGTGGGTCTAGATATGGTCAATCCAGGTTGCATCACAGCCCCTGAACGAATTGTGTAAGAATTTCTCTCTCTTTCCCTGTCTTTGTTTCATGGGTTTTTAAAAGTAATTTATTTTTATAATGGGGTTTAGCTGCTTTTCACGGCTGTGTTTAGGCCGCTTTACACCCACTTGACACACTAACAGAGAGATATCAATACATAGGTTTTAAGATTATTACTAGTCAGATATATTCTTGTGCGGTGAATCGGGCGTGTTGAGTCCAGTTCTCTGAGCAAGGAGTAGGTCTTGTCTATTCCATATTGGGTTTATGGAACGGTATCTGAGCTAATTTGAAACTCTTGTTTTATGTATCACCCCACCTCACCTTTCCCGTTAAGCAGCCATAGTGTGTTTTCTGCATGTGTGACTCTGTTCTGTTTTGTAATTCAGTTCAAGTGTAACGGTTTTTACATTCCCTCTATAAGTGACACCTTATGAGAAGTCTCCTTTTCTGTGTGACTTATTTCACTTAGAATCGTCTTACCTAAATCCACTCATCATGCTGCTACTAGCCTTTTGACATTGATTTCATGGCTGAGTGATATTCCATTGTACATAAGGACCACAACTTTTGTATCCATTTTTCGCTTTCCTGGGATATTTAAGGTGGAAGGAAGTGGAGGTCCTTGTCAACAGAGCAGCCCTAAACTTTGGGGTGCTTGTGTCTTGCTGATTTTCAATTTTCCCGCTTTATCCCCCCATGCGTGGAAGTGCCCTATGCTCTCTAAGCTGTGTTTTTTAGATGTTTCAGGACACACCGTACACTTCTCCAGAGTGGCTGTTGGCAATGTACATCCCGCCCATCAGTGTAGCAAGGCTCCCATTTCTCCATGGCCTGTCCTGCATTTCTGGTTTTGACACTTTTTTCAGCATGGCCCTTTTGACCGATGGGAAGCGAGCCTTCTTTGTAGCGCTGATTTGCCTTTCCAGGTTGCTTGGTTGGCCAAAAAGGGCGTATGCGTTTTTTCCTGAATATATTCAGGAAAAAACGCATACGCCCTTTTTGGCCAAGGGCATCATTGTCAACGTTTTGCCGCTTTTCATGTGCTTTAAAGGCGATTCGAATCTACCTCCTGAAATCTGTTTCCTGCAATTCTGCCTTGATTTCAAATCTTCTTCTTTGCCTTCCCTCAATATATTTGTGGACGAGAGTTATCATTTATCACTCTGCAGGTTTGTGAATTGCAGTGCCCTGAAGCTCCATTTTACAAGTCGCTTTTTTGGGAGCCGGCCGCAAAAGCGCAGGATGGCTTCAGGCCCTGTTCTGGTTCCGGGGGGCAGGCTGAGCCTGTGGTTAATTCTTCTTCCTGATGGGAAAATAGAGTGACCTGTGCCTGTCCCAACACCAAGAGCTAGTCTCTCATTGGTTCCCGTCTTCCCGTTCATCCTCAGGACAAATTGCAACCTGTACGGAACAGGAGGTTAAAGGTGCTGATGCTCCAAGTAGGGAGATTGCTAGTAAAGTGGCTGGAATGGCGAACCCGAGCACAAGGAGATGAGAAATGAGGTGCGTTGTAGAAACCGTTCCCCATCACACGGTGTACCATCTTCTGGGTTTCTCATGCATGTTTTCGATGTAGGAAGATGCCCTTGAACCTGGAGATTTGGGACCCATGCGATGGGTAGCACGCAGTATTACTTTAAAGGGTCTGCGTTTGCTCACCCAACCTCACCAAACCTCTCAGCCCCAAGAGTGTCCACCCTTATGTCTCATCCAGCTGTGGGTGTAGATATGGTCAATCCAGGTTGCATCACAGCCCCTGAACGAATTGTGTAAGAATTTCTCTCTCTTTCCCTGTCTTTGTTTCATGGGTTTTTAAAAGTAATTTATTTTTATAATGGGGTTTAGCTGCTTTTCACGGCTATGTTTAGGCCGCTTTACACCCACTTGACACACTAACAGAGAGATATCAATACATAGGTTTTAAGATTATTACTAGTCAGATATATTCTTGTGCGGTGAATCGGGCGTGTTGAGTCCAGTTCTCTGAGCAAGGAGTAGGTCTTGTCTATTCCATATTGGGTTTATGGAACGGTATCTGAGCTAATTTGAAACTCTTGTTTTATGTATCACCCCACCTCACCTTTCCCGTTAAGCAGCCATAGTGTGTTTTCTGCATGTGTGACTCTGTTCTGTTTTGTAATTCAGTTCAAGTGTAACGGTTTTTACATTCCCTCTATAAGTGACACCTTATGAGAAGTCTCCTTTTCTGTGTGACTTATTTCACTTAGAATCGTCTTACCTAAATCCACTCATCATGCTGCTACTAGCCTTTTGACATTGATTTCATGGCTGAGTGATATTCCATTGTACATAAGGTCCACAACTTTTGTATCCATTTTTCGCTTTCCTGGGATATTTAAGGTGGAAGGAAGTGGAGGTCCTTGTCAACAGAGCAGCCCTAAACTTTGGGGTGCTTGTGTCTTGCTGATTTTCAATTTTCCCGCTTTATCCCCCCATGCGTGGAAGTGCCCTATGCTCTCTAAGCTGTGTTTTTTAGATGTTTCAGGACACACCGTACACTTCTCCAGAGTGGCTGTTGGCAATGTACATCCCGCCCATCAGTGTAGCAAGGCTCCCATTTCTCCATGGCCTGTCCTGCATTTCTGGTTTTGACACTTTTTTCAGCATGGCCCTTTTGACCGATGGGAAGCGAGCCTTCTTTGTAGCGCTGATTTGCCTTTCCAGGTTGCTTGGTTGGCCAAAAAGGGCGTATGCGTTTTTTCCTGAATATATTCAGGAAAAAACGCATACGCCCTTTTTGGCCAAGGGCATCATTGTCAACGTTTTGCCGCTTTTCATGTGCTTTAAAGGCGATTCGAATCTACCTCCTGAAATCTGTTTCCTGCAATTCTGCCTTGATTTCAAATCTTCTTCTTTGCCTTCCCTCAATATATTTGTGGACGAGAGTTATCATTTATCACTCTGCAGGTTTGTGAATTGCAGTGCCCTGAAGCTCCATTTTACAAGTCGCTTTTTTGGGAGCCGGCCGCAAAAGCGCAGGATGGCTTCAGGCCCTGTTCTGGTTCCGGGGGGCAGGCTGAGCCTGTGGTTAATTCTTCTTCCTGATGGGAAAATAGAGTGACCTGTGCCTGTCCCAACACCAAGAGCTAGTCTCTCATTGGTTCCCGTCTTCCCGTTCATCCTCAGGACAAATTGCAACCTGTACGGAACAGGAGGTTAAAGGTGCTGATGCTCCAAGTAGGGAGATTGCTAGTAAAGTGGCTGGAATGGCGAACCCGAGCACAAGGAGATGAGAAATGAGGTGCGTTGTAGAAACCGTTCCCCATCACACGGTGTACCATCTTCTGGGTTTCTCATGCATGTTTTCGATGTAGGAAGATGCCCTTGAACCTGGAGATTTGGGACCCATGCGATGGGTAGCACGCAGTATTACTTTAAAGGGTCTGCGTTTGCTCACCCAACCTCACCAAACCTCTCAGCCCCAAGAGTGTCCACCCTTATGTCTCATCCAGCTGTGGGTCTAGATATGGTCAATCCAGGTTGCATCACAGCCCCTGAACGAATTGTGTAAGAATTTCTCTCTCTTTCCCTGTCTTTGTTTCATGGGTTTTTAAAAGTAATTTATTTTTATAATGGGGTTTAGCTGCTTTTCACGGCTGTGTTTAGGCCGCTTTACACCCACTTGACACACTAACAGAGAGATATCAATACATAGGTTTTAAGATTATTACTAGTCAGATATATTCTTGTGCGGTGAATCGGGCGTGTTGAGTCCAGTTCTCTGAGCAAGGAGTAGGTCTTGTCTATTCCATATTGGGTTTATGGAACGGTATCTGAGCTAATTTGAAACTCTTGTTTTATGTATCACCCCACCTCACCTTTCCCGTTAAGCAGCCATAGTGTGTTTTCTGCATGTGTGACTCTGTTCTGTTTTGTAATTCAGTTCAAGTGTAACGGTTTTTACATTCCCTCTATAAGTGACACCTTATGAGAAGTCTCCTTTTCTGTGTGACTTATTTCACTTAGAATCGTCTTACCTAAATCCACTCATCATGCTGCTACTAGCCTTTTGACATTGATTTCATGGCTGAGTGATATTCCATTGTACATAAGGACCACAACTTTTGTATCCATTTTTCGCTTTCCTGGGATATTTAAGGTGGAAGGAAGTGGAGGTCCTTGTCAACAGAGCAGCCCTAAACTTTGGGGTGCTTGTGTCTTGCTGATTTTCAATTTTCCCGCTTTATCCCCCCATGCGTGGAAGTGCCCTATGCTCTCTAAGCTGTGTTTTTTAGATGTTTCAGGACACACCGTACACTTCTCCAGAGTGGCTGTTGGCAATGTACATCCCGCCCATCAGTGTAGCAAGGCTCCCATTTCTCCATGGCCTGTCCTGCATTTCTGGTTTTGACACTTTTTTCAGCATG
This sequence comes from Balaenoptera physalus, assembly GCF_965194825.1. Classification (NCBI taxonomy): domain Eukaryota; kingdom Metazoa; phylum Chordata; class Mammalia; order Artiodactyla; family Balaenopteridae; genus Balaenoptera; species Balaenoptera physalus. Next base: position 717,385 of record NW_028126349.1, on the reverse strand, counting down.
GCCCTTTTGACCGATGGGAAGCGAGCCTTCTTTGTAGCGCTGATTTGCCTTTCCAGGTGGCTTGGTTGGCCAAAAAGGGCGTATGCGTTTTTTCCTGAATATATTCAGGAAAAAACGCATACGCCCTTTTTGGCCAAGGGCATCATTGTCAACGTTTTGCCGCTTTTCATGTGCTTTAAAGGCGATTCGAATCTACCTCCTGAAATCTGTTTCCTGCAATTCTGCCTTGATTTCAAATCTTCTTCTTTGCCTTCCCTCAATATATTTGTGGACGAGAGTTATCATTTATCACTCTGCAGGTTTGTGAATTGCAGTGCCCTGAAGCTCCATTTTACAAGTCGCTTTTTTGGGAGCCGGCCGCAAAAGCGCAGGATGGCTTCAGGCCCTGTTCTGGTTCCGGGGGGCAGGCTGAGCCTGTGGTTAATTCTTCTTCCTGATGGGAAAATAGAGTGACCTGTGCCTGTCCCAACACCAAGAGCTAGTCTCTCATTGGTTCCCGTCTTCCCGTTCATCCTCAGGACAAATTGCAACCTGTACGGAACAGGAGGTTAAAGGTGCTGATGCTCCAAGTAGGGAGATTGCTAGTAAAGTGGCTGGAATGGCGAACCCGAGCACAAGGAGATGAGAAATGAGGTGCGTTGTAGAAACCGTTCCCCATCACACGGTGTACCATCTTCTGGGTTTCTCATGCATGTTTTCGATGTAGGAAGATGCCCTTGAACCTGGAGATTTGGGACCCATGCGATGGGTAGCACGCAGTATTACTTTAAAGGGTCTGCGTTTGCTCACCCAACCTCACCAAACCTCTCAGCCCCAAGAGTGTCCACCCTTATGTCTCATCCAGCTGTGGGTGTAGATATGGTCAATCCAGGTTGCATCACAGCCCCTGAACGAATTGTGTAAGAATTTCTCTCTCTTTCCCTGTCTTTGTTTCATGGGTTTTTAAAAGTAATTTATTTTTATAATGGGGTTTAGCTGCTTTTCACGGCTATGTTTAGGCCGCTTTACACCCACTTGACACACTAACAGAGAGATATCAATACATAGGTTTTAAGATTATTACTAGTCAGATATATTCTTGTGCGGTGAATCGGGCGTGTTGAGTCCAGTTCTCTGAGCAAGGAGTAGGTCTTGTCTATTCCATATTGGGTTTATGGAACGGTATCTGAGCTAATTTGAAACTCTTGTTTTATGTATCACCCCACCTCACCTTTCCCGTTAAGCAGCCATAGTGTGTTTTCTGCATGTGTGACTCTGTTCTGTTTTGTAATTCAGTTCAAGTGTAACGGTTTTTACATTCCCTCTATAAGTGACACCTTATGAGAAGTCTCCTTTTCTGTGTGACTTATTTCACTTAGAATCGTCTTACCTAAATCCACTCATCATGCTGCTACTAGCCTTTTGACATTGATTTCATGGCTGAGTGATATTCCATTGTACATAAGGACCACAACTTTTGTATCCATTTTTAGCTTTCCTGGGATATTTAAGGTGGAAGGAAGTGGAGGTCCTTGTCAACAGAGCAGCCCTAAACTTTGGGGTGCTTGTGTCTTGCTGATTTTCAATTTTCCCGCTTTATCCCCCCATGCGTGGAAGTGCCCTATGCTCTCTAAGCTGTGTTTTTTAGATGTTTCAGGACACACCGTACACTTCTCCAGAGTGGCTGTTGGCAATGTACATCCCGCCCATCAGTGTAGCAAGGCTCCCATTTCTCCATGGCCTGTCCTGCATTTCTGGTTTTGACACTATTTTCAGCATGGCCCTTTTGACCGATGGGAAGCGAGCCTTCTTTGTAGCGCTGATTTGCCTTTCCAGGTTGCTTGGTTGGCCAAAAAGGGCGTATGCGTTTTTTCCTGAATATATTCAGGAAAAAACGCATACGACCTTTTTGGCCAAGGGCATGATTGTCAACGTTTTGCCGCTTTTCATGTGCTTTAAAGGCGATTCGAATCTACCTCCTGAAATCTGTTTCCTGCAATTCTGCCTTGATTTCAAATCCTCTTCTTTGCCTTCCCTCAATATATTTGTGGACGAGAGTTATCATTTATCACTCTGCAGGTTTGTGAATTGCAGTGCCCTGAAGCTCCATTTTACAAGTCGCTTTTTTGGGAGCCGGCCGCAAAAGCGCAGGATGGCTTCAGGCCCTGTTCTGGTTCCGGGGGGCAGGCTGAGCCTGTGGTTAATTCTTCTTCCTGATGGGAAAATAGAGTGACCTGTGCCTGTCCCAACACCAAGAGCTAGTCTCTCATTGGTTCCCGTCTTCCCGTTCATCCTCAGGACAAATTGCAACCTGTACGGAACAGGAGGTTAAAGGTGCTGATGCTCCAAGTAGGGAGATTGCTAGTAAAGTGGCTGGAATGGCGAACCCGAGCACAAGGAGATGAGAAATGAGGTGCGTTGTAGAAACCGTTCCCCATCACACGGTGTACCATCTTCTGGGTTTCTCATGCATGTTTTCGATGTAGGAAGATGCCCTTGAACCTGGAGATTTGGGACCCATGCGATGGGTAGCACGCAGTATTACTTTAAAGGGTCTGCGTTTGCTCACCCAACCTCACCAAACCTCTCAGCCCCAAGAGTGTCCACCCTTATGTCTCATCCAGCTGTGGGTCTAGATATGGTCAATCCAGGTTGCATCACAGCCCCTGAACGAATTGTGTAAGAATTTCTCTCTCTTTCCCTGTCTTTGTTTCATGGGTTTTTAAAAGTAATTTATTTTTATAATGGGGTTTAGCTGCTTTTCACGGCTGTGTTTAGGCCGCTTTACACCCACTTGACACACTAACAGAGAGATATCAATACATAGGTTTTAAGATTATTACTAGTCAGATATATTCTTGTGCGGTGAATCGGGCGTGTTGAGTCCAGTTCTCTGAGCAAGGAGTAGGTCTTGTCTATTCCATATTGGGTTTATGGAACGGTATCTGAGCTAATTTGAAACTCTTGTTTTATGTATCACCCCACCTCACCTTTCCCGTTAAGCAGCCATAGTGTGTTTTCTGCATGTGTGACTCTGTTCTGTTTTGTAATTCAGTTCAAGTGTAACGGTTTTTACATTCCCTCTATAAGTGACACCTTATGAGAAGTCTCCTTTTCTGTGTGACTTATTTCACTTAGAATCGTCTTACCTAAATCCACTCATCATGCTGCTACTAGCCTTTTGACATTGATTTCATGGCTGAGTGATATTCCATTGTACATAAGGACCACAACTTTTGTATCCATTTTTAGCTTTCCTGGGATATTTAAGGTGGAAGGAAGTGGAGGTCCTTGTCAACAGAGCAGCCCTAAACTTTGGGGTGCTTGTGTCTTGCTGATTTTCAATTTTCTCGCTTTATCCCCCCATGCGTGGAAGTGCCCTATGCTCTCTAAGCTGTGTTTTTTAGATGTTTCAGGACACACCGTACACTTCTCCAGAGTGGCTGTTGGCAATGTACATCCCGCCCATCAGTGTAGCAAGGCTCCCATTTCTCCATGGCCTGTCCTGCATTTCTGGTTTTGACACTTTTTTCAGCATGGCCCTTTTGACCGATGGGAAGCGAGACTTCTTTGTAGCGCTGATTTGCCTTTCCAGGTGGCTTGGTTGGCCAAAAAGGGCGTATGCGTTTTTTCCTGAATATATTCAGGAAAAAACGCATACGCCCTTTTGGCCAAGGGCATGATTGTCAACGTTTTGCCGCTTTTCATGTGCTTTAAAGGCGATTCGAATCTACCTCCTGAAATCTGTTTCCTGCAATTCTGCCTTGATTTCTAATCCTCTTCTTTGCCTTCCCTCAATATATTTGTGGACGAGAGTTATCATTTATAACTCTGCAGGTTTGTGAATTGCAGTGCCCTGAAGCTCCATTTTACAAGTCGCTTTTTTGGGAGCCGGCCGCAAAAGCGCAGGATGGCTTCAGGCCCTGTTCTGGTTCCGGGGGGCAGGCTGAGCCTGTGGTTAATTCTTCTTCCTGATGGGAAAATAGAGTGACCTGTGCCTGTCCCAACACCAAGAGCTAGTCTCTCATTGGTTCCCCGTCTTCCCGTTCATCCTCAGGACAATTTGCAACGTGTACGGAACAGGAGGTTAAAGGTGCTGATGCTCCAAGTAGGGAGATTGCTAGTAAAGTGGCTGGAATGGCGAACCCGACCACAAGGAGATGAGAAATGAGGTGCGTTTTAGAAACCTTTCCCCATCACACGGTGTACCATCTTCTGGGTTTCTCATGCATGTTTTCGATGTAGGAAGATGCCCTTGAACCTGGAGATTTGGGACCCATGCGATGGGTAGCACGCAGTATTACTTTAAAGGGTCTGCGTTTGCTCACCCAACCTCACCAAACCTCTCAGCCCCAAGAGTGTCCACCCTTATGTCTCATCCAGCTGTGGGTCTAGATATGGTCAATCCAGGTTGCATCACAGCCCCTGAACGAATTGTGTAAGAATTTCTCTCTCTTTCCCTGTCTTTGTTTCATGGGTTTTTAAAAGTAATTTATTTTTATAATGGGGTTTAGCTGCTTTTCACGGCTGTGTTTAGGCCGCTTTACACCCACTTGACACACTAACAGAGAGATATCAATACATAGGTTTTAAGATTATTACTAGTCAGATATATTCTTGTGCGGTGAATCGGGCGTGTTGAGTCCAGTTCTCTGAGCAAGGAGTAGGTCTTGTCTATTACATATTGGGTTTATGGAACGGTATCTGAGCTAATTTGAAACTCTTGTTTTATGTATCACCCCACCTCACCTTTCCCGTTAAGCAGCCATAGTGTGTTTTCTGCATGTGTGACTCTGTTCTGTTTTGTAATTCAGTTCAAGTGTAACGGTTTTTACATTCCCTCTATAAGTGACACCTTATGAGAAGTGTCCTTTTCTGTGTGACTTATTTCACTTAGAATCGTCTTACCTAAATCCACTCATCATGCTGCTACTAGCCTTTTGACATTGATTTCATGGCTGAGTGATATTCCATTGTACATAAGGACCACAACTTTTGTATCCATTTTTAGCTTTCCTGGGATATTTAAGGTGGAAGGAAGTGGAGGTCCTTGTCAACAGAGCAGCCCTAAACTTTGGGGTGCTTGTGTCTTGCTGATTTTCAATTTTCTCGCTTTATCCCCCCATGCGTGGAAGTGCCCTATGCTCTCTAAGCTGTGTTTTTTAGATGTTTCAGGACACACCGTACACTTCTCCAGAGTGGCTGTTGGCAATGTACATCCCGCCCATCAGTGTAGCAAGGCTCCCATTTCTCCATGGCCTGTCCTGCATTTCTGGTTTTGACACTTTTTTCAGCATGGCCCTTTTGACCGATGGGAAGCGAGACTTCTTTGTAGCGCTGATTTGCCTTTCCAGGTGGCTTGGTTGGCCAAAAAGGGCGTATGCGTTTTTTCCTGACTATATTCAGGAAAAAACGCATACGCCCTTTTTGACCAAGGGCATCATTGTCAACGTTTTGCCGCTTTTCATGTGCTTTAAAGGCGATTCGTATCTACCTCCTGAAATCTGTTTCCTGCAATTCTGCCTTGATTTCAAATCCTCTTCTTTGCCTTCCCTCAATATATTTGTGGACGAGAGTTATCATTTATAACTCTGCAGGTTTGTGAATTGCAGTGCCCTGAAGCTCCATTTTACAAGTCGCTTTTTTGGGAGCCGGCCGCAAAAGCGCCGGATGGCTTCAGGCCCTGTTCTGGTTCCGGGGGGCAGGCTGAGCCTGTGGTTAATTCTTCTTCCTGATGGGAAAATAGAGTGACCTGTGCCTGTCCCAACACCAAGAGCTAGTCTCTCATTGGTTCCCGTCTTCCCGTTCATCCTCAGGACAAATTGCAACCTGTACGGAACAGGAGGTTAAAGGTGCTGATGCTCCAAGTAGGGAGATTGCTAGTAAAGTGGCTGGAATGGCGAACCCGAGCACAAGGAGATGAGAAATGAGGTGCGTTTTAGAAACCGTTCCCCATCACACGGTGTACCATCTTCTGGGTTTCTCATGCATGTTTTCGATGTAGGAAGATGCCCTTGAACCTGGAGATTTGGGACCCATGCGATGGGTAGCACGCAGTATTACTTTAAAGGGTCTGCGTTTGCTCACCCAACCTCACCAAACCTCTCAGCCCCAAGAGTGTCCACCCTTATGTCTCATCCAGCTGTGGGTCTAGATATGGTCAATCCAGGTTGCATCACAGCCCCTGAACGAATTGTGTAAGAATTTCTCTCTCTTTCCCTGTCTTTGTTTCATGGGTTTTTAAAAGTAATTTATTTTTATAATGGGGTTTAGCTGCTTTTCACGGCTATGTTTAGACCGCTTTACACCCACTTGACACACTAACAGAGAGATATCAATACATAGGTTTTAAGATTATTACTAGTCAGATATATTCTTGTGCGGTGAATCGGGCGTGTTGAGTCCAGTTCTCTGAGCAAGGAGTAGGTCTTGTCTATTCCATATTGGGTTTATGGAACGGTATCTGAGCTAATTTGAAACTCTTGTTTTATGTATCACCCCACCTCACCTTTCCCGTTAAGCAGCCATAGTGTGTTTTCTGCATGTGTGACTCTGTTCTGTTTTGTAATTCAGTTCAAGTGTAACGGTTTTTACATTCCCTCTATAAGTGACACCTTATGAGAAGTCTCCTTTTCTGTGTGACTTATTTCACTTAGAATCGTCTTACCTAAATCCACTCATCATGCTGCTACTAGCCTTTTGACATTGATTTCATGGCTGAGTGATATTCCATTGTACATAAGGACCACAACTTTTGTATCCATTTTTAGCTTTCCTGGGATATTTAAGGTGGAAGGAAGTGGAGGTCCTTGTCAACAGAGCAGCCCTAAACTTTGGGGTGCTTGTGTCTTGCTGATTTTCAATTTTCCCGCTTTATCCCCCCATGCGTGGAAGTGCCCTATGCTCTCTAAGCTGTGTTTTTTAGATGTTTCAGGACACACCGTACACTTCTCCAGAGTGGCTGTTGGCAATGTACATCCCGCCCATCAGTGTAGCAAGGCTCCCATTTCTCCATGGCCTGTCCTGCATTTCTGGTTTTGACACTTTTTTCAGCATGGCCCTTTTGACCGATGGGAAGCGAGCCTTCTTTGTAGCGCTGATTTGCCTTTCCAGGTTGCTTGGTTGGCCAAAAAGGGCGTATGCGTTTTTTCCTGAATATATTCAGGAAAAAACGCATACGACCTTTTTGGCCAAGGGCATCATTGTCAACGTTTTGCCGCTTTTCATGTGCTTTAAAGGCGATTCGAATCTACCTCCTGAAATCTGTTTCCTGCAATTCTGCCTTGATTTCAAATCCTCTTCTTTGCCTTCCCTCAATATATTTGTGGACGAGAGTTATCATTTATCACTCTGCAGGTTTGTGAATTGCAGTGCCCTGAAGCTCCATTTTACAAGTCGCTTTTTTGGGAGCCGGCCGCAAAAGCGCAGGATGGCTTCAGGCCCTGTTCTGGTTCCGGGGGGCAGGCTGAGCCTGTGGTTAATTCTTCTTCCTGATGGGAAAATAGAGTGACCTGTGCCTGTCCCAACACCAAGAGCTAGTCTCTCATTGGTTCCCGTCTTCCCGTTCATCCTCAGGACAAATTGCAACCTGTACGGAACAGGAGGTTAAAGGTGCTGATGCTCCAAGTAGGGAGATTGCTAGTAAAGTGGCTGGAATGGCGAACCCGACCACAAGGAGATGAGAAATGAGGTGCGTTGTAGAAACCGTTCCCCATCACACGGTGTACCATCTTCTGGGTTTCTCATGCATGTTTTCGATGTAGGAAGATGCCCTTGAACCTGGAGATTTGGGACCCATGCGATGGGTAGCACGCAGTATTACTTTAAAGGGTCTGCGTTTGCTCACCCAACCTCACCAAACCTCTCAGCCCCAAGAGTGTCCACCCTTATGTCTCATCCAGCTGTGGGTGTAGATATGGTCAATCCAGGTTGCATCACAGCCCCTGAACGAATTGTGTAAGAATTTCTCTCTCTTTCCCTGTCTTTGTTTCATGGGTTTTTAAAAGTAATTTATTTTTATAATGGGGTTTAGCTGCTTTTCACGGCTGTGTTTAGGCCGCTTTACACCCACTTGACACACTAACAGAGAGATATCAATACATAGGTTTTAAGATTATTACTAGTCAGATATATTCTTGTGCGGTGAATCGGGCGTGTTGAGTCCAGTTCTCTGAGCAAGGAGTAGGTCTTGTCTATTCCATATTGGGTTTATGGAACGGTATCTGAGCTAATTTGAAACTCTTGTTTTATGTATCACCCCACCTCACCTTTCCCGTTAAGCAGCCATAGTGTGTTTTCTGCATGTGTGACTCTGTTCTGTTTTGTAATTCAGTTCAAGTGTAACGGTTTTTACATTCCCTCTATAAGTGACACCTTATGAGAAGTCTCCTTTTCTGTGTGACTTATTTCACTTAGAATCGTCTTACCTAAATCCACTCATCATGCTGCTACTAGCCTTTTGACATTGATTTCATGGCTGAGTGATATTCCATTGTACATAAGGACCACAACTTTTGTATCCATTTTTAGCTTTCCTGGGATATTTAAGGTGGAAGGAAGTGGAGGTCCTTGTCAACAGAGCAGCCCTAAACTTTGGGGTGCTTGTGTCTTGCTGATTTTCAATTTTCCCGCTTTATCCCCCCATGCGTGGAAGTGCCCTATGCTCTCTAAGCTGTGTTTTTTAGATGTTTCAGGACACACCGTACACTTCTCCAGAGTGGCTATTGGCAATGTACATCCCGCCCATCAGTGTAGCAAGGCTCCCATTTCTCCATGGCCTGTCCTGCATTTCTGGTTTTGACACTTTTTTCAGCATGGCCCTTTTGACCGATGGGAAGCGAGCCTTCTTTGTAGCGCTGATTTGCCTTTCCAGGTTGCTTGGTTGGCCAAAAAGGGCGTATGCGTTTTTTCCTGAATATATTCAGGAAAAAACGCATACGCCCTTTTTGGCCAAGGGCATCATTGTCAACGTTTTGCCGCTTTTCATGTGCTTTAAAGGTGATTCGAATCTACCTCCTGAAATCTGTTTCCTGCAATTCTGCCTTGATTTCAAATCCTCTTCTTTGCCTTCCCTCAATATATTTGTGGACGAGAGTTATCATTTATCACTCTGCAGGTTTGTGAATTGCAGGGCCCTGAAGCTCCATTTTACAAGTCGCTTTTTTGGGAGCCGGCCGCAAAAGCGCCGGATGGCTTCAGGCCCTGTTCTGGTTCCGGGGGGCAGGCTGAGCCTGTGGTTAATTCTTCTTCCTGATGGGAAAATAGAGTGACCTGTGCCTGTCCCAACACCAAGAGCTAGTCTCTCATTGGTTCCCCGTCTTCCCGTTCATCCTCAGGACAATTTGCAACGTGTACGGAACAGGAGGTTAAAGGTGCTGATGCTCCAAGTAGGGAGATTGCTAGTAAAGTGGCTGGAATGGCGAACCCGACCACAAGGAGATGAGAAATGAGGTGCGTTTTAGAAACCTTTCCCCATCACACGGTGTACCATCTTCTGGGTTTCTCATGCATGTTTTCGATGTAGGAAGATGCCCTTGAACCTGGAGATTTGGGACCCATGCGATGGGTAGCACGCAGTATTACTTTAAAGGGTCTGCGTTTGCTCACCCAACCTCACCAAACCTCTCAGCCCCAAGAGTGTCCACCCTTATGTCTCATCCAGCTGTGGGTCTAGATATGGTCAATCCAGGTTGCATCACAGCCCCTGAACGAATTGTGTAAGAATTTCTCTCTCTTTCCCTGTCTTTGTTTCATGGGTTTTTAAAAGTAATTTATTTTTATAATGGGGTTTAGCTGCTTTTCACGGCTGTGTTTAGGCCGCTTTACACCCACTTGACACACTAACAGAGAGATATCAATACATAGGTTTTAAGATTATTACTAGTCAGATATATTCTTGTGCGGTGAATCGGGCGTGTTGAGTCCAGTTCTCTGAGCAAGGAGTAGGTCTTGTCTATTACATATTGGGTTTATGGAACGGTATCTGAGCTAATTTGAAACTCTTGTTTTATGTATCACCCCACCTCACCTTTCCCGTTAAGCAGCCATAGTGTGTTTTCTGCATGTGTGACTCTGTTCTGTTTTGTAATTCAGTTCAAGTGTAACGGTTTTTACATTCCCTCTATAAGTGACACCTTATGAGAAGTGTCCTTTTCTGTGTGACTTATTTCACTTAGAATCGTCTTACCTAAATCCACTCATCATGCTGCTACTAGCCTTTTGACATTGATTTCATGGCTGAGTGATATTCCATTGTACATAAGGACCACAACTTTTGTATCCATTTTTAGCTTTCCTGGGATATTTAAGGTGGAAGGAAGTGGAGGTCCTTGTCAACAGAGCAGCCCTAAACTTTGGGGTGCTTGTGTCTTGCTGATTTTCAATTTTCTCGCTTTATCCCCCCATGCGTGGAAGTGCCCTATGCTCTCTAAGCTGTGTTTTTTAGATGTTTCAGGACACACCGTACACTTCTCCAGAGTGGCTGTTGGCAATGTACATCCCGCCCATCAGTGTAGCAAGGCTCCCATTTCTCCATGGCCTGTCCTGCATTTCTGGTTTTGACACTTTTTTCAGCATGGCCCTTTTGACCGATGGGAAGCGAGACTTCTTTGTAGCGCTGATTTGCCTTTCCAGGTGGCTTGGTTGGCCAAAAAGGGCGTATGCGTTTTTTCCTGAATATATTCAGGAAAAAACGCATACGCCCTTTTTGGCCAAGGGCATCATTGTCAACGTTTTGCCGCTTTTCATTTGCTTTAAAGGCGATTCGTATCTACCTCCTGAAATCTGTTTCCTGCAATTCTGCCTTGATTTCAAATCCTCTTCTTTGCCTTCCCTCAATATATTTGTGGACGAGAGTTATCATTTATAACTCTGCAGGTTTCTGAATTGCAGTGCCCTGAAGCTCCATTTTACAAGTCGCTTTTTTGGGAGCCGGCCGCAAAAGCGCCGGATGGCTTCAGGCCCTGTTCTGGTTCCGGGGGGCAGGCTGAGCCTGTGGTTAATTCTTCTTCCTGATGGGAAAATAGAGTGACCTGTGCCTGTCCCAACACCAAGAGCTAGTCTCTCATTGGTTCCCGTCTTCCCGTTCATCCTCAGGACAAATTGCAACCTGTACGGAACAGGAGGTTAAAGGTGCTGATGCTCCAAGTAGGGAGATTGCTAGTAAAGTGGCTGGAATGGCGAACCCGAGCACAAGGAGATGAGAAATGAGGTGCGTTTTAGAAACCTTTCCCCATCACACGGTGTACCATCTTCTGGGTTTCTCATGCATGTTTTCGATGTAGGAAGATGCCCTTGAACCTGGAGATTTGGGACCCATGCGATGGGTAGCACGCAGTATTACTTTAAAGGGTCTGCGTTTGCTCACCCAACCTCACCAAACCTCTCAGCCCCAAGAGTGTCCACCCTTATGTCTCATCCAGCTGTGGGTCTAGATATGGTCAATCCAGGTTGCATCACAGCCCCTGAACGAATTGTGTAAGAATTTCTCTCTCTTTCCCTGTCTTTGTTTCATGGGTTTTTAAAAGTAATTTATTTTTATAATGGGGTTTAGCTGCTTTTCACGGCTATGTTTAGACCGCTTTACACCCACTTGACACACTAACAGAGAGATATCAATACATAGGTTTTAAGATTATTACTAGTCAGATATATTCTTGTGCGGTGAATCGGGCGTGTTGAGTCCAGTTCTCTGAGCAAGGAGTAGGTCTTGTCTATTACATATTGGGTTTATGGAACGGTATCTGAGCTAATTTGAAACTCTTGTTTTATGTATCACCCCACCTCACCTTTCCCGTTAAGCAGCCATAGTGTGTTTTCTGCATGTGTGACTCTGTTCTGTTTTGTAATTCAGTTCAAGTGTAACGGTTTTTACATTCCCTCTATAAGTGACACCTTATGAGAAGTCTCCTTTTCTGTGTGACTTATTTCACTTAGAATCGTCTTACCTAAATCCACTCATCATGCTGCTACTAGCCTTATGACATTGATTTCATGGCTGAGTGATATTCCATTGTACATAAGGACCACAACTTTTGTATCCATTTTTCGCTTTCCTGGGATATTTAAGGTGGAAGGAAGTGGAGGTCCTTGTCAACAGAGCAGCCCTAAACTTTGGGGTGCTTGTGTCTTGCTGATTTTCAATTTTCCCGCTTTATTCCCCCATGCGTGGAAGTGCCCTATGCTCTCTAAGCTGTGTTTTTTAGATGTTTCAGGACACACCGTACACTTCTCCAGAGTGGCTGTTGGCAATGTACATCCCGCCCATCAGTGTAGCAAGGCTCCCATTTCTCCATGGCCTGTCCTGCATTTCTGGTTTTGACACTTTTTTCAGCATGGCCCTTTTGACCGATGGGAAGCGAGCCTTCTTTGTAGCGCTGATTTGCCTTTCCAGGTTGCTTGGTTGGCCAAAAAGGGCGTATGCGTTTTTTCCTGAATATATTCAGGAAAAAACGCATACGCCCTTTTGGCCAAGGGCATGATTGTCAACGTTTTGCCGCTTTTCATGTGCTTTAAAGGCGATTCGAATCTACCTCCTGAAATCTGTTTCCTGCAATTCTGCCTTGATTTCTAATCCTCTTCTTTGCCTTCCCTCAATATATTTGTGGACGAGAGTTATCATTTATAACTCTGCAGGTTTGTGAATTGCAGTGCCCTGAAGCTCCATTTTACAAGTCGCTTTTTTGGGAGCCGGCCGCAAAAGCGCAGGATGGCTTCAGGCCCTGTTCTGGTTCCGGGGGGCAGGCTGAGCCTGTGGTTAATTCTTCTTCCTGATGGGAAAATAGAGTGACCTGTGCCTGTCCCAACACCAAGAGCTAGTCTCTCATTGGTTCCCCGTCTTCCCGTTCATCCTCAGGACAATTTGCAACCTGTACGGAACAGGAGGTTAAAGGTGCTGATGCTCCAAGTAGGGAGATTGCTAGTAAAGTGGCTGGAATGGCGAACCCGACCACAAGGAGATGAGAAATGAGGTGCGTTTTAGAAACCTTTCCCCATCACACGGTGTACCATCTTCTGGGTTTCTCATGCATGTTTTCGATGTAGGAAGATGCCCTTGAACCTGGAGATTTGGGACCCATGCGATGGGTAGCACGCAGTATTACTTTAAAGGGTCTGCGTTTGCTCACCCAACCTCACCAAACCTCTCAGCCCCAAGAGTGTCCACCCTTATGTCTCATCCAGCTGTGGGTCTAGATATGGTCAATCCAGGTTGCATCACAGCCCCTGAACGAATTGTGTAAGAATTTCTCTCTCTTTCCCTGTCTTTGTTTCATGGGTTTTTAAAAGTAATTTATTTTTATAATGGGGTTTAGCTGCTTTTCACGGCTGTGTTTAGGCCGCTTTACACCCACTTGACACACTAACAGAGAGATATCAATACATAGGTTTTAAGATTATTACTAGTCAGATATATTCTTGTGCGGTGAATCGGGCGTGTTGAGTCCAGTTCTCTGAGCAAGGAGTAGGTCTTGTCTATTCCATATTGGGTTTATGGAACGGTATCTGAGCTAATTTGAAACTCTTGTTTTATGTATCACCCCACCTCACCTTTCCCGTTAAGCAGCCATAGTGTGTTTTCTGCATGTGTGACTCTGTTCTGTTTTGTAATTCAGTTCAAGTGTAACGGTTTTTACATTCCCTCTATAAGTGACACCTTATGAGAAGTCTCCTTTTCTGTGTGACTTATTTCACTTAGAATCGTCTTACCTAAATCCACTCATCATGCTGCTACTAGCCTTTTGACATTGATTTCATGGCTGAGTGATATTCCATTGTACATAAGGACCACAACTTTTGTATCCATTTTTAGCTTTCCTGGGATATTTAAGGTGGAAGGAAGTGGAGGTCCTTGTCAACAGAGCAGCCCTAAACTTTGGGGTGCTTGTGTCTTGCTGATTTTCAATTTTCTCGCTTTATCCCCCCATGCGTGGAAGTGCCCTATGCTCTCTAAGCTGTGTTTTTTAGATGTTTCAGGACACACCGTACACTTCTCCAGAGTGGCTGTTGGCAATGTACATCCCGCCCATCAGTGTAGCAAGGCTCCCATTTCTCCATGGCCTGTCCTGCATTTCTGGTTTTGACACTTTTTTCAGCATGGCCCTTTTGACCGATGGGAAGCGAGACTTCTTTGTAGCGCTGATTTGCCTTTCCAGGTTGCTTGGTTGGCCAAAAAGGGCGTATGCGTTTTTTCCTGAATATATTCAGGAAAAAACGCATACGCCCTTTTTGGCCAAGGGCATCATTGTCAACGTTTTGCCGCTTTTCATGTGCTTTAAAGGCGATTCGAATCTACCTCCTGAAATCTGTTTCCTGCAATTCTGCCTTGATTTCAAATCCTCTTCTTTGCCTTCCCTCAATATATTTGTGGACGAGAGTTATCATTTATAACTCTGCAGGTTTGTGAATTGCAGTGCCCTGAAGCTCCATTTTACAAGTCGCTTTTTTGGGAGCCGGCCGCAAAAGCGCCGGATGGCTTCAGGCCCTGTTCTGGTTCCGGGGGGCAGGCTGAGCCTGTGGTTAATTCTTCTTCCTGATGGGAAAATAGAGTGACCTGTGCCTGTCCCAACACCAAGAGCTAGTCTCTCATTGGTTCCCCGTCTTCCCGTTCATCCTCAGGACAAATTGCAACCTGTACGGAACAGGAGGTTAAAGGTGCTGATGCTCCAAGTAGGGAGATTGCTAGTAAAGTGGCTGGAATGGCGAACCCGAGCACAAGGAGATGAGAAATGAGGTGCGTTGTAGAAACCGTTCCCCATCACACGGTGTACCATCTTCTGGGTTTCTCATGCATGTTTTCGATGTAGGAAGATGCCCTTGAACCTGGAGATTTGGGACCCATGCGATGGGTAGCACGCAGTATTACTTTAAAGGGTCTGCGTTTGCTCACCCAACCTCACCAAACCTCTCAGCCCCAAGAGTGTCCACCCTTATGTCTCATCCAGCTGTGGGTCTAGATATGGTCAATCCAGGTTGCATCACAGCCCCTGAACGAATTGTGTAAGAATTTCTCTCTCTTTCCCTGTCTTTGTTTCATGGGTTTTTAAAAGTAATTTATTTTTATAATGGGGTTTAGCTGCTTTTCACGGCTGTGTTTAGGCCGCTTTACACCCACTTGACACACTAACAGAGAGATATCAATACATAGGTTTTAAGATTATTACTAGTCAGATATATTCTTGTGCGGTGAATCGGGCGTGTTGAGTCCAGTTCTCTGAGCAAGGAGTAGGTGTTGTCTATTACATATTGGGTTTATGGAACGGTATCTGAGCTAATTTGAAACTCTTGTTTTATGTATCACCCCACCTCACCTTTCCCGTTAAGCAGCCATAGTGTGTTTTCTGCATGTGTGACTCTGTTCTGTTTTGTAATTCAGTTCAAGTGTAACGGTTTTTACATTCCCTCTATAAGTGACACCTTATGAGAAGTGTCCTTTTCTGTGTGACTTATTTCACTTAGAATCGTCTTACCTAAATCCACTCATCATGCTGCTACTAGCCTTATGACATTGATTTCATGGCTGAGTGATATTCCATTGTACATAAGGACCACAACTTTTGTATCCATTTTTCGCTTTCCTGGGATATTTAAGGTGGAAGGAAGTGGAGGTCCTTGTCAACAGAGCAGCCCTAAACTTTGGGGTGCTTGTGTCTTGCTGATTTTCAATTTTCCCACTTTATCACCCCATGCGTGGAAGTGCCCTATGCTCTCTAAGCTGTGTTTTTGAGATGTTTCAGGACACACCGTACACTTCTCCAGAGTGGCTGTTGGCAATGTACATCCCGCCCATCAGTGTAGCAAGGCTCCCGTTTCTCCATGGCCTGTCCTGCATTTCTGGTTTTGACACTTTTTTCAGCATGGCCCTTTTGACCGATGGGAAGCGAGACTTCTTTGTAGCGCTGATTTGCCTTTCCAGGTTGCTTGGTTGGCCAAAAAGGGCGTATGCGTTTTTTCCTGAATATATTCAGGAAAAAACGCATACGCCCTTTTTGGCCAAGGGCATCATTGTCAACGTTTTGCCGCTTTTCATGTGCTTTAAAGGCGATTCGAATCTACCTCCTGAAATCTGTTTCCTGCAATTCTGCCTTGATTTCAAATCCTCTTCTTTGCCTTCCCTCAATATATTTGTGGACGAGAGTTATCATTTATCACTCTGCAGGTTTGTGAATTGCAGTGCCCTCAAGCTCCATTTTACAAGTTGCTTTTTTGGGAGCCGGCCGCAAAAGCGCCGGATGGCCTCAGGCCCTGTTCTGGTTCCGGGGGGCAGGCTGAGCCTGTGGTTAATTCTTCTTCCTGATGGGAAAATAGAGTGACCTGTGCCTGTCCCAACACCAAGAGCTAGTCTCTCATTGGTTCCCCGTCTTCCCGTTCATCCTCAGGACAAATTGCAACCTGTTCGGAACAGGAGGTTAAAGGTGCTGATGCTCCAAGTAGGGAGATTGCTAGTAAAGTGGCTGGAATGGCGAACCCGAGCACAAGGAGATGAGAAATGAGGTGCGTTTTAGAAACCGTTCCCCATCACACGGTGTACCATCTTCTGGGTTTCTCATGCATGTTTTTGATGTAGGAAGATGCCCTTGAACCTGGAGATTTGGGACCCATGCGATGGGTAGCACGCAGTATTACTTTAAAGGGTCTGCGTTCGCTCACGCAACCTCACCAAACCTCTCAGCCCCAAGAGTGTCCACCCTTATGTCTCATCCAGCTGTGGGTCTAGATATGGTCAATCCAGGTTGCCTCACAGCCCCTGAACGAATTGTGTAAGAATTTCTCTCTCTTTCCCTGTCTTTGTTTCATGGGTTTTTTAAAGTAATTTATTTTTATAATGGGGTTTAGCTGCTTTTCACGGCTGTGTTTAGGCCGCTTTACACCCACTTGACACACTAACAGAGAGATATCAATACATAGGTTTTAAGATTATTACTAGTCAGATATATTCTTGTGCGGTGAATCGGGCGTTTTGAGTCCAGTTCTCTGAGCAAGGAGTAGGTCTTGTCTATTACATATTGGGTTTATGGAACGGTATCTGAGCTAATTTGAAACTCTTGTTTTATGTATCACCCCACCTCACCTTTCCCGTTAAGCAGCCATAGTGTGTTTTCTGCATGTGTGACTCTGTTCTGTTTTGTAATTCAGTTCAAGTGTAACGGTTTTTACATTCCCTCTATAAGTGACACCTTATGAGAAGTGTCCTTTTCTGTGTGACTTATTTCACTTAGAATCGTCTTACCTAAATCCACTCATCATGCTGCTACTAGCCTTATGACATTGATTTCATGGCTGAGTGATATTCCATTGTACATAAGGACCACAACTTTTTTATCCATTTTTCGCTTTCCTGGGATATTTAAGGTGGAAGGAAGTGGAGGTCCTTGTCAACAGAGCAGCCCTAAACTTTGGGGTGCTTGTGTCTTGCTGATTTTCAATTTTCCCACTTTATCCCCCCATGCGTGGAAGTGCCCTATGCTCTCTAAGCTGTGTTTTTTAGATGTTTCAGGACACACCGTACACTTCTCCAGAGTGGCTGTTGGCAATGTACATCCCGCCCATCAGTGTAGCAAGGCTCCCATTTCTCCATGGCCTGTCCTGCATTTCTGGTTTTGACACTTTTTTCAGCATGGCCCTTTTGACCGATGGGAAGCGAGACTTCTTTGTAGCGCTGATTTGCCTTTCCAGGTTGCTTGGTTGGCCAAAAAGGGCGTATGCGTTTTTTCCTGAATATATTCAGGAAAAAACGCATACGCCCTTTTTGGCCAAGGGCATCATTGTCAACGTTTTGCCGCTTTTCATGTGCTTTAAAGGCGATTCGAATCTACCTCCTGAAATCTGTTTCCTGCAATTCTGCCTTGATTTCAAATCCTCTTCTTTGCCTTCCCTCAATATATTTGTGGACGAGAGTTATCATTTATCACTCTGCAGGTTTGTGAATTGCAGTGCCCTGAAGCTCCATTTTACAAGTCGCTTTTTTGGGAGCCGGCCGCAAAAGCGCCGGATGGCTTCAGGCCCTGTTCTGGTTCCGGGGGGCAGGCTGAGCCTGTGGTTAATTCTTCTTCCTGATGGGAAAATAGAGTGACCTGTGCCTGTCCCAAAACCAAGAGCTAGTCTCTCATTGGTTCCCCGTCTTCCCGTTCATCCTCAGGACAAATTGCAACCTGTATGGAACAGGAGGTTAAAGGTGCTGATGCTCCAAGTAGGGAGATTGCTAGTAAAGTGGCTGGAATGGCGAACCCGAGCACAAGGAGATGAGAAATGAGGTGCGTTTTAGAAACCTTTCCCCATCACACGGTGTACCATCTTCTGGGTTTCTCATGCATGTTTTCGATGTAGGAAGATGCCCTTGAACCTGGAGATTTGGGACCCATGCGATGGGTAGCACGCAGTATTACTTTAAAGGGTCTGCGTTTGCTCACCCAACCTCACCAAACCTCTCAGCCCCAAGAGTGTCCACCCTTATGTCTCATCCAGCTGTGGGTCTAGATATGGTCAATCCAGGTTGCATCACAGCCCCTGAACGAATTGTGTAAGAATTTCTCTCTCTTTCCCTGTCTTTGTTTCATGGGTTTTTAAAAGTAATTTATTTTTATAATGGGGTTTAGCTGCTTTTCACGGCTGTGTTTAGGCCGCTTTACACCCACTTGACACACTAACAGAGAGATATCAATACATAGGTTTTAAGATTATTACTAGTCAGATATATTCTTGTGCGGTGAATCGGGCGTGTTGAGTCCAGTTCTCTGAGCAAGGAGTAGGTCTTGTCTATTACATATTGGGTTTATGGAACGGTATCTGAGCTAATTTGAAACTCTTGTTTTATGTATCACCCCACCTCACCTTTCCCGTTAAGCAGCCATAGTGTGTTTTCTGCATGTGTGACTCTGTTCTGTTTTGTAATTCAGTTCAAGCGTAACGGTTTTTACATTCCCTCTATAAGTGACACCTTATGAGAAGTGTCCTTTTCTGTGTGACTTATTTCACTTAGAATCGTCTTACCTAAATCCACTCATCATGCTGCTACTAGCCTTATGACATTGATTTCATGGCTGAGTGATATTCCATTGTACATAAGGACCACAACTTTTGTATCCATTTTTCGCTTTCCTGGGATATTTAAGGTGGAAGGAAGTGGAGGTCCTTGTCAACAGAGCAGCCCTAAACTTTGGGGTGCTTGTGTCTTGCTGATTTTCAATTTTCCCACTTTATCACCCCATGCATGGAAGTGCCCTATGCTCTCTAAGCTGTGTTTTTGAGATGTTTCAGGACACACCGTACACTTCTCCAGAGTGGCTGTTGGCAATGTACATCCCGCCCATCAGTGTAGCAAGGCTCCCATTTCTCCATGGCCTGTCCTGCATTTCTGGTTTTGACACTTTTTTCAGCATGGCCCTTTTGACCGATGGGAAGCGAGACTTCTTTGTAGCGCTGATTTGCCTTTCCAGGTTGCTTGGTTGGCCAAAAAGGGCGTATGCGTTTTTTCCTGAATATATTCAGGAAAAAACGCATACGCCCTTTTTGGCAAAGGGCATCATTGTCAACGTTTTGCCGCTTTTCATGTGCTTTAAAGGCGATTCGAATCTACCTCCTGAAATCTGTTTCCTGCAATTCTGCCTTGATTTCAAATCCTCTTCTTTGCCTTCCCTCAATATATTTGTGGACGAGAGTTATCATTTATCACTCTGCAGGTTTGTGAATTGCAGTGCCCTGAAGCTCCATTTTACAAGTCGCTTTTTTGGGAGCCGGCCGCAAAAGCGCCGGATGGCCTCAGGCCCTGTTCTGGTTCCGGGGGGCAGGCTGAGCCTGTGGTTAATTCTTCTTCCTGATGGGAAAATAGAGTGACCTGTGCCTGTCCCAACACCAAGAGCTAGTCTCTCATTGGTTCCCCGTCTTCCCGTTCATCCTCAGGACAAATTGCAACCTGTACGGAACAGGAGGTTAAAGGTGCTGATGCTCCAAGTAGGGAGATTGCTAGTAAAGTGGCTGGAATGGCGAACCCGAGCACAAGGAGATGAGAAATGAGGTGCGTTTTAGAAACCGTTCCCCATCACACGGTGTACCATCTTCTGGGTTTCTCATGCATGTTTTCGATGTAGGAAGATGCCCTTGAACCTGGAGATTTGGGACCCATGCGATGGGTAGCACGCAGTATTACTTTAAAGGGTCTGCGTTCGCTCACCCAACCTCACCAAACCTCTCAGCCCCAAGAGTGTCCACCCTTATGTCTCATCCAGCTGTGGGTCTAGATATGGTCAATCCAGGTTGCATCACAGCCCCTGAACGAATTGTGTAAGAATTTCTCTCTCTTTCCCTGTCTTTGTTTCATGGGTTTTTAAAAGTAATTTATTTTTATAATGGGGTTTAGCTGCTTTTCACGGCTGTGTTTAGGCCGCTTTACACCCACTTGACACACTAACAGAGAGATATCAATACATAGGTTTTAAGATTATTACTAGTCAGATATATTCTTGTGCGGTGAATCGGGCGTGTTGAGTCCAGTTCTCTGAGCAAGGAGTAGGTCTTGTCTATTACATATTGGGTTTATGGAACGGTATCTGAGCTAATTTGAAACTCTTGTTTTATGTATCACCCCACCTCACCTTTCCCGTTAAGCAGCCATAGTGTGTTTTCTGCATGTGTGACTCTGTTCTGTTTTGTAATTCAGTTCAAGTGTAACGGTTTTTACATTCCCTCTATAAGTGACACCTTATGAGAAGTGTCCTTTTCTGTGTGACTTATTTCACTTAGAATCGTCTTACCTAAATCCACTCATCATGCTGCTACTAGCCTTATGACTTTGATTTCATGGCTGAGTGATATTCCATTGTACATAAGGACCACAACTTTTGTATCCATTTTTCGCTTTCCTGGGATATTTAAGGTGGAAGGAAGTGGAGGTCCTTGTCAACACAGCAGCCCTAAACTTTGGGGTGCTTGTGTCTTGCTGATTTTCAATTTTCCCACTTTATCCCCCCATGCGTGGAAGTGCCCTATGCTCTCTAAGCTGTGTTTTTGAGATGTTTCAGGACACACCGTACACTTCTCCAGAGTGGCTGTTGGCAATGTACATCCCGCCCATCAGTGTAGCAAGGCTCCCATTTCTCCATGGCCTGTCCTGCATTTCTGGTTTTGACACTTTTTTCAGCATGGCCCTTTTGACCGATGGGAAGCGAGACTTCTTTGTAGCGCTGATTTGCCTTTCCAGGTTGCTTGGTTGGCCAAAAAGGGCGTATGCGTTTTTTCCTGAATATATTCAGGAAAAAACGCATACGCCCTTTTTGGCCAAGGGCATCATTGTCAACGTTTTGCCGCTTTTCATGTGCTTTAAAGGCGATTCGAATCTACCTCCTGAAATCTGTTTCCTGCAATTCTGCCTTGATTTCAAATCCTCTTCTTTGCCTTCCCTCAATATATTTGTGGACGAGAGTTATCATTTATCACTCTGCAGGTTTGTGAATTGCAGTGCCCTGAAGCTCCATTTTACAAGTCGCTTTTTTGGGAGCCGGCCGCAAAAGCGCCGGATGGCCTCAGGCCCTGTTCTGGTTCCGGGGGGCAGGCTGAGCCTGTGGTTAATTCTTCTTCCTGATGGGAAAATAGAGTGACCTGTGCCTGTCCCAACACCAAGAGCTAGTCTCTCATTGGTTCCCCGTCTTCCCGTTCATCCTCAGGACAAATTGCAACCTGTACGGAACAGGAGGTTAAAGGTGCTGATGCTCCAAGTAGGGAGATTGCTAGTAAAGTGGCTGGAATGGCGAACCCGAGCACAAGGAGATGAGAAATGAGGTGCGTTTTAGAAACCGTTCCCCATCACACGGTGTACCATCTTCTGGGTTTCTCATGCATGTTTTCGATGTAGGAAGATGCCCTTGAACCTGGAGATTTGGGACCCATGCGATGGGTAGCACGCAGTATTACTTTAAAGGGTCTGCGTTCGCTCACCCAACCTCACCAAACCTCTCAGCCCCAAGAGTGTCCACCCTTATGTCTCATCCAGCTGTGGGTCTAGATATGGTCAATCCAGGTTGCATCACAGCCCCTGAACGAATTGTGTAAGAATTTCTCTCTCTTTCCCTGTCTTTGTTTCATGGGTTTTTAAAAGTAATTTATTTTTATAATGGGGTTTAGCTGCTTTTCACGGCTGTGTTTAGGCCGCTTTACACCCACTTGACACACTAACAGAGAGATATCAATACATAGGTTTTAAGATTATTACTAGTCAGATATATTCTTGTGCGGTGAATCGGGCGTGTTGAGTCCAGTTCTCTGAGCAAGGAGTAGGTCTTGTCTATTCCATATTGGGTTTATGGAACGGTATCTGAGCTAATTTGAAACTCTTGTTTTATGTATCACCCCACCTCACCTTTCCCGTTAAGCAGCCATAGTGTGTTTTCTGCATGTGTGACTCTGTTCTGTTTTGTAATTCAGTTCAAGTGTAACGGTTTTTACATTCCCTCTATAAGTGACACCTTATGAGAAGTGTCCTTTTCTGTGTGACTTATTTCACTTAGAATCGTCTTACCTAAATCCACTCATCATGCTGCTACTAGCCTTATGACATTGATTTCATGGCTGAGTGATATTCCATTGTACATAAGGACCACAACTTTTGTATCCATTTTTCGCTTTCCTGGGATATTTAAGGTGGAAGGAAGTGGAGGTCCTTGTCAACAGAGCAGCCCTAAACTTTGGGGTGCTTGTGTCTTGCTGATTTTCAATTTTCCCACTTTATCCCCCCATGCGTGGAAGTGCCCTATGCTCTCTAAGCTGTGTTTTTGAGATGTTTCAGGACACACCGTACACTTCTCCAGAGTGGCTGTTGGCAATGTACATCCCGCCCATCACTGTAGCAAGGCTCCCATTTCTCCATGGCCTGTCCTGCATTTCTGGTTTTGACACTTTTTTCAGCATGGCCCTTTTGACCGATGGGAAGCGAGACTTCTTTGTAGCGCTGATTTGCCTTTCCAGGTTGCTTGGTTGGCCAAAAAGGGCGTATGCGTTTTTTCCTGAATATATTCAGGAAAAAACGAATACGCCCTTTTTGGCCAAGGGCATCATTGTCAACGTTTTGCCGCTTTTCATGTGCTTTAAAGGCGATTCGAATCTACCTCCTGAAATCTGTTTCCTGCAATTCTGCCTTGATTTCAAATCCTCTTCTTTGCCTTCCCTCAATATATTTGTGGACGAGAGTTATCATTTATCACTCTGCAGGTTTGTGAATTGCAGTGCCCTGAAGCTCCATTTTACAAGTCGCTTTTTTGGGAGCCGGCCGCAAAAGCGCCGGATGGCTTCAGGCCCTGTTCTGGTTCCGGGGGGCAGGCTGAGCCTGTGGTTAATTCTTCTTCCTGATGGGAAAATAGAGTGACCTGTGCCTGTCCCAAAACCAAGAGCTAGTCTCTCATTGGTTCCCCGTCTTCCCGTTCATCCTCAGGACAAATTGCAACCTGTACGGAACAGGAGGTTAAAGGTGCTGATGCTCCAAGTAGGGAGATTGCTAGTAAAGTGGCTGGAATGGCGAACCCGAGCACAAGGAGATGAGAAATGAGGTGCGTTTTAGAAACCTTTCCCCATCACACGGTGTACCATCTTCTGGGTTTCTCATGCATGTTTTCGATGTAGGAAGATGCCCTTGAACCTGGAGATTTGGGACCCATGCGATGGGTAGCACGCAGTATTACTTTAAAGGGTCTGCGTTTGCTCACCCAACCTCACCAAACCTCTCAGCCCCAAGAGTGTCCACCCTTATGTCTCATCCAGCTGTGGGTCTAGATATGGTCAATCCAGGTTGCATCACAGCCCCTGAACGAATTGTGTAAGAATTTCTCTCTCTTTCCCTGTCTTTGTTTCATGGGTTTTTAAAAGTAATTTATTTTTATAATGGGGTTTAGCTGCTTTTCACGGCTGTGTTTAGGCCGCTTTACACCCACTTGACACACTAACAGAGAGATATCAATACATAGGTTTTAAGATTATTACTAGTCAGATATATTCTTGTGCGGTGAATCGGGCGTGTTGAGTCCAGTTCTCTGAGCAAGGAGTAGGTCTTGTCTATTACATATTGGGTTTATGGAACGGTATCTGAGCTAATTTGAAACTCTTGTTTTATGTATCACCCCACCTCACCTTTCCCGTTAAGCAGCCATAGTGTGTTTTCTGCATGTGTGACTCTGTTCTGTTTTGTAATTCAGTTCAAGTGTAACGGTTTTTACATTCCCTCTATAAGTGACACCTTATGAGAAGTGTCCTTTTCTGTGTGACTTATTTCACTTAGAATCGTCTTACCTAAATCCACTCATCATGCTGCTACTAGCCTTATGACATTGATTTCATGGCTGAGTGATATTCCATTGTACATAAGGACCACAACTTTTTTATCCATTTTTCGCTTTCCTGGGATATTTAAGGTGGAAGGAAGTGGAGGTCCTTGTCAACAGAGCAGCCCTAAACTTTGGGGTGCTTGTGTCTTGCTGATTTTCAATTTTCCCGCTTTATCCCCCCATGCGTGGAAGTGCCCTATGCTCTCTAAGCTGTGTTTTTTAGATGTTTCAGGACACACCGTACACTTCTCCAGAGTGGCTGTTGGCAATGTACATCCCGCCCATCAGTGTAGCAAGGCTCCCATTTCTCCATGGCCTGTCCTGCATTTCTGGTTTTGACACTTTTTTCAGCATGGCCCTTTTGACCGATGGGAAGCGAGACTTCTTTGTAGCGCTGATTTGCCTTTCCAGGTTGCTTGGTTGGCCAAAAAGGGCGTATGCGTTTTTTCCTGAATATATTCAGGAAAAAACGCATACGCCCTTTTTGGCCAAGGGCATCATTGTCAACGTTTTGCCGCTTTTCATTTGCTTTAAAGGCGATTCGAATCTACCTCCTGAAATCTGTTTCCTGCAATTCTGCCTTGATTTCAAATCCTCTTCTTTGCCTTCCCTCAATATATTTGTGGACGAGAGTTATCATTTATCACTCTGCAGGTTTGTGAATTGCAGTGCCCTGAAGCTCCATTTTACAAGTCGCTTTTTTGGGAGCCGGCCGCAAAAGCGCCGGATGGCTTCAGGCCCTGTTCTGGTTCCGGGGGGCAGGCTGAGCCTGTGGTTAATTCTTCTTCCTGATGGGAAAATAGAGTGACCTGTGCCTGTCCCAAAACCAAGAGCTAGTCTCTCATTGGTTCCCCGTCTTCCCGTTCATCCTCAGGACAAATTGCAACCTGTATGGAACAGGAGGTTAAAGGTGCTGATGCTCCAAGTAGGGAGATTGCTAGTAAAGTGGCTGGAATGGCGAACCCGAGCACAAGGAGATGAGAAATGAGGTGCGTTTTAGAAACCTTTCCCCATCACACGGTGTACCATCTTCTGGGTTTCTCATGCATGTTTTCGATGTAGGAAGATGCCCTTGAACCTGGAGATTTGGGACCCATGCGATGGGTAGCACGCAGTATTACTTTAAAGGGTCTGCGTTTGCTCACCCAACCTCACCAAACCTCTCAGCTCCAAGAGTGTCCACCCTTATGTCTCATCCAGCTGTGGGTCTAGATATGGTCAATCCAGGTTGCATCACAGCCCCTGAACGAATTGTGTAAGAATTTCTCTCTCTTTCCCTGTCTTTGTTTCATGGGTTTTTAAAAGTAATTTATTTTTATAATGGGGTTTAGCTGCTTTTCACGGCTGTGTTTAGGCCGCTTTACACCCACTTGACACACTAACAGAGAGATATCAATACATAGGTTTTAAGATTATTACTAGTCAGATATATTCTTGTGCGGTGAATCGGGCGTGTTGAGTCCAGTTCTCTGAGCAAGGAGTAGGTCTTGTCTATTACATATTGGGTTTATGGAACGGTATCTGAGCTAATTTGAAACTCTTGTTTTATGTATCACCCCACCTCACCTTTCCCGTTAAGCAGCCATAGTGTGTTTTCTGCATGTGTGACTCTGTTCTGTTTTGTAATTCAGTTCAAGTGTAACGGTTTTTACATTCCCTCTATAAGTGACACCTTATGAGAAGTGTCCTTTTCTGTGTGACTTATTTCACTTAGAATCGTCTTACCTAAATCCACTCATCATGCTGCTACTAGCCTTATGACATTGATTTCATGGCTGAGTGATATTCCATTGTACATAAGGACCACAACTTTTGTATCCATTTTTCGCTTTCCTGGGATATTTAAGGTGGAAGGAAGTGGAGGTCCTTGTCAACAGAGCAGCCCTAAACTTTGGGGTGCTTGTGTCTTGCTGATTTTCAATTTTCCCACTTTATCCCCCCATGCGTGGAAGTGCCCTATGCTCTCTAAGCTGTGTTTTTGAGATGTTTCAGGACACACCGTACACTTCTCCAGAGTGGCTGTTGGCAATGTACATCCCGCCCATCAGTGTAGCAAGGCTCCCATTTCTCCATGGCCTGTCCTGCATTTCTGGTTTTGACACTTTTTTCAGCATGGCCCTTTTGACCGATGGGAAGCGAGACTTCTTTGTAGCGCTGATTTGCCTTTCCAGGTTGCTTGGTTGGCCAAAAAGGGCGTATGCGTTTTTTCCTGAATATATTCAGGAAAAAACGCATACGCCCTTTTTGGCCAAGGGCATCATTGTCAACGTTTTGCCGCTTTTCATGTGCTTTAAAGGCGATTCGAATCTACCTCCTGAAATCTGTTTCCTGCAATTCTGCCTTGATTTCAAATCCTCTTCTTTGCCTTCCCTCAATATATTTGTGGACGAGAGTTATCATTTATCACTCTGCAGGTTTGTGAATTGCAGTGCCCTGAAGCTCCATTTTACAAGTCGCTTTTTTGGGAGCCGGCCGCAAAAGCGCCGGATGGCCTCAGGCCCTGTTCTGGTTCCGGGGGGCAGGCTGAGCCTGTGGTTAATTCTTCTTCCTGATGGGAAAATAGAGTGACCTGTGCCTGTCCCAACACCAAGAGCTAGTCTCTCATTGGTTCCCCGTCTTCCCGTTCATCCTCAGGACAAATGGCAACCTGTACGGAACAGGAGGTTAAAGGTGCTGATGCTCCAAGTAGGGAGATTGCTAGTAAAGTGGCTGGAATGGCGAACCCGAGCACAAGGAGATGAGAAATGAGGTGCGTTTTAGAAACCGTTCCCCATCACACGGTGTACCATCTTCTGGGTTTCTCATGCATGTTTTCGATGTAGGAAGATGCCCTTGAACCTGGAGATTTGGGACCCATGCGATGGGTAGCACGTAGTATTACTTTAAAGGGTCTGCGTTCGCTCACCCAACCTCACCAAACCTCTCAGCCCCAAGAGTGTCCACCCTTATGTCTCATCCAGCTGTGGGTCTAGATATGGTCAATCCAGGTTGCATCACAGCCCCTGAACGAATTGTGTAAGAATTTCTCTCTCTTTCCCTGTCTTTGTTTCATGGGTTTTTAAAAGTAATTTATTTTTATAATGGGGTTTAGCTGCTTTTATCGGCTGTGTTTAGGCCGCTTTACACCCACTTGACACACTAACAGAGAGATATCAATACATAGGTTTTAAGATTATTACTAGTCAGATATATTCTTGTGCGGTGAATCGGGCGTGTTGAGTCCAGTTCTCTGAGCAAGGAGTAGGTCTTGTCTATTACATATTGGGTTTATGGAACGGTATCTGAGCTAATTTGAAACTCTTGTTTTATGTATCACCCCACCTCACCTTTCCCGTTAAGCAGCCATAGTGTGTTTTCTGCATGTGTGACTCTGTTCTGTTTTGTAATTCAGTTCAAGTGTAACGGTTTTTACATTCCCTCTATAAGTGACACCTTATGAGAAGTGTCCTTTTCTGTGTGACTTATTTCACTTAGAATCGTCTTACCTAAATCCACTCATCATGCTGCTACTAGCCTTATGACATTGATTTCATGGCTGAGTGATATTCCATTGTACATAAGGACCACAACTTTTTTATCCATTTTTCGCTTTCCTGGGATATTTAAGGTGGAAGGAAGTGGAGGTCCTTGTCAACAGAGCAGCCCTAAACTTTGGGGTGCTTGTGTCTTGCTGATTTTCAATTTTCCCGCTTTATCCCCCCATGCGTGGAAGTGCCCTATGCTCTCTAAGCTGTGTTTTTTAGATGTTTCAGGACACACCGTACACTTCTCCAGAGTGGCTGTTGGCAATGTACATCCCGCCCATCAGTGTAGCAAGGCTCCCATTTCTCCATGGC
Source organism: Balaenoptera physalus (assembly GCF_965194825.1). Classification (NCBI taxonomy): domain Eukaryota; kingdom Metazoa; phylum Chordata; class Mammalia; order Artiodactyla; family Balaenopteridae; genus Balaenoptera; species Balaenoptera physalus. The sequence goes on along the minus strand of NW_028126349.1, from coordinate 689,271 downwards.
CTGTCCTGCATTTCTGGTTTTGACACTTTTTTCAGCATGGCCCTTTTGACCGATGGGAAGCGAGACTTCTTTGTAGCGCTGATTTGCCTTTCCAGGTTGCTTGGTTGGCCAAAAAGGGCGTATGCGTTTTTTCCTGAATATATTCAGGAAAAAACGCATACGCCCTTTTTGGCCAAGGGCATCATTGTCAACGTTTTGCCGCTTTTCATGTGCTTTAAAGGCGATTCGAATCTACCTCCTGAAATCTGTTTCCTGCAATTCTGCCTTGATTTCAAATCCTCTTCTTTGCCTTCCCTCAATATATTTGTGGACGAGAGTTATCATTTATCACTCTGCAGGTTTGTGAATTGCAGTGCCCTGAAGCTCCATTTTACAAGTCGCTTTTTTGGGAGCCGGCCGCAAAAGCGCCGGATGGCTTCAGGCCCTGTTCTGGTTCCGGGGGGCAGGCTGAGCCTGTGGTTAATTCTTCTTCCTGATGGGAAAATAGAGTGACCTGTGCCTGTCCCAAAACCAAGAGCTAGTCTCTCATTGGTTCCCCGTCTTCCCGTTCATCCTCAGGACAAATTGCAACCTGTATGGAACAGGAGGTTAAAGGTGCTGATGCTCCAAGTAGGGAGATTGCTAGTAAAGTGGCTGGAATGGCGAACCCGAGCACAAGGAGATGAGAAATGAGGTGCGTTTTAGAAACCTTTCCCCATCACACGGTGTACCATCTTCTGGGTTTCTCATGCATGTTTTCGATGTAGGAAGATGCCCTTGAACCTGGAGATTTGGGACCCACGCGATGGGTAGCACGCAGTATTACTTTAAAGGGTCTGCGTTTGCTCACCCAACCTCACCAAACCTCTCAGCTCCAAGAGTGTCCACCCTTATGTCTCATCCAGCTGTGGGTCTAGATATGGTCAATCCAGGTTGCATCACAGCCCCTGAACGAATTGTGTAAGAATTTCTCTCTCTTTCCCTGTCTTTGTTTCATGGGTTTTTAAAAGTAATTTATTTTTATAATGGGGTTTAGCTGCTTTTCACGGCTGTGTTTAGGCCGCTTTACACCCACTTGACACACTAACAGAGAGATATCAATACATAGGTTTTAAGATTATTACTAGTCAGATATATTCTTGTGCGGTGAATCGGGCGTGTTGAGTCCAGTTCTCTGAGCAAGGAGTAGGTCTTGTCTATTACATATTGGGTTTATGGAACGGTATCTGAGCTAATTTGAAACTCTTGTTTTATGTATCACCCCACCTCACCTTTCCCGTTAAGCAGCCATAGTGTGTTTTCTGCATGTGTGACTCTGTTCTGTTTTGTAATTCAGTTCAAGTGTAACGGTTTTTACATTCCCTCTATAAGTGACACCTTATGAGAAGTGTCCTTTTCTGTGTGACTTATTTCACTTAGAATCGTCTTACCTAAATCCACTCATCATGCTGCTACTAGCCTTATGACATTGATTTCATGGCTGAGTGATATTCCATTGTACATAAGGACCACAACTTTTGTATCCATTTTTCGCTTTCCTGGGATATTTAAGGTGGAAGGAAGTGGAGGTCCTTGTCAACAGAGCAGCCCTAAACTTTGGGGTGCTGGTGTCTTGCTGATTTTCAATTTTCCCACTTTATCCCCCCATGCGTGGAAGTGCCCTATGCTCTCTAAGCTGTGTTTTTGAGATGTTTCAGGACACACCGTACACTTCTCCAGAGTGGCTGTTGGCAATGTACATCCCGCCCATCAGTGTAGCAAGGCTCCCATTTCTCCATGGCCTGTCCTGCATTTCTGGTTTTGACACTTTTTTCAGCATGGCCCTTTTGACCGATGGGAAGCGAGACTTCTTTGTAGCGCTGATTTGCCTTTCCAGGTTGCTTGGTTGGCCAAAAAGGGCGTATGCGTTTTTTCCTGAATATATTCAGGAAAAAACGCATACGCCCTTTTTGGCCAAGGGCATCATTGTCAACGTTTTGCCGCTTTTCATGTGCTTTAAAGGCGATTCGAATCTACCTCCTGAAATCTGTTTCCTGCAATTCTGCCTTGATTTCAAATCCTCTTCTTTGCCTTCCCTCAATATATTTGTGGACGAGAGTTATCATTTATCACTCTGCAGGTTTGTGAATTGCAGTGCCCTGAAGCTCCATTTTACAAGTCGCTTTTTTGGGAGCCGGCCGCAAAAGCGCCGGATGGCCTCAGGCCCTGTTCTGGTTCCGGGGGGCAGGCTGAGCCTGTGGTTAATTCTTCTTCCTGATGGGAAAATAGAGTGACCTGTGCCTGTCCCAACACCAAGAGCTAGTCTCTCATTGGTTCCCCGTCTTCCCGTTCATCCTCAGGACAAATTGCAACCTGTACGGAACAGGAGGTTAAAGGTGCTGATGCTCCAAGTAGGGAGATTGCTAGTAAAGTGGCTGGAATGGCGAACCCGAGCACAAGGAGATGAGAAATGAGGTGCGTTTTAGAAACCGTTCCCCATCACACGGTGTACCATCTTCTGGGTTTCTCATGCATGTTTTCGATGTAGGAAGATGCCCTTGAACCTGGAGATTTGGGACCCATGCGATGGGTAGCACGTAGTATTACTTTAAAGGGTCTGCGTTCGCTCACCCAACCTCACCAAACCTCTCAGCCCCAAGAGTGTCCACCCTTATGTCTCATCCAGCTGTGGGTCTAGATATGGTCAATCCAGGTTGCATCACAGCCCCTGAACGAATTGTGTAAGAATTTCTCTCTCTTTCCCTGTCTTTGTTTCATGGGTTTTTAAAAGTAATTTATTTTTATAATGGGGTTTAGCTGCTTTTCACGGCTGTGTTTAGGCCGCTTTACACCCACTTGACACACTAACAGAGAGATATCAATACATAGGTTTTAAGATTATTACTAGTCAGATATATTCTTGTGCGGTGAATCGGGCGTGTTGAGTCCAGTTCTCTGAGCAAGGAGTAGGTCTTGTCTATTACATATTGGGTTTATGGAACGGTATCTGAGCTAATTTGAAACTCTTGTTTTATGTATCACCCCACCTCACCTTTCCCGTTAAGCAGCCATAGTGTGTTTTCTGCATGTGTGACTCTGTTCTGTTTTGTAATTCAGTTCAAGTGTAACGGTTTTTACATTCCCTCTATAAGTGACACCTTATGAGAAGTGTCCTTTTCTGTGTGACTTATTTCACTTAGAATCGTCTTACCTAAATCCACTCATCATGCTGCTACTAGCCTTATGACATTGATTTCATGGCTGAGTGATATTCCATTGTACATAAGGACCACAACTTTTGTATCCATTTTTCGCTTTCCTGGGATATTTAAGGTGGAAGGAAGTGGAGGTCCTTGTCAACACAGCAGCCCTAAACTTTGGGGTGCTTGTGTCTTGCTGATTTTCAATTTTCCCGCTTTATCCCCCCATGCGTGGAAGTGCCCTATGCTCTCTAAGCTGTGTTTTTTAGATGTTTCAGGACACACCGTACACTTCTCCAGAGTGGCTGTTGGCAATGTACATCCCGCCCATCAGTGTAGCAAGGCTCCCATTTCTCCATGGCCTGTCCTGCATTTCTGGTTTTGACACTTTTTTCAGCATGGCCCTTTTGACCGATGGGAAGCGAGACTTCTTTGTAGCGCTGATTTGCCTTTCCAGGTTGCTTGGTTGGCCAAAAAGGGCGTATGCGTTTTTTCCTGAATATATTCAGGAAAAAACGCATACGCCCTTTTTGGCCAAGGGCATCATTGTCAACGTTTTGCCGCTTTTCATGTGCTTTAAAGGCGATTCGAATCTACCTCCTGAAATCTGTTTCCTGCAATTCTGCCTTGATTTCAAATCCTCTTCTTTGCCTTCCCTCAATATATTTGTGGACGAGAGTTATCATTTATCACTCTGCAGGTTTGTGAATTGCAGTGCCCTGAAGCTCCATTTTACAAGTCGCTTTTTTGGGAGCCGGCCGCAAAAGCGCCGGATGGCTTCAGGCCCTGTTCTGGTTCCGGGGGGCAGGCTGAGCCTGTGGTTAATTCTTCTTCCTGATGGGAAAATAGAGTGACCTGTGCCTGTCCCAAAACCAAGAGCTAGTCTCTCATTGGTTCCCCGTCTTCCCGTTCATCCTCAGGACAAATTGCAACCTGTACGGAACAGGAGGTTAAAGGTGCTGATGCTCCAAGTAGGGAGATTGCTAGTAAAGTGGCTGGAATGGCGAACCCGAGCACAAGGAGATGAGAAATGAGGTGCGTTTTAGAAACCTTTCCCCATCACACGGTGTACCATCTTCTGGGTTTCTCATGCATGTTTTCGATGTAGGAAGATGCCCTTGAACCTGGAGATTTGGGACCCATGCGATGGGTAGCACGCAGTATTACTTTAAAGGGTCTGCGTTTGCTCGCCCAACCTCACCAAACCTCTCAGCCCCAAGAGTGTCCACCCTTATGTCTCATCCAGCTGTGGGTCTAGATATGGTCAATCCAGGTTGCATCACAGCCCCTGAACGAATTGTGTAAGAATTTCTCTCTCTTTCCCTGTCTTTGTTTCATGGGTTTTTAAAAGTAATTTATTTTTATAATGGGGTTTAGCTGCTTTTCACGGCTGTGTTTAGGCCGCTTTACACCCACTTGACACACTAACAGAGAGATATCAATACATAGGTTTTAAGATTATTACTAGTCAGATATATTCTTGTGCGGTGAATCGGGCGTGTTGAGTCCAGTTCTCTGAGCAAGGAGTAGGTCTTGTCTATTACATATTGGGTTTATGGAACGGTATCTGAGCTAATTTGAAACTCTTGTTTTATGTATCACCCCACCTCACCTTTCCCGTTAAGCAGCCATAGTGTGTTTTCTGCATGTGTGACTCTGTTCTGTTTTGTAATTCAGTTCAAGTGTAACGGTTTTTACATTCCCTCTATAAGTGACACCTTATGAGAAGTGTCCTTTTCTGTGTGACTTATTTCACTTAGAATCGTCTTACCTAAATCCACTCATCATGCTGCTCCTAGCCTTATGACATTGATTTCATGGCTGAGTGATATTCCATTGTACATAAGGACCACAACTTTTTTATCCATTTTTCGCTTTCCTGGGATATTTAAGGTGGAAGGAAGTGGAGGTCCTTGTCAACAGAGCAGCCCTAAACTTTGGGGTGCTTGTGTCTTGCTGATTTTCAATTTTCCCGCTTTATCCCCCCATGCGTGGAAGTGCCCTATGCTCTCTAAGCTGTGTTTTTTAGATGTTTCAGGACACACCGTACACTTCTCCAGAGTGGCTGTTGGCAATGTACATCCCGCCCATCAGTGTAGCAAGGCTCCCATTTCTCCATGGCCTGTCCTGCATTTCTGGTTTTGACACTTTTTTCAGCATGGCCCTTTTGACCGATGGGAAGCGAGACTTCTTTGTAGCGCTGATTTGCCTTTCCAGGTTGCTTGGTTGGCCAAAAAGGGCGTATGCGTTTTTTCCTGAATATATTCAGGAAAAAACGCATACGCCCTTTTTGGCCAAGGGCATCATTGTCAACGTTTTGCCGCTTTTCATGTGCTTTAAAGGCGATTCGAATCTACCTCCTGAAATCTGTTTCCTGCAATTCTGCCTTGATTTCAAATCCTCTTCTTTGCCTTCCCTCAATATATTTGTGGACGAGAGTTATCATTTATCACTCTGCAGGTTTGTGAATTGCAGTGCCCTGAAGCTCCATTTTACAAGTCGCTTTTTTGGGAGCCGGCCGCAAATGCGCCGGATGGCTTCAGGCCCTGTTCTGGTTCCGGGGGGCAGGCTGAGCCTGTGGTTAATTCTTCTTCCTGATGGGAAAATAGAGTGACCTGTGCCTGTCCCAAAACCAAGAGCTAGTCTCTCATTGGTTCCCCGTCTTCCCGTTCATCCTCAGGACAAATTGCAACCTGTACGGAACAGGAGGTTAAAGGTGCTGATGCTCCAAGTAGGGAGATTGCTAGTAAAGTGGCTGGAATGGCGAACCCGAGCACAAGGAGATGAGAAATGAGGTGCGTTTTAGAAACCTTTCCCCATCACACGGTGTACCATCTTCTGGGTTTCTCATGCATGTTTTCGATGTAGGAAGATGCCCTTGAACCTGGAGATTTGGGACCCATGCGATGGGTAGCACGCAGTATTACTTTAAAGGGTCTGCGTTTGCTCACCCAACCTCACCAAACCTCTCAGCTCCAAGAGTGTCCACCCTTATGTCTCATCCAGCTGTGGGTCTAGATATGGTCAATCCAGGTTGCATCACAGCCCCTGAACGAATTGTGTAAGAATTTCTCTCTCTTTCCCTGTCTTTGTTTCATGGGTTTTTAAAAGTAATTTATTTTTATAATGGGGTTTAGCTGCTTTTCACGGCTGTGTTTAGGCCGCTTTACACCCACTTGACACACTAACAGAGAGATATCAATACATAGGTTTTAAGATTATTACTAGTCAGATATATTCTTGTGCGGTGAATCGGGCGTGTTGAGTCCAGTTCTCTGAGCAAGGAGTAGGTGTTGTCTATTACATATTGGGTTTATGGAACGGTATCTGAGCTAATTTGAAACTCTTGTTTTATGTATCACCCCACCTCACCTTTCCCGTTAAGCAGCCATAGTGTGTTTTCTGCATGTGTGACTCTGTTCTGTTTTGTAATTCAGTTCAAGTGTAACGGTTTTTACATTCCCTCTATAAGTGACACCTTATGAGAAGTGTCCTTTTCTGTGTGACTTATTTCACTTAGAATCGTCTTACCTAAATCCACTCATCATGCTGCTACTAGCCTTATGACATTGATTTCATGGCTGAGTGATATTCCATTGTACATAAGGACCACAACTTTTGTATCCATTTTTCGCTTTCCTGGGATATTTAAGGTGGAAGGAATTGGAGGTCCTTGTCAACAGAGCAGCCCTAAACTTTGGGGTGCTTGTGTCTTGCTGATTTTCAATTTTCCCACTTTATCACCCCATGCGTGGAAGTGCCCTATGCTCTCTAAGCTGTGTTTTTGAGATGTTTCAGGACACACCGTACACTTCTCCAGAGTGGCTGTTGGCAATGTACATCCCGCCCATCAGTGTAGCAAGGCTCCCATTTCTCCATGGCCTGTCCTGCATTTCTGGTTTTGACACTTTTTTCAGCATGGCCCTTTTGACCGATGGGAAGCGAGACTTCTTTGTAGCGCTGATTTGCCTTTCCAGGTTGCTTGGTTGGCCAAAAAGGGCGTATGCGTTTTTTCCTGAATATATTCAGGAAAAAACGCATACGCCCTTTTTGGCCAAGGGCATCATTGTCAACGTTTTGCCGCTTTTCATGTGCTTTAAAGGCGATTCGAATCTACCTCCTGAAATCTGTTTCCTGCAATTCTGCCTTGATTTCAAATCCTCTCCTTTGCCTTCCCTCAATATATTTGTGGACGAGAGTTATCATTTATCACTCTGCAGGTTTGTGAATTGCAGTGCCCTGAATCTCCATTTTACAAGTCGCTTTTTTGGGAGCCGGCCGCAAAAGCGCCGGATGGCCTCAGGCCCTGTTCTGGTTCCGGGGGGCAGGCTGAGCCTGTGGTTAATTCTTCTTCCTGATGGGAAAATAGAGTGACCTGTGCCTGTCCCAACACCAAGAGCTAGTCTCTCATTGGTTCCCCGTCTTCCCGTTCATCCTCAGGACAAATTGCAACCTGTACGGAACAGGAGGTTAAAGGTGCTGATGCTCCAAGTAGGGAGATTGCTAGTAAAGTGGCTGGAATGGCGAACCCGAGCACAAGGAGATGAGAAATGAGGTGCGTTTTAGAAACCGTTCCCCATCACACGGTGTACCATCTTCTGGGTTTCTCATGCATGTTTTCGATGTAGGAAGATGCCCTTGAACCTGGAGATTTGGGACCCATGCGATGGGTAGCACGCAGTATTACTTTAAAGGGTCTGCGTTCGCTCACCCAACCTCACCAAACCTCTCAGCCCCAAGAGTGTCCACCCTTATGTCTCATCCAGCTGTGGGTCTAGATATGGTCAATCCAGGTTGCATCACAGCCCCTGAACGAATTGTGTAAGAATTTCTCTCTCTTTCCCTGTCTTTGTTTCATGGGTTTTTAAAAGTAATTTATTTTTATAATGGGGTTTAGCTGCTTTTCACGGCTGTGTTTAGGCCGCTTTACACCCACTTGACACACTAACAGAGAGATATCAATACATAGGTTTTAAGATTATTACTAGTCAGATATATTCTTGTGCGGTGAATCGGGCGTTTTGAGTCCAGTTCTCTGAGCAAGGAGTAGGTCTTGTCTATTACATATTGGGTTTATGGAACGGTATCTGAGCTAATTTGAAACTCTTGTTTTATGTATCACCCCACCTCACCTTTCCCGTTAAGCAGCCATAGTGTGTTTTCTGCATGTGTGACTCTGTTCTGTTTTGTAATTCAGTTCAAGTGTAACGGTTTTTACATTCCCTCTATAAGTGACACCTTATGAGAAGTGTCCTTTTCTGTGTGACTTATTTCACTTAGAATCGTCTTACCTAAATCCACTCATCATGCTGCTACTAGCCTTATGACATTGATTTCATGGCTGAGTGATATTCCATTGTACATAAGGACCACAACTTTTGTATCCATTTTTCGCTTTCCTGGGATATTTAAGGTGGAAGGAAGTGGAGGTCCTTGTCAACACAGCAGCCCTAAACTTTGGGGTGCTTGTGTCTTGCTGATTTTCAATTTTCCCACTTTATCCCCCCATGCGTGGAAGTGCCCTATGCTCTCTAAGCTGTGTTTTTTAGATGTTTCAGGACACACCGTACACTTCTCCAGAGTGGCTGTTGGCAATGTACATCCCGCCCATCAGTGTAGCAAGGCTCCCATTTCTCCATGGCCTGTCCTGCATTTCTGGTTTTGACACTTTTTTCAGCATGGCCCTTTTGACCGATGGGAAGCGAGACTTCTTTGTAGCGCTGATTTGCCTTTCCAGGTTGCTTGGTTGGCCAAAAAGGGCGTATGCGTTTTTTCCTGAATATATTCAGGAAAAAACGCATACGCCCTTTTTGGCCAAGGGCATCATTGTCAACGTTTTGCCGCTTTTCATGTGCTTTAAAGGCGATTCGAATCTACCTCCTGAAATCTGTTTCCTGCAATTCTGCCTTGATTTCAAATCCTCTTCTTTGCCTTCCCTCAATATATTTGTGGACGAGAGTTATCATTTATAACTCTGCAGGTTTGTGAATTGCAGTGCCCTGAAGCTCCATTTTACAAGTCGCTTTTTTGGGAGCCGGCCGCAAAAGCGCCGGATGGCTTCAGGCCCTGTTCTGGTTCCGGGGGGCAGGCTGAGCCTGTGGTTAATTCTTCTTCCTGATGGGAAAATAGAGTGACCTGTGCCTGTCCCAACACCAAGAGCTAGTCTCTCATTGGTTCCCCGTCTTCCCGTTCATCCTCAGGACAAATTGCAACCTGTACGGAACAGGAGGTTAAAGGTGCTGATGCTCCAAGTAGGGAGATTGCTAGTAAAGTGGCTGGAATGGCGAACCCGAGCACAAGGAGATGAGAAATGAGGTGCGTTTTAGAAACCTTTCCCCATCACACGGTGTACCATCTTCTGGGTTTCTCATGCATGTTTTCGATGTAGGAAGATGCCCTTGAACCTGGAGATTTGGGACCCATGCGATGGGTAGCACGCAGTATTACTTTAAAGGGTCTGCGTTTGCTCACCCAACCTCACCAAACCTCTCAGCCCCAAGAGTGTCCACCCTTATGTCTCATCCAGCTGTGGGTCTAGATATGGTCAATCCAGGTTGCATCACAGCCCCTGAACGAATTGTGTAAGAAATTCTCTCTCTTTCCCTGTCTTTGTTTCATGGGTTTTTAAAAGTAATTTATTTTTATAATGGGGTTTAGCTGCTTTTCACGGCTGTGTTTAGGCCGCTTTACACCCACTTGACACACTAACAGAGAGATATCAATACATAGGTTTTAAGATTATTACTAGTCAGATATATTCTTGTGCGGTGAATCGGGCGTGTTGAGTCCAGTTCTCTGAGCAAGGAGTAGGTCTTGTCTATTCCATATTGGGTTTATGGAACGGTATCTGAGCTAATTTGAAACTCTTGTTTTATGTATCACCCCACCTCACCTTTCCCGTTAAGCAGCCATAGTGTGTTTTCTGCATGTGTGACTCTGTTCTGTTTTGTAATTCAGTTCAAGTGTAACGGTTTTTACATTCCCTCTATAAGTGACACCTTATGAGAAGTGTCCTTTTCTGTGTGACTTATTTCACTTAGAATCGTCTTACCTAAATCCACTCATCATGCTGCTCCTAGCCTTATGACATTGATTTCATGGCTGAGTGATATTCCATTGTACATAAGGACCACAACTTTTGTATCCATTTTTCGCTTTCCTGGGATATTTAAGGTGGAAGGAAGTGGAGGTCCTTGTCAACAGAGCAGCCCTAAACTTTGGGGTGCTTGTGTCTTGCTGATTTTCAATTTTCCCGCTTTATCCCCCCATGCGTGGAAGTGCCCTATGCTCTCTAAGCTGTGTTTTTTAGATGTTTCAGGACACACCGTACACTTCTCCAGAGTGGCTGTTGGCAATGTACATCCCGCCCATCAGTGTAGCAAGGCTCCCATTTCTCCATGGCCTGTCCTGCATTTCTGGTTTTGACACTTTTTTCAGCATGGCCCTTTTGACCGATGGGAAGCGAGACTTCTTTGTAGCGCTGATTTGCCTTTCCAGGTTGCTTGGTTGGCCAAAAAGGGCGTATGCGTTTTTTCCTGAATATATTCAGGAAAAAACGCAGACGCCCTTTTTGGCCAAGGGCATCATTGTCAACGTTTTGCCGCTTTTCATGTGCTTTAAAGGCGATTCGAATCTACCTCCTGAAATCTGTTTCCTGCAATTCTGCCTTGATTTCAAATCCTCTTCTTTGCCTTCCCTCAATATATTTGTGGACGAGAGTTATCATTTATCACTCTGCAGGTTTGTGAATTGCAGTGCCCTGAAGCTCCATTTTACAAGTCGCTTTTTTGGGAGCCGGCCGCAAAAGCGCCGGATGGCCTCAGGCCCTGTTCTGGTTCCGGGGGGCAGGCTGAGCCTGTGGTTAATTCTTCTTCCTGATGGGAAAATAGAGTGACCTGTGCCTGTCCCAACACCAAGAGCTAGTCTCTCATTGGTTCCCCGTCTTCCCGTTCATCTTCAGGACAAATTGCAACCTGTACGGAACAGGAGGTTAAAGGTGCTGATGCTCCAAGTAGGGAGATTGCTAGTAAAGTGGCTGGAATGGCGAACCCGAGCACAAGGAGATGAGAAATGAGGTGCGTTTTAGAAACCTTTCCCCATCACACGGTGTACCATCTTCTGGGTTTCTCATGCATGTTTTCGATGTAGGAAGATGCCCTTGAACCTGGAGATTTGGGACCCATGCGATGGGTAGCACGCAGTATTACTTTAAAGGGTCTGCGTTTGCTCACCCAACCTCACCAAACCTCTCAGCCCCAAGAGTGTCCACCCTTATGTCTCATCCAGCTGTGGGTCTAGATATGGTCAATCCAGGTGGCATCACAGCCCCTGAACGAATTGTGTAAGTATTTCTCTCTCTTTCCCTGTCTTTGTTTCATGGGTTTTTAAAAGTAATTTATTTTTATAATGGGGTTTAGCTGCTTTTCACGGCTGTGTTTAGGCCGCTTTACACCCACTTGACACACTAACAGAGATATATCAATACATAGGTTTTAAGATTATTACTAGTCAGATATATTCTTGTGCGGTGAATCGGGCGTGTTGAGTCCAGTTCTCTGAGCAAGGAGTAGGTCTTGTCTATTACATATTGGGTTTATGGAACGGTATCTGAGCTAATTTGAAACTCTTGTTTTATGTATCACCCCACCTCACCTTTCCCGTTAAGCAGCCATAGTGTGTTTTCTGCATGTGTGACTCTGTTCTGTTTTGTAATTCAGTTCAAGTGTAACGGTTTTTACATTCCCTCTATAAGTGACACCTTATGAGAAGTGTCCTTTTCTGTGTGACTTATTTCACTTAGAATCGTCTTACCTAAATCCACTCATCATGCTGCTCCTAGCCTTATGACATTGATTTCATGGCTGAGTGATATTCCATTGTACATAAGGACCACAACTTTTGTATCCATTTTTCGCTTTCCTGGGATATTTAAGGTGGAAGGAAGTGGAGGTCCTTGTCAACAGAGCAGCCCTAAACTTTGGGGTGCTTGTGTCTTGCTGATTTTCAATTTTCCCGCTTTATCCCCCCATGCGTGGAAGTGCCCTATGCTCTCTAAGCTGTGTTTTTTAGATGTTTCAGGACACACCGTACACTTCTCCAGAGTGGCTGTTGGCAATGTACATCCCGCCCATCAGTGTAGCAAGGCTCCCATTTCTCCATGGCCTGTCCTGCATTTCTGGTTTTGACACTTTTTTCAGCATGGCCCTTTTGACCGATGGGAAGCGAGACTTCTTTGTAGCGCTGATTTGCCTTTCCAGGTGGCCTGGTTGGTCAAAAAGGGCGTATGCGTTTTTTCCTGAATATATTCAGGAAAAAACGCATACGCCCTTTTTGGCCAAGGGCATCATTGTCAACGTTTTGCCGCTTTTCATGTGCTTTAAAGGCGATTCGAATCTACCTCCTGAAATCTGTTTCCTGCAATTCTGCCTTGATTTCAAATCCTCTTCTTTGCCTTCCCTCAATATATTTGTGGACGAGAGTTATCATTTATAACTCTGCAGGTTTGTGAATTGCAGTGCCCTGAAGCTCCATTTTACAAGTCGCTTTTTTGGGAGCCGGCCGCAAAAGCGCCGGATGGCTTCAGGCCCTGTTCTGGTTCCGGGGGGCAGGCTGAGCCTGTGGTTAATTCTTCTTCCTGATGGGAAAATAGAGTGACCTGTGCCTGTCCCAACACCAAGAGCTAGTCTCTCATTGGTTCCCCGTCTTCCCGTTCATCCTCAGGACAAATTGCAACCTGTACGGAACAGGAGGTTAAAGGTGCTGATGCTCCAAGTAGGGAGATTGCTAGTAAAGTGGCTGGAATGGCGAACCCGAGCACAAGGAGATGAGAAATGAGGTGCGTTTTAGAAACCGTTCCCCATCACACGGTGTACCATCTTCTGGGTTTCTCATGCATGTTTTCGATGTAGGAAGATGCCCTTGAACCTGGAGATTTGGGACCCATGCGATGGGTAGCACGCAGTATTACTTTAAAGGGTCTGGGTTTGCTCACCCAACCTCACCAAACCTCTCAGCCCCAAGAGTGTCCACCCTTATGTCTCATCCAGCTGTGGGTCTAGATATGGTCAATCCAGGTGGCATCACAGCCCCTGAACGAATTGTGTAAGAATTTCTCTCTCTTTCCCTGTCTTTGTTTCATGGGTTTTTAAAAGTAATTTATTTTTATAATGGGGTTTAGCTGCTTTTCACGGCTGTGTTTAGGCCGCTTTACACCCACTTGACACACTAACAGAGAGATATCAATACATAGGTTTTAAGATTATTACTAGTCAGATATATTCTTGTGCGGTGAATCGGGCGTGTTGAGTCCAGTTCTCTGAGCAAGGAGTAGGTCTTGTCTATTACATATTGGGTTTATGGAACGGTATCTGAGCTAATTTGAAACTCTTGTTTTATGTATCACCCCACCTCACCTTTCCCGTTAAGCAGCCATAGTGTGTTTTCTGCATGTGTGACTCTGTTCTGTTTTGTAATTCAGTTCAAGTGTAACGGTTTTTACATTCCCTCTATAAGTGACACCTTATGAGAAGTGTCCTTTTCTGTGTGACTTATTTCACTTAGAATCGTCTTACCTAAATCCACTCATCATGCTGCTCCTAGCCTTATGACATTGATTTCATGGCTGAGTGATATTCCATTGTACATAAGGACCACAACTTTTGTATCCATTTTTCGCTTTCCTGGGATATTTAAGGTGGAAGGAAGTGGAGGTCCTTGTCAACAGAGCAGCCCTAAACTTTGGGGTGCTTGTGTCTTGCTGATTTTCAATTTTCCCGCTTTATCCCCCCATGCGTGGAAGTGCCCTATGCTCTCTAAGCTGTGTTTTTTAGATGTTTCAGGACACACCGTACACTTCTCCAGAGTGGCTGTTGGCAATGTACATCCCGCCCATCAGTGTAGCAAGGCTCCCATTTCTCCATGGCCTGTCCTGCATTTCTGGTTTTGACACTTTTTTCAGCATGGCCCTTTTGACCGATGGGAAGCGAGACTTCTTTGTAGCGCTGATTTGCCTTTCCAGGTGGCTTGGTTGGCCAAAAAGGGCGTATGCGTTTTTTCCTGAATATATTCAGGAAAAAACGCATACGCCCTTTTTGGCCAAGGGCATCATTGTCAACGTTTTGCCGCTTTTCATGTGCTTTAAAGGCGATTCGAATCTACCTCCTGAAATCTGTTTCCTGTAATTCTGCCTTGATTTCAAATCCTCTTCTTTGCCTTCCCTCAATATATTTGTGGACGAGAGTTATCATTTATCACTCTGCAGGTTTGTGAATTGCAGTGCCCTGAAGCTCCATTTTACAAGTCGCTTTTTTGGGAGCCGGCCGCAAAAGCGCCGGATGGCTTCAGGCCCTGTTCTGGTTCCGGGGGGCAGGCTGAGCCTGTGGTTAATTCTTCTTCCTGATGGGAAAATAGAGTGACCTGTGCCTGTCCCAACACCAAGAGCTAGTCTCTCATTGGTTCCCCGTCTTCCCGTTCATCCTCAGGACAAATTGCAACCTGTACGGAACAGGAGGTTAAAGGTGCTGATGCTCCAAGTAGGGAGATTGCTAGTAAAGTGGCTGGAATGGCGAACCCGAGCACAAGGAGATGAGAAATGAGGTGCGTTTTAGAAACCTTTCCCCATCACACGGTGTACCATCTTCTGGGTTTCTCATGCATGTTTTCGATGTAGGAAGATGCCCTTGAACCTGGAGATTTGGGACCCATGCGATGGGTAGCACGCAGTATTACTTTAAAGGGTCTGGGTTTGCTCACCCAACCTCACCAAACCTCTCAGCCCCAAGAGTGTCCACCCTTATGTCTCATCCAGCTGTGGGTCTAGATATGGTCAATCCAGGTGGCATCACAGCCCCTGAACGAATTGTGTAAGAATTTCTCTCTCTTTCCCTGTCTTTGTTTCATGGGTTTTTAAAAGTAATTTATTTTTATAATGGGGTTTAGCTGCTTTTCACGGCTGTGCTTAGGCCGCTTTACACCCACTTGACACACTAACAGAGAGATATCAATACATAGGTTTTAAGATTATTACTAGTCAGATATATTCTTGTGCGGTGAATCGGGCGTGTTGAGTCCAGTTCTCTGAGCAAGGAGTAGGTCTTGTCTATTCCATATTGGGTTTATGGAACGGTATCTGAGCTAATTTGAAACTCTTGTTTTATGTATCACCCCACCTCACCTTTCCCGTTAAGCAGCCATAGTGTGTTTTCTGCATGTGTGACTCTGTTCTGTTTTGTAATTCAGTTCAAGTGTAACGGTTTTTACATTCCCTCTATAAGTGACACCTTATGAGAAGTGTCCTTTTCTGTGTGACTTATTTCACTTAGAATCGTCTTACCTAAATCCACTCATCATGCTGCTCCTAGCCTTATGACATTGATTTCATGGCTGAGTGATATTCCATTGTACATAAGGACCACAACTTTTGTATCCATTTTTCGCTTTCCTGGGATATTTAAGGTGGAAGGAAGTGGAGGTCCTTGTCAACAGAGCAGCCCTAAACTTTGGGGTGCTTGTGTCTTGCTGATTTTCAATTTTCCCGCTTTATCCCCCCATGCGTGGAAGTGCCCTATGCTCTCTAAGCTGTGTTTTTTAGATGTTTCAGGACACACCGTACACTTCTCCAGAGTGGCTGTTGGCAATGTACATCCCGCCCATCAGTGTAGCAAGGCTCCCATTTCTCCATGGCCTGTCCTGCATTTCTGGTTTTGACACTTTTTTCAGCATGGCCCTTTTGACCGATGGGAAGCGAGACTTCTTTGTAGCGCTGATTTGCCTTTCCAGGTGGCTTGGTTGGCCAAAAAGGGCGTATGCGTTTTTTCCTGAATATATTCAGGAAAAAACGCATACGCCCTTTTTGGCCAAGGGCATCATTGTCAACGTTTTGCCGCTTTTCATGTGCTTTAAAGGCGATTCGAATCTACCTCCTGAAATCTGTTTCCTGCAATTCTGCCTTGATTTCAAATCCTCTTTTTGCCTTCCCTCAATATATTTGTGGACGAGAGTTATCATTTATCACTCTGCAGGTTTGTGAATTGCAGTGCCCTGAAGCTCCATTTTACAAGTCGCTTTTTTGGGAGCCGGCCGCAAAAGCGCCGGATGGCTTCAGGCCCTGTTCTGGTTCCGGGGGGCAGGCTGAGCCTGTGGTTAATTCTTCTTCCTGATGGGAAAATAGAGTGACCTGTGCCTGTCCCAACACCAAGAGCTAGTCTCTCATTGGTTCCCCGTCTTCCCGTTCATCCTCAGGACAAATTGCAACCTGTACGGAACAGGAGGTTAAAGGTGCTGATGCTCCAAGTAGGGAGATTGCTAGTAAAGTGGCTGGAATGGCGAACCCGAGCACAAGGAGATGAGAAATGAGGTGCGTTTTAGAAACCTTTCCCCATCACACGGTGTACCATCTTCTGGGTTTCTCATGCATGTTTTCGATGTAGGAAGATGCCCTTGAACCTGGAGATTTGGGACCCATGCGATGGGTAGCACGCAGTATTACTTTAAAGGGTCTGCGTTTGCTCACCCAACCTCACCAAACCTCTCAGCCCCAAGAGTGTCCACCCTTATGTCTCATCCAGCTGTGGGTCTAGATATGGTCAATCCAGGTGGCATCACAGCCCCTGAACGAATTGTGTAAGAATTTCTCTCTCTTTCCCTGTCTTTGTTTCATGGGTTTTTAAAAGTAATTCATTTTTATAATGGGGTTTAGCTGCTTTTCACGGCTGTGTTTAGGCCGCTTTACACCCACTTGACACACTAACAGAGAGATATCAATACATAGGTTTTAAGATTATTACTAGTCAGATATATTCTTGTGCGGTGAATCGGGCGTGTTGAGTCCAGTTCTCTGAGCAAGGAGTAGGTCTTGTCTATTACATATTGGGTTTATGGAACGGTATCTGAGCTAATTTGAAACTCTTGTTTTATGTATCACCCCACCTCACCTTTCCCGTTAAGCAGCCATAGTGTGTTTTCTGCATGTGTGACTCTGTTCTGTTTTGTAATTCAGTTCAAGTGTAACGGTTTTTACATTCCCTCTATAAGTGACACCTTATGAGAAGTGTCCTTTTCTGTGTGACTTATTTCACTTAGAATCGTCTTACCTAAATCCACTCATCATGCTGCTCCTAGCCTTATGACATTGATTTCATGGCTGAGTGATATTCCATTGTACATAAGGACCACAACTTTTGTATCCATTTTTCGCTTTCCTGGGATATTTAAGGTGGAAGGAAGTGGAGGTCCTTGTCAACAGAGCAGCCCTAAACTTTGGGGTGCTTGTGTCTTGCTGATTTTCAATTTTCCCGCTTTATCCCCCCATGCGTGGAAGTGCCCTATGCTCTCTAAGCTGTGTTTTTGAGATGTTTCAGGACACAACGTACACTTCTCCAAAGTGGCTGTTGGCAATGTACATCCCGCCCATCAGTGTAGCAAGGCTCCCATTTCTCCATGGCCTGTCCTGCATTTCTGGTTTTGACACTTTTTTCAGCATGGCCCTTTTGACCGATGGGAAGCGAGACTTCTTTGTAGCGCTGATTTGCCTTTCCAGGTGGCTTGGTTGGTCAAAAAGGGCGTATGCGTTTTTTCCTGAATATATTCAGGAAAAAACGCATACGCCCTTTTTGGCCAAGGGCATCATTGTCAACGTTTTGCCGCTTTTCATGTGCTTTAAAGGCGATTCGAATCTACCTCCTGAAATCTGTTTCCTGCAATTCTGCCTTGATTTCAAATCCTCTTCTTTGCCTTCCCTCAATATATTTGTGGACGAGAGTTATCATTTATAACTCTGCAGGTTTGTGAATTGCAGTGCCCTGAAGCTCCATTTTACAAGTCGCTTTTTTGGGAGCCGGCCGCAAAAGCGCCGGATGGCTTCAGGCCCTGTTCTGGTTCCGGGGGGCAGGCTGAGCCTGTGGTTAATTCTTCTTCCTGATGGGAAAATAGAGTGACCTGTGCCTGTCCCAACACCAAGAGCTAGTCTCTCATTGGTTCCCCGTCTTCCCGTTCATCCTCAGGACAAATTGCAACCTGTACGGAACAGGAGGTTAAAGGTGCTGATGCTCCAAGTAGGGAGATTGCTAGTAAAGTGGCTGGAATGGCGAACCCGAGCACAAGGAGATGAGAAATGAGGTGCGTTTTAGAAACCGTTCCCCATCACACGGTGTACCATCTTCTGGGTTTCTCATGCATGTTTTCGATGTAGGAAGATGCCCTTGAACCTGGAGATTTGGGACCCATGCGATGGGTAGCACGCAGTATTACTTTAAAGGGTCTGCGTTTGCTCACCCAACCTCACCAAACCTCTCAGCCCCAAGAGTGTCCACCCTTATGTCTCATCCAGCTGTGGGTCTAGATATGGTCAATCCAGGTTGCATCACAGCCCCTGAACGAATTGTGTAAGAATTTCTCTCTCTTTCCCTGTCTTTGTTTCATGGGTTTTTAAAAGTAATTTATTTTTATAATGGTGTTTAGCTGCTTTTCACGGCTGTGTTTAGGCCGCTTTACACCCACTTGACACACTAACAGAGAGATATCAATACATAGGTTTTAAGATTATTACTAGTCAGATATATTCTTGTGCGGTGAATCGGGCGTGTTGAGTCCAGTTCTCTGAGCAAGGAGTAGGTCTTGTCTATTCCATATTGGGTTTATGGAACGGTATCTGAGCTAATTTGAAACTCTTGTTTTATGTATCACCCCACCTCACCTTTCCCGTTAAGCAGCCATAGTGTGTTTTCTGCATGTGTGACTCTGTTCTGTTTTGTAATTCAGTTCAAGTGTAACGGTTTTTACATTCCCTCTATAAGTGACACCTTATGAGAAGTGTCCTTTTCTGTGTGACCTATTTCACTTAGAATCGTCGTACCTAAATCCACTCATCATGCTGCTACTAGCCTTATGACATTGATTTCATGGCTGAGTGATATTCCATTGTACATAAGGACCACAACTTTTGTATCCATTTTTCGCTTTCCTGGGATATTTAAGGTGGAAGGAAGTGGAGGTCCTTGTCAACAGAGCAGCCCTAAACTTTGGGGTGCTTGTGTCTTGCTGATTTTCAATTTTCCCGCTTTATCCCCCCATGCGTGGAAGTGCCCTATGCTCTCTAAGCTGTGTTTTTTAAATGTTTCAGGACACACCGTACACTTCTCCAGAGTGGCTGTTGGCAATGTACATCCCGCCCATCAGTGTAGCAAGGCTCCCATTTCTCCATGGCCTGTCCTGCATTTCTGGTTTTGACACTTTTTTCAGCATGGCCCTTTTGACCGATGGGAAGCGAGACTTCTTTGTAGCGCTGATTTGCCTTTCCAGGTTGCTTGGTTGGCCAAAAAGGGCGTATGCGTTTTTTCCTGAATATATTCAGGAAAAAACGCATACGCCCTTTTTGGCCAAGGGCATCATTGTCAACGTTTTGCCGCTTTTCATGTGCTTTAAAGGCGATTCGAATCTACCTCCTGAAATCTGTTTCCTGCAATTCTGCCTTGATTTCAAATCCTCTTCTTTGCCTTCCCTCAATATATTTGTGGACGAGAGTTATCATTTATCACTCTGCAGGTTTGTGAATTGCAGTGCCCTGAAGCTCCATTTTACAAGTCGCTTTTTTGGGAGCCGGCCGCAAAAGCGCCGGATGGCTTCAGGCCCTGTTCTGGTTCCGGGGGGCAGGCTGAGCCTGTGGTTAATTCTTCTTCCTGATGGGAAAATAGAGTGACCTGTGCCTGTCCCAACACCAAGAGCTAGTCTCTCATTGGTTCCCCGTCTTCCCGTTCATCCTCAGGACAAATTGCAACCTGTACGGAACAGGAGGTTAAAGGTGCTGATGCTCCAAGTAGGGAGATTGCTAGTAAAGTGGCTGGAATGGCGAACCCGAGCACAAGGAGATGAGAAATGAGGTGCGTTTTAGAAACCTTTCCCCATCACACGGTGTACCATCTTCTGGGTTTCTCATGCATGTTTTCGATGTAGGAAGATGCCCTTGAACCTGGAGATTTGGGACCCATGCGATGGGTAGCACGCAGTATTACTTTAAAGGGTCTGCGTTTGCTCACCCAACCTCACCAAACCTCTCAGCCCCAAGAGTGTCCACCCTTATGTCTCATCCAGCTGTGGGTCTAGATATGGTCAATCCAGGTTGCATCACAGCCCCTGAACGAATTGTGTAAGAATTTCTCTCTCTTTCCCTGTCTTTGTTTCATGGGTTTTTAAAAGTAATTTATTTTTATAATGGTGTTTAGCTGCTTTTCACGGCTGTGTTTAGGCCGCTTTACACCCACTTGACACACTAACAGAGAGATATCAATACATAGGTTTTAAGATTATTACTAGTCAGATATATTCTTGTGCGGTGAATCGGGCGTGTTGAGTCCAGTTCTCTGAGCAAGGAGTAGGTCTTGTCTATTCCATATTGGGTTTATGGAACGGTATCTGAGCTAATTTGAAACTCTTGTTTTATGTATCACCCCACCTCACCTTTCCCGTTAAGCAGCCATAGTGTGTTTTCTGCATGTGTGACTCTGTTCTGTTTTGTAATTCAGTTCAAGTGTAACGGTTTTTACATTCCCTCTATAAGTGACACCTTATGAGAAGTGTCCTTTTCTGTGTGACTTATTTCACTTAGAATCGTCGTACCTAAATCCACTCATCATGCTGCTACTAGCCTTATGACATTGATTTCATGGCTGAGTGATATTCCATTGTACATAAGGACCACAACTTTTGTATCCATTTTTCGCTTTCCTGGGATATTTAAGGTGGAAGGAAATGGAGGTCCTTGTCAACAGAGCAGCCCTAAACTTTGGGGTGCTTGTGTCTTGCTGATTTTCAATTTTCCCGCTTTATCCCCCCATGCGTGGAAGTGCCCTATGCTCTCTAAGCTGTGTTTTTTAGATGTTTCAGGACACACCGTACACTTCTCCAGAGTGGCTGTTGGCAATGTACATCCCGCCCATCAGTGTAGCAAGGCTCCCATTTCTCCATGGCCTGTCCTGCATTTCTGGTTTTGACACTTTTTTCAGCATGGCCCTTTTGACCGATGGGAAGCGAGACTTCTTTGTAGCGCTGATTTGCCTTTCCAGGTTGCTTGGTTGGCCAAAAAGGGCGTATGCGTTTTTTCCTGAATATATTCAGGAAAAAACGCATACGCCCTTTTTGGCCAAGGGCATCATTGTCAACGTTTTGCCGCTTTTCATGTGCTTTAAAGGCGATTCGAATCTACCTCCTGAAATCTGTTTCCTGCAATTCTGCCTTGATTTCAAATCCTGTTCTTTGCCTTCCCTCAATATATTTGTGGACGAGAGTTATCATTTATCACTCTGCAGGTTTGTGAATTGCAGTGCCCTGAAGCTCCATTTTACAAGTCGCTTTTTTGGGAGCCGGCCGCAAAAGCGCCGGATGGCTTCAGGCCCTGTTCTGGTTCCGGGGGGCAGGCTGAGCCTGTGGTTAATTCTTCTTCCTGATGGGAAAATAGAGTGACCTGTGCCTGTCCCAACACCAAGAGCTAGTCTCTCATTGGTTCCCCGTCTTCCCGTTCATCCTCAGGACAAATTGCAACCTGTACGGAACAGGAGGTTAAAGGTGCTGATGCTCCAAGTAGGGAGATTGCTAGTAAAGTGGCTGGAATGGCGAACCCGAGCACAAGGAGATGAGAAATGAGGTGCGTTTTAGAAACCTTTCCCCATCACACGGTGTACCATCTTCTGGGTTTCTCATGCATGTTTTCGATGTAGGAAGATGCCCTTGAACCTGGAGATTTGGGACCCATGCGATGGGTAGCACGCAGTATTACTTTAAAGGGTCTGCGTTTGCTCACCCAACCTCACCAAACCTCTCAGCCCCAAGAGTGTCCACCCTTATGTCTCATCCAGCTGTGGGTCTAGATATGGTCAATCCAGGTTGCATCACAGCCCCTGAACGAATTGTGTAAGAATTTCTCTCTCTTTCCCTGTCTTTGTTTCATGGGTTTTTAAAAGTAATTTATTTTTATAATGGGGTTTAGCTGCTTTTCACGGCTGTGTTTAGGCCGCTTTACACCCACTTGACACACTAACAGAGAGATATCAATACATAGGTTTTAAGATTATTACTAGTCAGATATATTCTTGTGCGGTGAATCGGGCGTGTTGAGTCCAGTTCTCTGAGCAAGGAGTAGGTCTTGTCTATTCCATATTGGGTTTATGGAACGGTATCTGAGCTAATTTGAAACTCTTGTTTTATGTATCACCCCACCTCACCTTTCCCGTTAAGCAGCCATAGTGTGTTTTCTGCATGTGTGACTCTGTTCTGTTTTGTAATTCAGTTCAAGTGTAACGGTTTTTACATTCCCTCTATAAGTGACACCTTATGAGAAGTGTCCTTTTCTGTGTGACTTATTTCACTTAGAATCGTCTTACCTAAATCCACTCATCATGCTGCTACTAGCCTTATGACATTGATTTCATGGCTGAGTGATATTCCATTGTACATAAGGACCACAACTTTTGTATCCATTTTTCGCTTTCCTGGGATATTTAAGGTGGAAGGAGGTGGAGGTCCTTGTCAACAGAGCAGCCCTAAACTTTGGGGTGCTTGTGTCTTGCTGATTTTCAATTTTCCCGCTTTATCCCCCCATGCGTGGAAGTGCCCTATGCTCTCTAAGCTGTGTTTTTTAGATGTTTCAGGACACACCGTACACTTCTCCAGAGTGGCTGTTGGCAATGTACATCCCGCCCATCAGTGTAGCAAGGCTCCCATTTCTCCATGGCCTGTCCTGCATTTCTGGTTTTGACACTTTTTTCAGCATGGCCCTTTTGACCGATGGGAAGCGAGACTTCTTTGTAGCGCTGATTTGCCTTTCCAGGTTGCTTGGTTGGCCAAAAAGGGCGTATGCGTTTTTTCCTGAATATATTCAGGAAAAAACGCATACGCCCTTTTTGGCCAAGGGCATCATTGTCAACGTTTTGCCGCTTTTCATGTGCTTTAAAGGCGATTCGAATCTACCTCCTGAAATCTGTTTCCTGCAATTCTGCCTTGATTTCAAATCCTCTTCTTTGCCTTCCCTCAATATATTTGTGGACGAGAGTTGTCATTTATAACTCTGCAGGTTTGTGAATTGCAGTGCCCTGAAGCTCCATTTTACAAGTCGATTTTTCGGGAGCCGGCCGCAAAAGCGCCGGATGGCTTCAGGCCCTGTTCTGGTTCCGGGGGGCAGGCTGAGCCTGTGGTTCATTCTTCTTCCTGATGGGAAAATAGAGTGACCTGTGCCTGTCCCAACACCAAGAGCTAGTCTCTCATTGGTTCCCCGTCTTCCCGTTCATCCTCAGGACAAATTGCAACCTGTACGGAACAGGAGGTTAAAGGTGCTGATGCTCCAAGTAGGGAGATTGCTAGTAAAGTGGCTGGAATGGCGAACCCGAGCACAAGGAGATGAGAAATGAGGTGCGTTTTAGAAACCTTTCCCCATCACACGGTGTACCATCTTCTGGGTTTCTCATGCATGTTTTCGATGTAGGAAGATGCCCTTGAACCTGGAGATTTGGGACCCATGCGATGGGTAGCACGCAGTATTACTTTAAAGGGTCTGCGTTTGCTCACCCAACCTCACCAAACCTCTCAGCCCCAAGAGTGTCCACCCTTATGTCTCATCCAGCTGTGGGTCTAGATATGGTCAATCCAGGTTGCATCACAGCCCCTGAACGAATTGTGTAAGAATTTCTCTCTCTTTCCCTGTCTTTGTTTCATGGGTTTTTAAAAGTAATTTATTTTTATAATGGGGTTTAGCTGCTTTTCACGGCTGTGTTTAGGCCGCTTTACACCCACTTGACACACTAACAGAGAGATATCAATACATAGGTTTTAAGATTATTACTAGTCAGATATATTCTTGTGCGGTGAATCGGGCGTGTTGAGTCCAGTTCTCTGAGCAAGGAGTAGGTCTTGTCTATTCCATATTGGGTTTATGGAACGGTATCTGAGCTAATTTGAAACTCTTGTTTTATGTATCACCCCACCTCACCTTTCCCGTTAAGCAGCCATAGTGTGTTTTCTGCATGTGTGACTCTGTTCTGTTTTGTAATTCAGTTCAAGTGTAACGGTTTTTACATTCCCTCTATAAGTGACACCTTATGAGAAGTGTCCTTTTCTGTGTGACTTATTTCACTTAGAATCGTCTTACCTAAATCCACTCATCATGCTGCTACTAGCCTTATGACATTGATTTCATGGCTGAGTGATATTCCATTGTACATAAGGACCACAACTTTTGTATCCATTTTTCGCTTTCCTGGGATATTTAAGGTGGAAGGAAATGGAGGTCCTTGTCAACAGAGCAGCCCTAAACTTTGGGGTGCTTGTGTCTTGCTGATTTTCAATTTTCCCGCTTTATCCCCCCATGCGTGGAAGTGCCCTATGCTCTCTAAGCTGTGTTTTTTAGATGTTTCAGGACACACCGTACACTTCTCCAGAGTGGCTGTTGGCAATGTACATCCCGCCCATCAGTGTAGCAAGGCTCCCATTTCTCCATGGCCTGTCCTGCATTTCTGGTTTTGACACTTTTTTCAGCATGGCCCTTTTGACCGATGGGAAGCGAGACTTCTTTGTAGCGCTGATTTGCCTTTCCAGGTTGCTTGGTTGGCCAAAAAGGGCGTATGCGTTTTTTCCTGAATATATTCAGGAAAAAACGCATACGCCCTTTTTGGCCAAGGGCATCATTGTCAACGTTTTGCCGCTTTTCATGTGCTTTAAAGGCGATTCGAATCTACCTCCTGAAATCTGTTTCCTGCAATTCTGCCTTGATTTCAAATCCTCTTCTTTGCCTTCCCTCAATATATTTGTGGACGAGAGTTATCATTTATAACTCTGCAGGTTTGTGAATTGCAGTGCCCTGAAGCTCCATTTTACAAGTCGATTTTTCGGGAGCCGGCCGCAAAAGCGCCGGATGGCTTCAGGCCCTGTTCTGGTTCCGGGGGGCAGGCTGAGCCTGTGGTTCATTCTTTTTCCTGATGGGAAAATAGAGTGACCTGTGCCTGTCCCAACACCAAGAGCTAGTCTCTCATTGGTTCCCCGTCTTCCCGTTCATCCTCAGGACAAATTGCAACCTGTACGGAACAGGAGGTTAAAGGTGCTGATGCTCCAAGTAGGGAGATTGCTAGTAAAGTGGCTGGAATGGCGAACCCGAGCACAAGGAGATGAGAAATGAGGTGCGTTTTAGAAACCTTTCCCCATCACACGGTGTACCATCTTCTGGGTTTCTCATGCATGTTTTCGATGTAGGAAGATGCCCTTGAACCTGGAGATTTGGGACCCATGCGATGGGTAGCACGCAGTATTACTTTAAAGGGTCTGCGTTTGCTCACCCAACCTCACCAAACCTCTCAGCCCCAAGAGTGTCCACCCTTATGTCTCATCCAGCTGTGGGTCTAGATATGGTCAATCCAGGTTGCATCACAGCCCCTGAACGAATTGTGTAAGAATTTCTCTCTCTTTCCCTGTCTTTGTTTCATGGGTTTTTAAAAGTAATTTATTTTTATAATGGGGTTTAGCTGCTTTTCACGGCTGTGTTTAGGCCACTTTACACCCACTTGACACACTAACAGAGAGATATCAATACATAGGTTTTAAGATTATTACTAGTCAGATATATTCTTGTGCGGTGAATCGGGCGTGTTGAGTCCAGTTCTCTGAGCAAGGAGTAGGTCTTGTCTATTCCATATTGGGTTTATGGAACGGTATCTGAGCTAATTTGAAACTCTTGTTTTATGTATCACCCCACCTCACCTTTCCCGTTAAGCAGCCATAGTGTGTTTTCTGCATGTGTGACTCTGTTCTGTTTTGTAATTCAGTTCAAGTGTAACGGTTTTTACATTCCCTCTATAAGTGACACCTTATGAGAAGTGTCCTTTTCTGTGTGACTTATTTCACTTAGAATCGTCTTACCTAAATCCACTCATCATGCTGCTACTAGCCTTATGACATTGATTTCATGGCTGAGTGATATTCCATTGTACATAAGGACCACAACTTTTGTATCCATTTTTCGCTTTCCTGGGATATTTAAGGTGGAAGGAGGTGGAGGTCCTTGTCAACAGAGCAGCCCTAAACTTTGGGGTGCTTGTGTCTTGCTGATTTTCAATTTTCCCGCTTTATCCCCCCATGCGTGGAAGTGCCCTATGCTCTCTAAGCTGTGTTTTTTAGATGTTTCAGGACACACCGTACACTTCTCCAGAGTGGCTGTTGGCAATGTACATCCCGCCCATCAGTGTAGCAAGGCTCCCATTTCTCCATGGCCTGTCCTGCATTTCTGGTTTTGACACTTTTTTCAGCATGGCCCTTTTGACCGATGGGAAGCGAGACTTCTTTGTAGCGCTGATTTGCCTTTCCAGGTTGCTTGGTTGGCCAAAAAGGGCGTATGCGTTTTTTCCTGAATATATTCAGGAAAAAACGCATACGCCCTTTTTGGCCAAGGGCATCATTGTCAACGTTTTGCCGCTTTTCATGTGCTTTAAAGGCGATTCGAATCTACCTCCTGAAATCTGTTTCCTGCAATTCTGCCTTGATTTCAAATCCTCTTCTTTGCCTTCCCTCAATATATTTGTGGACGAGAGTTATCATTTATAACTCTGCAGGTTTGTGAATTGCAGTGCCCTGAAGCTCCATTTTACAAGTCGATTTTTCGGGAGCCGGCCGCAAAAGCGCCGGATGGCTTCAGGCCCTGTTCTGGTTCCGGGGGGCAGGCTGAGCCTGTGGTTCATTCTTCTTCCTGATGGGAAAATAGAGTGACCTGTGCCTGTCCCAACACCAAGAGCTAGTCTCTCATTGGTTCCCCGTCTTCCCGTTCATCCTCAGGACAAATTGCAACCTGTACGGAACAGGAGGTTAAAGGTGCTGATGCTCCAAGTAGGGAGATTGCTAGTAAAGTGGCTGGAATGGCGAACCCGAGCACAAGGAGATGAGAAATGAGGTGCGTTTTAGAAACCTTTCCCCATCACACGGTGTACCATCTTCTGGGTTTCTCATGCATGTTTTCGATGTAGGAAGATGCCCTTGAACCTGGAGATTTGGGACCCATGCGATGGGTAGCACGCAGTATTACTTTAAAGGGTCTGCGTTTGCTCACCCAACCTCACCAAACCTCTCAGCCCCAAGAGTGTCCACCCTTATGTCTCATCCAGCTGTGGGTCTAGATATGGTCAATCCAGGTTGCATCACAGCCCCTGAACGAATTGTGTAAGAATTTCTCTCTCTTTCCCTGTCTTTGTTTCATGGGTTTTTAAAAGTAATTTATTTTTATAATGGGGTTTAGCTGCTTTTCACGGCTGTGTTTAGGCCGCTTTACACCCACTTGACACACTAACAGAGAGATATCAATACATAGGTTTTAAGATTATTACTAGTCAGATATATTCTTGTGCGGTGAATCGGGCGTGTTGAGTCCAGTTCTCTGAGCAAGGAGTAGGTCTTGTCTATTCCATATTGGGTTTATGGAACGGTATCTGAGCTAATTTGAAAGTCTTGTTTTATGTATCACCCCACCTCACCTTTCCCGTTAAGCAGCCATAGTGTGTTTTCTGCATGTGTGACTCTGTTCTGTTTTGTAATTCAGTTCAAGTGTAACGGTTTTTACATTCCCTCTATAAGTGACACCTTATGAGAAGTGTCCTTTTCTGTGTGACTTATTTCACTTAGAATCGTCTTACCTAAATCCACTCATCATGCTGCTACTAGCCTTATGACATTGATTTCATGGCTGAGTGATATTCCATTGTACATAAGGACCACAACTTTTGTATCCATTTTTCGCTTTCCTGGGATATTTAAGGTGGAAGGAAGTGGAGGTCCTTGTCAACAGAGCAGCCCTAAACTTTGGGGTGCTTGTGTCTTGCTGATTTTCAATTTTCCCGCTTTATCTCCCCATGCGTGGAAGTGCCCTATGCTCTCTAAGCTGTGTTTTTTAGATGTTTCAGGACACACCGTACACTTCTCCAGAGTGGCTGTTGGCAATGTACATCCCGCCCATCAGTGTAGCAAGGCTCCCATTTCTCCATGGCCTGTCCTGCATTTCTGGTTTTGACACTTTTTTCAGCATGGCCCTTTTGACCGATGGGAAGCGAGACTTCTTTGTAGCGCTGATTTGCCTTTCCAGGTTGCTTGGTTGGCCAAAAAGGGCGTATGCGTTTTTTCCTGAATATATTCAGGAAAAAACGCATACGCCCTTTTTGGCCAAGGGCATCATTGTCAACGTTTTGCCGCTTTTCATGTGCTTTAAAGGCGATTCGAATCTACCTCCTGAAATCTGTTTCCTGCAATTCTGCCTTGATTTCTAATCCTCTTCTTTGCCTTCCCTCAATATATTTGTGGACGAGAGTTGTCATTTATAACTCTGCAGGTTAGTGAATTGCAGTGCCCTGAAGCTCCATTTTACAAGTCGCTTTTTCGGGAGCCGGCCGCAAAAGCGCCGGATGGCTTCAGGCCCTGTTCTGGTTCCGGGGGGCAGGCTGAGCCTGTGGTTAATTCTTCTTCCTGATGGGAAAATAGAGTGACCTGTGCCTGTCCCAACACCAAGAGCTAGTCTCTCATTGGTTCCCCGTCTTCCCGTTCATCCTCAGGACAAATTGCAACCTGTACGGAACAGGAGGTTAAAGGTGCTGATGCTCCAAGTAGGGAGATTGCTAGTAAAGTGGCTGGAATGGCGAACCCGAGCACAAGGAGATGAGAAATGAGGTGCGTTTTAGAAACCTTTCCCCATCACACGGTGTACCATCTTCTGGGTTTCTCATGCATGTTTTCGATGTAGGAAGATGCCCTTGAACCTGGAGATTTGGGACCCATGCGATGGGTAGCACGCAGTATTACTTTAAAGGGTCTGCGTTTGCTCACCCAACCTCACCAAACCTCTCAGCCCCAAGAGTGTCCACCCTTATGTCTCATCCAGCTGTGGGTCTAGATATGGTCAATCCAGGTTGCATCACTGCCCCTGAACGAATTGTGTAAGAATTTCTCTCTCTTTCCCTGTCTTTGTTTCATGGGTTTTTAAAAGTAATTTATTTTTATAATGGGGTTTAGCTGCTTTTCACGGCTGTGTTTAGGCCGCTTTACACCCACTTGACACACTAACAGAGAGATATCAATACATAGGTTTTAAGATTATTACTAGTCAGATATATTCTTGTGCGGTGAATCGGGCGTGTTGAGTCCAGTTCTCTGAGCAAGGAGTAGGTCTTGTCTATTCCATATTGGGTTTATGGAACGGTATCTGAGCTAATTTGAAAGTCTTGTTTTATGTATCACCCCACCTCACCTTTCCCGTTAAGCAGCCATAGTGTGTTTTCTGCATGTGTGACTCTGTTCTGTTTTGTAATTCAGTTCAAGTGTAACGGTTTTTACATTCCCTCTATAAGTGACACCTTATGAGAAGTGTCCTTTTCTGTGTGACTTATTTCACTTAGAATCGTCTTACCTAAATCCACTCATCATGCTGCTACTAGCCTTATGACATTGATTTCATGGCTGAGTGATATTCCATTGTACATAAGGACCACAACTTTTGTATCCATTTTTCGCTTTCCTGGGATATTTAAGGTGGAAGGAAGTGGAGGTCCTTGTCAACAGAGCAGCCCTAAACTTTGGGGTGCTTGTGTCTTGCTGATTTTCAATTTTCCCGCTTTATCCCCCCATGCGTGGAAGTGCCCTATGCTCTCTAAGCTGTGTTTTTTAGATGTTTCAGGACACACCGTACACTTCTCCAGAGTGGCTGTTGGCAATGTACATCCCGCCCATCAGTGTAGCAAGGCTCCCATTTCTCCATGGCCTGTCCTGCATTTCTGGTTTTGACACTTTTTTCAGCATGGCCCTTTTGACCGATGGGAAGCCAGACTTCTTTGTAGCGCTGATTTGCCTTTCCAGGTTGCTTGGTTGGCCAAAAAGGGCGTATGCGTTTTTTCCTGAATATATTCAGGAAAAAACGCATACGCCCTTTTTGGCCAAGGGCATCATTGTCAACGTTTTGCCGCTTTTCATGTGCTTTAAAGGCGATTCGAATCTACCTCCTGAAATCTGTTTCCTGCAATTCTGCCTTGATTTCAAATCCTCTTCTTTGCCTTCCCTCAATATATTTGTGGACGAGAGTTATCATTTATAACTCTGCAGGTTTGTGAATTGCAGTGCCCTGAAGCTCCATTTTACAAGTCGATTTTTCGGGAGCCGGCCGCAAAAGCGCCGGATGGCTTCAGGCCCTGTTCTGGTTCCGGGGGGCAGGCTGAGCCTGTGGTTCATTCTTCTTCCTGATGGGAAAATAGAGTGACCTGTGCCTGTCCCAACACCAAGAGCTAGTCTCTCATTGGTTCCCCGTCTTCCCGTTCATCCTCAGGACAAATTGCAACCTGTACGGAACAGGAGGTTAAAGGTGCTGATGCTCCAAGTAGGGAGATTGCTAGTAAAGTGGCTGGAATGGCGAACCCGAGCACAAGGAGATGAGAAATGAGGTGCGTTTTAGAAACCTTTCCCCATCACACGGTGTACCATCTTCTGGGTTTCTCATGCATGTTTTCGATGTAGGAAGATGCCCTTGAACCTGGAGATTTGGGACCCATGCGATGGGTAGCACGCAGTATTACTTTAAAGGGTCTGCGTTTGCTCACCCAACCTCACCAAACCTCTCAGCCCCAAGAGTGTCCACCCTTATGTCTCATCCAGCTGTGGGTCTAGATATGGTCAATCCAGGTTGCATCACAGCCCCTGAACGAATTGTGTAAGAATTTCTCTCTCTTTCCCTGTCTTTGTTTCATGGGTTTTTAAAAGTAATTTATTTTTATAATGGGGTTTAGCTGCTTTTCACGGCTGTGTTTAGGCCGCTTTACACCCACTTGACACACTAACAGAGAGATATCAATACATAGGTTTTAAGATTATTACTAGTCAGATATATTCTTGTGCGGTGAATCGGGCGTGTTGAGTCCAGTTCTCTGAGCAAGGAGTAGGTCTTGTCTATTCCATATTGGGTTTATGGAACGGTATCTGAGCTAATTTGAAACTCTTGTTTTATGTATCACCCCACCTCACCTTTCCCGTTAAGCAGCCATAGTGTGTTTTCTGCATGTGTGACTCTGTTCTGTTTTGTAATTCAGTTCAAGTGTAACGGTTTTTACATTCCCTCTATAAGTGACACCTTATGAGAAGTGTCCTTTTCTGTGTGACTTATTTCACTTAGAATCGTCTTACCTAAATCCACTCATCATGCTGCTACTAGCCTTATGACATTGATTTCATGGCTGAGTGATATTCCATTGTACATAAGGACCACAACTTTTGTATCCATTTTTCGCTTTCCTGGGATATTTAAGGTGGAAGGAGGTGGAGGTCCTTGTCAACAGAGCAGCCCTAAACTTTGGGGTGCTTGTGTCTTGCTGATTTTCAATTTTCCCGCTTTATCCCCCCATGCGTGGAAGTGCCCTATGCTCTCTAAGCTGTGTTTTTTAGATGTTTCAGGACACACCGTACACTTCTCCAGAGTGGCTGTTGGCAATGTACATCCCGCCCATCAGTGTAGCAAGGCTCCCATTTCTCCATGGCCTGTCCTGCATTTCTGGTTTTGACACTTTTTTCAGCATGGCCCTTTTGACCGATGGGAAGCGAGACTTCTTTGTAGCGCTGATTTGCCTTTCCAGGTTGCTTGGTTGGCCAAAAAGGGCGTATGCGTTTTTTCCTGAATATATTCAGGAAAAAACGCATACGCCCTTTTTGGCCAAGGGCATCATTGTCAACGTTTTGCCGCTTTTCATGTGCTTTAAAGGCGATTCGAATCTACCTCCTGAAATCTGTTTCCTGCAATTCTGCCTTGATTTCAAATCCTCTTCTTTGCCTTCCCTCAATATATTTGTGGACGAGAGTTATCATTTATAACTCTGCAGGTTTGTGAATTGCAGTGCCCTGAAGCTCCATTTTACAAGTCGATTTTTCGGGAGCCGGCCGCAAAAGCGCCGGATGGCTTCAGGCCCTGTTCTGGTTCCGGGGGGCAGGCTGAGCCTGTGGTTCATTCTTCTTCCTGATGGGAAAATAGAGTGACCTGTGCCTGTCCCAACACCAAGAGCTAGTCTCTCATTGGTTCCCCGTCTTCCCGTTCATCCTCAGGACAAATTGCAACCTGTACGGAACAGGAGGTTAAAGGTGCTGATGCTCCAAGTAGGGAGATTGCTAGTAAAGTGGCTGGAATGGCGAACCCGAGCACAAGGAGATGAGAAATGAGGTGCGTTTTAGAAACCTTTCCCCATCACACGGTGTACCATCTTCTGGGTTTCTCATGCATGTTTTCGATGTAGGAAGATGCCCTTGAACCTGGAGATTTGGGACCCATGCGATGGGTAGCACGCAGTATTACTTTAAAGGGTCTGCGTTTGCTCACCCAACCTCACCAAACCTCTCAGCCCCAAGAGTGTCCACCCTTATGTCTCATCCAGCTGTGGGTCTAGATATGGTCAATCCAGGTTGCATCACAGCCCCTGAACGAATTGTGTAAGAATTTCTCTCTCTTTCCCTGTCTTTGTTTCATGGGTTTTTAAAAGTAATTTATTTTTATAATGGGGTTTAGCTGCTTTTCACGGCTGTGTTTAGGCCACTTTACACCCACTTGACACACTAACAGAGAGATATCAATACATAGGTTTTAAGATTATTACTAGTCAGATATATTCTTGTGCGGTGAATCGGGCGTGTTGAGTCCAGTTCTCTGAGCAAGGAGTAGGTCTTGTCTATTCCATATTGGGTTTATGGAACGGTATCTGAGCTAATTTGAAACTCTTGTTTTATGTATCACCCCACCTCACCTTTCCCGTTAAGCAGCCATAGTGTGTTTTCTGCATGTGTGACTCTGTTCTGTTTTGTAATTCAGTTCAAGTGTAACGGTTTTTACATTCCCTCTATAAGTGACACCTTATGAGAAGTGTCCTTTTCTGTGTGACTTATTTCACTTAGAATCGTCTTACCTAAATCCACTCATCATGCTGCTACTAGCCTTATGACATTGATTTCATGGCTGAGTGATATTCCATTGTACATAAGGACCACAACTTTTGTATCCATTTTTCGCTTTCCTGGGATATTTAAGGTGGAAGGAAGTGGAGGTCCTTGTCAACAGAGCAGCCCTAAACTTTGGGGTGCTTGTGTCTTGCTGATTTTCAATTTTCCCGCTTTATCTCCCCATGCGTGGAAGTGCCCTATGCTCTCTAAGCTGTGTTTTTTAGATGTTTCAGGACACACCGTACACTTCTCCAGAGTGGCTGTTGGCAATGTACATCCCGCCCATCAGTGTAGCAAGGCTCCCATTTCTCCATGGCCTGTCCTGCATTTCTGGTTTTGACACTTTTTTCAGCATGGCCCTTTTGACCGATGGGAAGCGAGACTTCTTTGTAGCGCTGATTTGCCTTTCCAG
The DNA here is from genome assembly GCF_965194825.1 of Balaenoptera physalus. Taxonomy (NCBI): domain Eukaryota; kingdom Metazoa; phylum Chordata; class Mammalia; order Artiodactyla; family Balaenopteridae; genus Balaenoptera; species Balaenoptera physalus. The sequence goes on along the minus strand of NW_028126349.1, from coordinate 655,737 downwards.
GTTGCTTGGTTGGCCAAAAAGGGCGTATGCGTTTTTTCCTGAATATATTCAGGAAAAAACGCATACGCCCTTTTTGGCCAAGGGCATCATTGTCAACGTTTTGCCGCTTTTCATGTGCTTTAAAGGCGATTCGAATCTACCTCCTGAAATCTGTTTCCTGCAATTCTGCCTTGATTTCTAATCCTCTTCTTTGCCTTCCCTCAATATATTTGTGGACGAGAGTTGTCATTTATAACTCTGCAGGTTAGTGAATTGCAGTGCCCTGAAGCTCCATTTTACAAGTCGCTTTTTCGGGAGCCGGCCGCAAAAGCGCCGGATGGCTTCAGGCCCTGTTCTGGTTCCGGGGGGCAGGCTGAGCCTGTGGTTAATTCTTCTTCCTGATGGGAAAATAGAGTGACCTGTGCCTGTCCCAACACCAAGAGCTAGTCTCTCATTGGTTCCCCGTCTTCCCGTTCATCCTCAGGACAAATTGCAACCTGTACGGAACAGGAGGTTAAAGGTGCTGATGCTCCAAGTAGGGAGATTGCTAGTAAAGTGGCTGGAATGGCGAACCCGAGCACAAGGAGATGAGAAATGAGGTGCGTTTTAGAAACCTTTCCCCATCACACGGTGTACCATCTTCTGGGTTTCTCATGCATGTTTTCGATGTAGGAAGATGCCCTTGAACCTGGAGATTTGGGACCCATGCGATGGGTAGCACGCAGTATTACTTTAAAGGGTCTGCGTTTGCTCACCCAACCTCACCAAACCTCTCAGCCCCAAGAGTGTCCACCCTTATGTCTCATCCAGCTGTGGGTCTAGATATGGTCAATCCAGGTTGCATCACAGCCCCTGAACGAATTGTGTAAGAATTTCTCTCTCTTTCCCTGTCTTTGTTTCATGGGTTTTTAAAAGTAATTTATTTTTATAATGGGGTTTAGCTGCTTTTCACGGCTGTGTTTAGGCCGCTTTACACCCACTTGACACACTAACAGAGAGATATCAATACATAGGTTTTAAGATTATTACTAGTCAGATATATTCTTGTGCGGTGAATCGGGCGTGTTGAGTCCAGTTCTCTGAGCAAGGAGTAGGTCTTGTCTATTCCATATTGGGTTTATGGAACGGTATCTGAGCTAATTTGAAACTCTTGTTTTATGTATCACCCCACCTCACCTTTCCCGTTAAGCAGCCATAGTGTGTTTTCTGCATGTGTGACTCTGTTCTGTTTTGTAATTCAGTTCAAGTGTAACGGTTTTTACATTCCCTCTATAAGTGACACCTTATGAGAAGTGTCCTTTTCTGTGTGACTTATTTCACTTAGAATCGTCTTACCTAAATCCACTCATCATGCTGCTACTAGCCTTATGACATTGATTTCATGGCTGAGTGATATTCCATTGTACATAAGGACCACAACTTTTGTATCCATTTTTCGCTTTCCTGGGATATTTAAGGTGGAAGGAGGTGGAGGTCCTTGTCAACAGAGCAGCCCTAAACTTTGGGGTGCTTGTGTCTTGCTGATTTTCAATTTTCCCGCTTTATCCCCCCATGCGTGGAAGTGCCCTATGCTCTCTAAGCTGTGTTTTTTAGATGTTTCAGGACACACCGTACACTTCTCCAGAGTGGCTGTTGGCAATGTACATCCCGCCCATCAGTGTAGCAAGGCTCCCATTTCTCCATGGCCTGTCCTGCATTTCTGGTTTTGACACTTTTTTCAGCATGGCCCTTTTGACCGATGGGAAGCGAGACTTCTTTGTAGCGCTGATTTGCCTTTCCAGGTTGCTTGGTTGGCCAAAAAGGGCGTATGCGTTTTTTCCTGAATATATTCAGGAAAAAACGCATACGCCCTTTTTGGCCAAGGGCATCATTGTCAACGTTTTGCCGCTTTTCATGTGCTTTAAAGGCGATTCGAATCTACCTCCTGAAATCTGTTTCCTGCAATTCTGCCTTGATTTCAAATCCTCTTCTTTGCCTTCCCTCAATATATTTGTGGACGAGAGTTATCATTTATAACTCTGCAGGTTTGTGAATTGCAGTGCCCTGAAGCTCCATTTTACAAGTCGATTTTTCGGGAGCCGGCCGCAAAAGCGCCGGATGGCTTCAGGCCCTGTTCTGGTTCCGGGGGGCAGGCTGAGCCTGTGGTTCATTCTTCTTCCTGATGGGAAAATAGAGTGACCTGTGCCTGTCCCAACACCAAGAGCTAGTCTCTCATTGGTTCCCCGTCTTCCCGTTCATCCTCAGGACAAATTGCAACCTGTACGGAACAGGAGGTTAAAGGTGCTGATGCTCCAAGTAGGGAGATTGCTAGTAAAGTGGCTGGAATGGCGAACCCGAGCACAAGGAGATGAGAAATGAGGTGCGTTTTAGAAACCTTTCCCCATCACACGGTGTACCATCTTCTGGGTTTCTCATGCATGTTTTCGATGTAGGAAGATGCCCTTGAACCTGGAGATTTGGGACCCATGCGATGGGTAGCACGCAGTATTACTTTAAAGGGTCTGCGTTTGCTCACCCAACCTCACCAAACCTCTCAGCCCCAAGAGTGTCCACCCTTATGTCTCATCCAGCTGTGGGTCTAGATATGGTCAATCCAGGTTGCATCACAGCCCCTGAACGAATTGTGTAAGAATTTCTCTCTCTTTCCCTGTCTTTGTTTCATGGGTTTTTAAAAGTAATTTATTTTTATAATGGGGTTTAGCTGCTTTTCACGGCTGTGTTTAGGCCGCTTTACACCCACTTGACACACTAACAGAGAGATATCAATACATAGGTTTTAAGATTATTACTAGTCAGATATATTCTTGTGCGGTGAATCGGGCGTGTTGAGTCCAGTTCTCTGAGCAAGGAGTAGGTCTTGTCTATTCCATATTGGGTTTATGGAACGGTATCTGAGCTAATTTGAAACTCTTGTTTTATGTATCACCCCACCTCACCTTTCCCGTTAAGCAGCCATAGTGTGTTTTCTGCATGTGTGACTCTGTTCTGTTTTGTAATTCAGTTCAAGTGTAACGGTTTTTACATTCCCTCTATAAGTGACACCTTATGAGAAGTGTCCTTTTCTGTGTGACTTATTTCACTTAGAATCGTCTTACCTAAATCCACTCATCATGCTGCTACTAGCCTTATGACATTGATTTCATGGCTGAGTGATATTCCATTGTACATAAGGACCACAACTTTTGTATCCATTTTTCGCTTTCCTGGGATATTTAAGGTGGAAGGAAGTGGAGGTCCTTGTCAACAGAGCAGCCCTAAACTTTGGGGTGCTTGTGTCTTGCTGATTTTCAATTTTCCCGCTTTATCTCCCCATGCGTGGAAGTGCCCTATGCTCTCTAAGCTGTGTTTTTTAGATGTTTCAGGACACACCGTACACTTCTCCAGAGTGGCTGTTGGCAATGTACATCCCGCCCATCAGTGTAGCAAGGCTCCCATTTCTCCATGGCCTGTCCTGCATTTCTGGTTTTGACACTTTTTTCAGCATGGCCCTTTTGACCGATGGGAAGCGAGACTTCTTTGTAGCGCTGATTTGCCTTTCCAGGTTGCTTGGTTGGCCAAAAAGGGCGTATGCGTTTTTTCCTGAATATATTCAGGAAAAAACGCATACGCCCTTTTTGGCCAAGGGCATCATTGTCAACGTTTTGCCGCTTTTCATGTGCTTTAAAGGCGATTCGAATCTACCTCCTGAAATCTGTTTCCTGCAATTCTGCCTTGATTTCAAATCCTCTTCTTTGCCTTCCCTCAATATATTTGTGGACGAGAGTTGTCATTTATAACTCTGCAGGTTAGTGAATTGCAGTGCCCTGAAGCTCCATTTTACAAGTCACTATTTCGGGAGCCGGCCGCAAAAGCGCCGGATGGCTTCAGGCCCTGTTCTGGTTCCGGGGGGCAGGCTGAGCCTGTGGTTCATTCTTCTTCCTGATGGGAAAATAGAGTGACCTGTGCCTGTCCCAACACCAAGAGCTAGTCTCTCATTGGTTCCCCGTCTTCCCGTTCATCCTCAGGACAAATTGCAACCTGTACGGAACAGGAGGTTAAAGGTGCTGATGCTCCAAGTAGGGAGATTGCTAGTAAAGTGGCTGGAATGGCGAACCCGAGCACAAGGAGATGAGAAATGAGGTGCGTTTTAGAAACCTTTCCCCATCACACGGTGTACCATCTTCTGGGTTTCTCATGCATGTTTTCGATGTAGGAAGATGCCCTTGAACCTGGAGATTTGGGACCCATGCGATGGGTAGCACGCAGTATTACTTTAAAGGGTCTGCGTTTGCTCACCCAACCTCACCAAACCTCTCAGCCCCAAGAGTGTCCACCCTTATGTCTCATCCAGCTGTGGGTCTAGATATGGTCAATCCAGGTTGCATCACAGCCCCTGAACGAATTGTGTAAGAATTTCTCTCTCTTTCCCTGTCTTTGTTTCATGGGTTTTTAAAAGTAATTTATTTTTATAATGGGGTTTAGCTGCTTTTCACGGCTGTGTTTAGGCCGCTTTACACCCACTTGACACACTAACAGAGAGATATCAATACATAGGTTTTAAGATTATTACTAGTCAGATATATTCTTGTGCGGTGAATCGGGCGTGTTGAGTCCAGTTCTCTGAGCAAGGAGTAGGTCTTGTCTATTCCATATTGGGTTTATGGAACGGTATCTGAGCTAATTTGAAACTCTTGTTTTATGTATCACCCCACCTCACCTTTCCCGTTAAGCAGCCATAGTGTGTTTTCTGCATGTGTGACTCTGTTCTGTTTTGTAATTCAGTTCAAGTGTAACGGTTTTTACATTCCCTCTATAAGTGACACCTTATGAGAAGTGTCCTTTTCTGTGTGACTTATTTCACTTAGAATCGTCTTACCTAAATCCACTCATCATGCTGCTACTAGCCTTATGACATTGATTTCATGGCTGAGTGATATTCCATTGTACATAAGGACCACAACTTTTGTATCCATTTTTCGCTTTCCTGGGATATTTAAGGTGGAAGGAAGTGGAGGTCCTTGTCAACAGAGCAGCCCTAAACTTTGGGGTGCTTGTGTCTTGCTGATTTTCAATTTTCCCGCTTTATCTCCCCATGCGTGGAAGTGCCCTATGCTCTCTAAGCTGTGTTTTTTAGATGTTTCAGGACACACCGTACACTTCTCCAGAGTGGCTGTTGGCAATGTACATCCCGCCCATCAGTGTAGCAAGGCTCCCATTTCTCCATGGCCTGTCCTGCATTTCTGGTTTTGACACTTTTTTCAGCATGGCCCTTTTGACCGATGGGAAGCGAGACTTCTTTGTAGCGCTGATTTGCCTTTCCAGGTTGCTTGGTTGGCCAAAAAGGGCGTATGCGTTTTTTCCTGAATATATTCAGGAAAAAACGCATACGCCCTTTTTGGCCAAGGGCATCATTGTCAACGTTTTGCCGCTTTTCATGTGCTTTAAAGGCGATTCGAATCTACCTCCTGAAATCTGTTTCCTGCAATTCTGCCTTGATTTCTAATCCTCTTCTTTGCCTTCCCTCAATATATTTGTGGACGAGAGTTGTCATTTATAACTCTGCAGGTTAGTGAATTGCAGTGCCCTGAAGCTCCATTTTACAAGTCACTATTTCGGGAGCCGGCCGCAAAAGCGCCGGATGGCTTCAGGCCCTGTTCTGGTTCCGGGGGGCAGGCTGAGCCTGTGGTTAATTCTTCTTCCTGATGGGAAAATAGAGTGACCTGTGCCTGTCCCAACACCAAGAGCTAGTCTCTCATTGGTTCCCCGTCTTCCCGTTCATCCTCAGGACAAATTGCAACCTGTACGGAACAGGAGGTTAAAGGTGCTGATGCTCCAAGTAGGGAGATTGCTAGTAAAGTGGCTGGAATGGCGAACCCGAGCACAAGGAGATGAGAAATGAGGTGCGTTTTAGAAACCTTTCCCCATCACACGGTGTACCATCTTCTGGGTTTCTCATGCATGTTTTCGATGTAGGAAGATGCCCTTGAACCTGGAGATTTGGGACCCATGCGATGGGTAGCACGCAGTATTACTTTAAAGGGTCTGCGTTTGCTCACCCAACCTCACCAAACCTCTCAGCCCCAAGAGTGTCCACCCTTATGTCTCATCCAGCTGTGGGTCTAGATATGGTCAATCCAGGTTGCATCACAGCCCCTGAACGAATTGTGTAAGAATTTCTCTCTCTTTCCCTGTCTTTGTTTCATGGGTTTTTAAAAGTAATTTATTTTTATAATGGGGTTTAGCTGCTTTTCACGGCTGTGTTTAGGCCGCTTTACACCCACTTGACACACTAACAGAGAGATATCAATACATAGGTTTTAAGATTATTACTAGTCAGATATATTCTTGTGCGGTGAATCGGGCGTGTTGAGTCCAGTTCTCTGAGCAAGGAGTAGGTCTTGTCTATTCCATATTGGGTTTATGGAACGGTATCTGAGCTAATTTGAAACTCTTGTTTTATGTATCACCCCACCTCACCTTTCCCGTTAAGCAGCCATAGTGTGTTTTCTGCATGTGTGACTCTGTTCTGTTTTGTAATTCAGTTCAAGTGTAACGGTTTTTACATTCCCTCTGTAAGTGACACCTTATGAGAAGTGTCCTTTTCTGTGTGACTTATTTCACTTAGAATCGTCTTACCTAAATCCACTCATCATGCTGCTACTAGCCTTATGACATTGATTTCATGGCTGAGTGATATTCCATTGTACATAAGGACCACAACTTTTGTATCCATTTTTCGCTTTCCTGGGATATTTAAGGTGGAAGGAAGTGGAGGTCCTTGTCAACAGAGCAGACCTAAACTTTGGGGTGCTTGTGTCTTGCTGATTTTCAATTTTCCCGCTTTATCCCCCCATGCGTGGAAGTGCCCTATGCTCTCTAAGCTGTGTTTTTTAGATGTTTCAGGACACACCGTACACTTCTCCAGAGTGGCTGTTGGCAATGTACATCCCGCCCATCAGTGTAGCAAGGCTCCCATTTCTCCATGGCCTGTCCTGCATTTCTGGTTTTGACACTTTTTTCAGCATGGCCCTTTTGACCGATGGGAAGCGAGACTTCTTTGTAGCGCTGATTTGCCTTTCCAGGTGGCTTGGTTGGCCAAAAAGGGCGTATGCGTTTTTTCCTGAATATATTCAGGAAAAAACGCATACGCCCTTTTTGGCCAAGGGCATCATTGTCAACGTTTTGCCGCTTTTCATGTGCTTTAAAGGCGATTCGAATCTACCTCCTGAAATCTGTTTCCTGCAATTCTGCCTTGATTTCAAATCCTCTTCTTTGCCTTCCCTCAATATATTTGTGGACGAGAGTTGTCATTTATAACTCTGCAGGTTTGTGAATTGCAGTGCCCTGAAGCTCCATTTTACAAGTCGCTTTTTCGGGAGCCGGCCGCAAAAGCGCCGGATGGCTTCAGGCCCTGTTCTGGTTCCGGGGGGCAGGCTGAGCCTGTGGTTAATTCTTCTTCCTGATGGGAAAATAGAGTGACCTGTGCCTGTCCCAACACCAAGAGCTAGTCTCTCATTGGTTCCCCGTCTTCCCGTTCATCCTCAGGACAAATTGCAACCTGTACGGAACAGGAGGTTAAAGGTGCTGATGCTCCAAGTAGGGAGATTGCTAGTAAAGTGGCTGGAATGGCGAACCCGAGCACAAGGAGATGAGAAATGAGGTGCGTTTTAGAAACCTTTCCCCATCACACGGTGTACCATCTTCTGGGTTTCTCATGCATGTTTTCGATGTAGGAAGATGCCCTTGAACCTGGAGATTTGGGACCCATGCGATGGGTAGCACGCAGTATTAATATAAAGGGTGTGCGTTTGCTCACCCAACCTCACCAAACCTCTCAGCCCCAAGAGTGTCCACCCTTATGTCTCATCCAGCTGTGGGTCTAGATATGGTCAATCCAGGTTGCATCACAGCCCCTGAACGAATTGTTTAAGAATTTCTCTCTCTTTCCCTGTCTTTGTTTCATGGGTTTTTAAAAGTAATTTATTTTTATAATGGGGTTTAGCTGCTTTTCACGGCTGTGTTTAGGCCGCTTTACACCCACTTGACACACTAACAGAGAGATATCAATACATAGGTTTTAAGATTATTACTAGTCAGATATATTCTTGTGCGGTGAATCGGGCGTGTTGAGTCCAGTTCTCTGAGCAAGGAGTAGGTCTTGTCTATTCCATATTGGGTTTATGGAACGGTATCTGAGCTAATTTGAAACTCTTGTTTTATGTATCACCCCACCTCACCTTTCCCGTTAAGCAGCCATAGTGTGTTTTCTGCATGTGTGACTCTGTTCTGTTTTGTAATTCAGTTCAAGTGTAACGGTTTTTACATTCCCTCTATAAGTGACACCTTATGAGAAGTGTCCTTTTCTGTGTGACTTATTTCACTTAGAATCGTCTTACCTAAATCCACTCATCATGCTGCTACTAGCCTTATGACATTGATTTCATGGCTGAGTGATATTCCATTGTACATAAGGACCACAACTTTTGTATCCATTTTTCGCTTTCCTGGGATATTTAAGGTGGAAGGAAGTGGAGGTCCTTGTCAACAGAGCAGACCTAAACTTTGGGGTGCTTGTGTCTTGCTGATTTTCAATTTTCCCGCTTTATCCCCCCATGCGTGGAAGTGCCCTATGCTCTCTAAGCTGTGTTTTTTAGATGTTTCAGGACACACCGTACACTTCTCCAGAGTGGCTGTTGGCAATGTACATCCCGCCCATCAGTGTAGCAAGGCTCCCATTTCTCCATGGCCTGTCCTGCATTTCTGGTTTTGACACTTTTTTCAGCATGGCCCTTTTGACCGATGGGAAGCGAGACTTCTTTGTAGCGCTGATTTGCCTTTCCAGGTGGCTTGGTTGGCCAAAAAGGGCGTATGCGTTTTTTCCTGAATATATTCAGGAAAAAACGCATACGCCCTTTTTGGCCAAGGGCATCATTGTCAACGTTTTGCCGCTTTTCATGTGCTTTAAAGGCGATTCGAATCTACCTCCTGAAATCTGTTTCCTGCAATTCTGCCTTGATTTCAAATCCTCTTCTTTGCCTTCCCTCAATATATTTGTGGACGAGAGTTGTCATTTATAACTCTGCAGGTTTGTGAATTGCAGTGCCCTGAAGCTCCATTTTACAAGTCGCTTTTTCGGGAGCCGGCCGCAAAAGCGCCGGATGGCTTCAGGCCCTGTTCTGGTTCCGGGGGGCAGGCTGAGCCTGTGGTTAATTCTTCTTCCTGATGGGAAAATAGAGTGACCTGTGCCTGTCCCAACACCAAGAGCTAGTCTCTCATTGGTTCCCCGTCTTCCCGTTCATCCTCAGGACAAATTGCAACCTGTACGGAACAGGAGGTTAAAGGTGCTGATGCTCCAAGTAGGGAGATTGCTAGTAAAGTGGCTGGAATGGCGAACCCGAGCACAAGGAGATGAGAAATGAGGTGCGTTTTAGAAACCTTTCCCCATCACACGGTGTACCATCTTCTGGGTTTCTCATGCATGTTTTCGATGTAGGAAGATGCCCTTGAACCTGGAGATTTGGGACCCATGCGATGGGTAGCACGCAGTATTAATATAAAGGGTGTGCGTTTGCTCACCCAACCTCACCAAACCTCTCAGCCCCAAGAGTGTCCACCCTTATGTCTCATCCAGCTGTGGGTCTAGATATGGTCAATCCAGGTTGCATCACAGCCCCTGAACGAATTGTGTAAGAATTTCTCTCTCTTTCCCTGTCTTTGTTTCATGGGTTTTTAAAAGTAATTTATTTTTATAATGGGGTTTAGCTGCTTTTCACGGCTGTGTTTAGGCCGCTTTACACCCACTTGACACACTAACAGAGAGATATCAATACATAGGTTTTAAGATTATTACTAGTCAGATATATTCTTGTGCGGTGAATCGGGCGTGTTGAGTCCAGTTCTCTGAGCAAGGAGTAGGTCTTGTCTATTCCATATTGGGTTTATGGAACGGTATCTGAGCTAATTTGAAACTCTTGTTTTATGTATCACCCCACCTCACCTTTCCCGTTAAGCAGCCATAGTGTGTTTTCTGCATGTGTGACTCTGTTCTGTTTTGTAATTCAGTTCAAGTGTAACGGTTTTTACATTCCCTCTATAAGTGACACCTTATGAGAAGTGTCCTTTTCTGTGTGACTTATTTCACTTAGAATCGTCTTACCTAAATCCACTCATCATGCTGCTACTAGCCTTATGACATTGATTTCATGGCTGAGTGATATTCCATTGTACATAAGGACCACAACTTTTGTATCCATTTTTCGCTTTCCTGGGATATTTAAGGTGGAAGGAAGTGGAGGTCCTTGTCAACAGAGCAGCCCTAAACTTTGGGGTGCTTGTGTCTTGCTGATTTTCAATTTTCCCGCTTTATCTCCCCATGCGTGGAAGTGCCCTATGCTCTCTAAGCTGTGTTTTTTAGATGTTTCAGGACACACCGTACAGTTCTCCAGAGTGGCTGTTGGCAATGTACATCCCGCCCATCAGTGTAGCAAGGCTCCCATTTCTCCATGGCCTGTCCTGCATTTCTGGTTTTGACACTTTTTTCAGCATGGCCCTTTTGACCGATGGGAAGCGAGACTTCTTTGTAGCGCTGATTTGCCTTTCCAGGTGGCTTGGTTGGCCAAAAAGGGCGTATGCGTTTTTTCCTGAATATATTCAGGAAAAAACGCATACGCCCTTTTTGGCCAAGGGCATCATTGTCAACGTTTTGCCGCTTTTCATGTGCTTTAAAGGCGATTCGAATCTACCTCCTGAAATCTGTTTCCTGCAATTCTGCCTTGATTTCAAATCCTCTTCTTTGCCTTCCCTCAATATATTTGTGGACGAGAGTTATCATTTATAACTCTGCAGGTTTGTGAATTGCAGTGCCCTGAAGCTCCATTTTACAAGTCGCTTTTTTGGGAGCCGGCCGCAAAAGCGCCGGATGGCTTCAGGCCCTGTTCTGGTTCCGGGGGGCAGGCTGAGCCTGTGGTTAATTCTTCTTCCTGATGGGAAAATAGAGTGACCTGTGCCTGTCCCAACACCAAGAGCTAGTCTCTCATTGGTTCCCCGTCTTCCCGTTCATCCTCAGGACAAATTGCAACCTGTACGGAACAGGAGGTTAAAGGTGCTGATGCTCCAAGTAGGGAGATTGCTAGTAAAGTGGCTGGAATGGCGAACCCGAGCACAAGGAGATGAGAAATGAGGTGCGTTTTAGAAACCTTTCCCCATCACACGGTGTACCATCTTCTGGGTTTCTCATGCATGTTTTCGATGTAGGAAGATGCCCTTGAACCTGGAGATTTGGGACCCATGCGATGGGTAGCACGCAGTATTACTTTAAAGGGTCTGCGTTTGCTCACCCAACCTCACCAAACCTCTCAGCCCCAAGAGTGTCCACCCTTATGTCTCATCCAGCTGTGGGTCTAGATATGGTCAATCCAGGTTGCATCACAGCCCCTGAACGAATTGTGTAAGAATTTCTCTCTCTTTCCCTGTCTTTGTTTCATGGGTTTTTAAAAGTAATTTATTTTTATAATGGGGTTTAGCTGCTTTTCACGGCTGTGTTTAGGCCGCTTTACACCCACTTGACACACTAACAGAGAGATATCAATACATAGGTTTTAAGATTATTACTAGTCAGATATATTCTTGTGCGGTGAATCGGGCGTGTTGAGTCCAGTTCTCTGAGCAAGGAGTAGGTCTTGTCTATTCCATATTGGGTTTATGGAACGGTATCTGAGCTAATTTGAAACTCTTGTTTTATGTATCACCCCACCTCACCTTTCCCGTTAAGCAGCCATAGTGTGTTTTCTGCATGTGTGACTCTGTTCTGTTTTGTAATTCAGTTCAAGTGTAACGGTTTTTACATTCCCTCTATAAGTGACACCTTATGAGAAGTGTCCTTTTCTGTGTGACTTATTTCACTTAGAATCGTCTTACCTAAATCCACTCATCATGCTGCTACTAGCCTTATGACATTGATTTCATGGCTGAGTGATATTCCATTGTACATAAGGACCACAACTTTTTTATCCATTTTTCGCTTTCCTGGGATATTTAAGGTGGAAGGAAATGGAGGTCCTTGTCAACAGAGCAGCCCTAAACTTTGGGGTGCTTGTGTCTTGCTGATTTTCAATTTTCCCGCTTTATCCCCCCATGCGTGGAAGTGCCCTATGCTCTCTAAGCTGTGTTTTTTAGATGTTTCAGGACACACCGTACACTTCTCCAGAGTGGCTGTTGGCAAAGTACATCCCGCCCATCAGTGTAGCAAGGCTCCCATTTCTCCATGGCCTGTCCTGCATTTCTGGTTTTGACACTTTTTTCAGCATGGCCCTTTTGACCGATGGGAAGCGAGACTTCTTTGTAGCGCTGATTTGCCTTTCCAGGTTGCTTGGTTGGCCAAAAAGGGCGTATGCGTTTTTTCCTGAATATATTCAGGAAAAAACGCATACGCCCTTTTTGGCCAAGGGCATCATTGTCAACGTTTTGCCGCTTTTCATGTGCTTTAAAGGCGATTCGAATCTACCTCCTGAAATCTGTTTCCTGAAATTCTGCCTTGATTTCAAATCCTGTTCTTTGCCTTCCCTCAATATATTTGTGGACGAGAGTTATCATTTATAACTCTGCAGGTTTGTGAATTGCAGTGCCCTGAAGCTCCATTTTACAAGTCGCTTTTTTGGGAGCCGGCCGCAAAAGCGCCGGATGGCTTCAGGCCCTGTTCTGGTTCCGGGGGGCAGGCTGAGCCTGTGGTTAATTCTTCTTCCTGATGGGAAAATAGAGTGACCTGTGCCTGTCCCAACACCAAGAGCTAGTCTCTCATTGGTTCCCCGTCTTCCCGTTCATCCTCAGGACAAATTGCAACCTGTACGGAACAGGAGGTTAAAGGTGCTGATGCTCCAAGTAGGGAGATTTCTAGTAAAGTGGCTGGAATGGCGAACCCGAGCACAAGGAGATGAGAAATGAGGTGCGTTTTAGAAACCTTTCCCCATCACACGGTGTACCATCTTCTGGGTTTCTCATGCATGTTTTCGATGTAGGAAGATGCCCTTGAACCTGGAGATTTGGGACCCATGCGATGGGTAGCACGCAGTATTACTTTAAAGGGTCTGCGTTTGCTCACCCAACCTCACCAAACCTCTCAGCCCCAAGAGTGTCCACCCTTATGTCTCATCCAGCTGTGGGTCTAGATATGGTCAATCCAGGTTGCATCACAGCCCCTGAACGAATTGTGTAAGAATTTCTCTCTCTTTCCCTGTCTTTGTTTCATGGGTTTTTAAAAGTAATTTATTTTTATAATGGGGTTTAGCTGCTTTTCACGGCTGTGTTTAGGCCGCTTTACACCCACTTGACACACTAACAGAGAGATATCAATACATAGGTTTTAAGATTATTACTAGTCAGATATATTCTTGTGCGGTGAATCGGGCGTGTTGAGTCCAGTTCTCTGAGCAAGGAGTAGGTCTTGTCTATTCCATATTGGGTTTATGGAACGGTATCTGAGCTAATTTGAAACTCTTGTTTTATGTATCACCCCACCTCACCTTTCCCGTTAAGCAGCCATAGTGTGTTTTCTGCATGTGTGACTCTGTTCTGTTTTGTAATTCAGTTCAAGTGTAACGGTTTTTACATTCCCTCTATAAGTGACACCTTATGAGAAGTGTCCTTTTCTGTGTGACTTATTTCACTTAGAATCGTCTTACCTAAATCCACTCATCATGCTGCTCCTAGACTTATGACATTGATTTCATGGCTGAGTGATATTCCATTGTACATAAGGACCACAACTTTTTTATCCATTTTTCGCTTTCCTGGGATATTTAAGGTGGAAGGAAGTGGAGGTCCTTGTCAACAGAGCAGCCCTAAACTTTGGGGTGCTTGTGTCTTGCTGATTTTCAATTTTCCCGCTTTATCCCCCCATGCGTGGAAGTGCCCTATGCTCTCTAAGCTGTGTTTTTTAGATGTTTCAGGACACACCGTACACTTCTCCAGAGTGGCTGTTGGCAATGTACATCCCGCCCATCAGTGTAGCAAGGCTCCCATTTCTCCATGGCCTGTCCTGCATTTCTGGTTTTGACACTTTTTTCAGCATGGCCCTTTTGACCGATGGGAAGCGAGACTTCTTTGTAGCGCTGATTTGCCTTTCCAGGTTGCTTGGTTGGCCAAAAAGGGCGTATGCGTTTTTTCCTGAATATATTCAGGAAAAAACGCATACGCCCTTTTTGGCCAAGGGCATCATTGTCAACGTTTTGCCGCTTTTCATGTGCTTTAAAGGCGATTCGAATCTACCTCCTGAAATCTGTTTCCTGCAATTCTGCCTTGATTTCAAATCCTCTTCTTTGCCTTCCCTCAATATATTTGTGGACGAGAGTTATCATTTATAACTCTGCAGGTTTGTGAATTGCAGTGCCCTGAAGCTCCATTTTACAAGTCGCTTTTTTGGGAGCCGGCCGCAAAAGCGCCGGATGGCTTCAGGCCCTGTTCTGGTTCCGGGGGGCAGGCTGAGCCTGTGGTTCATTCTTCTTCCTGATGGGAAAATAGAGTGACCTGTGCCTGTCCCAACACCAAGAGCTAGTCTCTCATTGGTTCCCCGTCTTCCCGTTCATCCTCAGGACAAATTGCAACCTGTACGGAACAGGAGGTTAAAGGTGCTGATGCTCCAAGTAGGGAGATTGCTAGTAAAGTGGCTGGAATGGCGAACCCGAGCACAAGGAGATGAGAAATGAGGTGCGTTTTAGATACCTTTCCCCATCACACGGTGTACCATCTTCTGGGTTTCTCATGCATGTTTTCGATGTAGGAAGATGCCCTTGAACCTGGAGATTTGGGACCCATGCGATGGGTAGCACGCAGTATTACTTTAAAGGGTCTGCGTTTGCTCACCCAACCTCACCAAACCTCTCAGCCCCAAGAGTGTCCACCCTTATGTCTCATCCAGCTGTGGGTCTAGATATGGTCAATCCAGGTTGCATCACAGCCCCTGAACGAATTGTGTAAGAATTTCTCTCTCTTTCCCTGTCTTTGTTTCATGGGTTTTTAAAAGTAATTTATTTTTATAATGGGGTTTAGCTGCTTTTCACGGCTGTGTTTAGGCCGCTTTACACCCACTTGACACACTAACAGAGAGATATCAATACATAGGTTTTAAGATTATTACTAGTCAGATATATTCTTGTGCGGTGAATCGGGCGTGTTGAGTCCAGTTCTCTGAGCAAGGAGTAGGTCTTGTCTATTCCATATTGGGTTTATGGAACGGTATCTGAGCTAATTTGAAACTCTTGTTTTATGTATCACCCCACCTCACCTTTCCCGTTAAGCAGCCATAGTGTGTTTTCTGCATGTGTGACTCTGTTCTGTTTTGTAATTCAGTTCAAGTGTAACGGTTTTTACATTCCCTCTATAAGTGACACCTTATGAGAAGTGTCCTTTTCTGTGTGACTTATTTCACTTAGAATCGTCTTACCTAAATCCACTCATCATGCTGCTACTAGCCTTATGACATTGATTTCATGGCTGAGTGATATTCCATTGTACATAAGGACCACAACTTTTGTATCCATTTTTCGCTTTCCTGGGATATTTAAGGTGGAAGGAAGTGGAGGTCCTTGTCAACAGAGCAGCCCTAAACTTTGGGGTGCTTGTGTCTTGCTGATTTTCAATTTTCCCGCTTTATCCCCCCATGCGTGGAAGTGCCCTATGCTCTCTAAGCTGTGTTTTTTAGATGTTTCAGGACACACCGTACACTTCTCCAGAGTGGCTGTTGGCAATGTACATCCCGCCCATCAGTGTAGCAAGGCTCCCATTTCTCCATGGCCTGTCCTGCATTTCTGGTTTTGACACTTTTTTCAGCATGGCCCTTTTGACCGATGGGAAGCGAGACTTCTTTGTAGCGCTGATTTGCCTTTCCAGGTGGCTTGGTTGGCCAAAAAGGGCGTATGCGTTTTTTCCTGAATATATTCAGGAAAAAACGCATACGCCCTTTTTGGCCAAGGGCATCATTGTCAACGTTTTGCTGCTTTTCATGTGCTTTAAAGGCGATTCGAATCTACCTCCTGAAATCTGTTTCCTGCAATTCTGCCTTGATTTCAAATCCTCTTCTTTGCCTTCCCTCAATATATTTGTGGACGAGAGTTATCATTTATAACTCTGCAGGTTTGTGAATTGCAGTGCCCTGAAGCTCCATTTTACAAGTCGATTTTTCGGGAGCCGGCCGCAAAAGCGCCGGATGGCTTCAGGCCCTGTTCTGGTTCCGGGGGGCAGGCTGAGCCTGTGGTTCATTCTTCTTCCTGATGGGAAAATAGAGTGACCTGTGCCTGTCCCAACACCAAGAGCTAGTCTCTCATTGGTTCCCCGTCTTCCCGTTCATCCTCAGGACAAATTGCAACCTGTACGGAACAGGAGGTTAAAGGTGCTGATGCTCCAATTAGGGAGATTGCTAGTAAAGTGGCTGGAATGGCGAACCCGAGCACAAGGAGATGAGAAATGAGGTGCGTTTTAGAAACCTTTCCCCATCACACGGTGTACCATCTTCTGGGTTTCTCATGCATGTTTTCGATGTAGGAAGATGCCCTTGAACCTGGAGATTTGGGACCCATGCGATGGGTAGCACGCAGTATTACTTTAAAGGGTCTGCGTTTGCTCACCCAACCTCACCAAACCTCTCAGCCCCAAGAGTGTCCACCCTTATGTCTCATCCAGCTGTGGGTCTAGATATGGTCAATCCAGGTTGCATCACAGCCCCTGAACGAATTGTGTAAGAATTTCTCTCTCTTTCCCTGTCTTTGTTTCATGGGTTTTTAAAAGTAATTTATTTTTATAATGGGGTTTAGCTGCTTTTCACGGCTGTGTTTAGGCCGCTTTACACCCACTTGACACACTAACAGAGAGATATCAATACATAGGTTTTAAGATTATTACTAGTCAGATATATTCTTGTGCGGTGAATCGGGCGTGTTGAGTCCAGTTCTCTGAGCAAGGAGTAGGTCTTGTCTATTCCATATTGGGTTTATGGAACGGTATCTGAGCTAATTTGAAACTCTTGTTTTATGTATCACCCCACCTCACCTTTCCCGTTAAGCAGCCATAGTGTGTTTTCTGCATGTGTGACTCTGTTCTGTTTTGTAATTCAGTTCAAGTGTAACGGTTTTTACATTCCCTCTATAAGTGACACCTTATGAGAAGTGTCCTTTTCTGTGTGACTTATTTCACTTAGAATCGTCTTACCTAAATCCACTCATCATGCTGCTACTAGCCTTATGACATTGATTTCATGGCTGAGTGATATTCCATTGTACATAAGGACCACAACTTTTGTATCCATTTTTCGCTTTCCTGGGATATTTAAGGTGGAAGGAAGTGGAGGTCCTTGTCAACAGAGCAGCCCTAAACTTTGGGGTGCTTGTGTCTTGCTGATTTTCAATTTTCCCGCTTTATCTCCCCATGCGTGGAAGTGCCCTATGCTCTCTAAGCTGTGTTTTTTAGATGTTTCAGGACACACCGTACACTTCTCCAGAGTGGCTGTTGGCAATGTACATCCCGCCCATCAGTGTAGCAAGGCTCCCATTTCTCCATGGCCTGTCCTGCATTTCTGGTTTTGACACTTTTTTCAGCATGGCCCTTTTGACCGATGGGAAGCGAGACTTCTTTGTAGCGCTGATTTGCCTTTCCAGGTTGCTTGGTTGGCCAAAAAGGGCGTATGCGTTTTTTCCTGAATATATTCAGGAAAAAACGCATACGCCCTTTTTGGCCAAGGGCATCATTGTCAACGTTTTGCCGCTTTTCATGTGCTTTAAAGGCGATTCGAATCTACCTCCTGAAATCTGTTTCCTGCAATTCTGCCTTGATTTCTAATCCTCTTCTTTGCCTTCCCTCAATATATTTGTGGACGAGAGTTGTCATTTATAACTCTGCAGGTTAGTGAATTGCAGTGCCCTGAAGCTCCATTTTACAAGTCGCTTTTTCGGGAGCCGGCCGCAAAAGCGCCGGATGGCTTCAGGCCCTGTTCTGGTTCCGGGGGGCAGGCTGAGCCTGTGGTTAATTCTTCTTCCTGATGGGAAAATAGAGTGACCTGTGCCTGTCCCAACACCAAGAGCTAGTCTCTCATTGGTTCCCCGTCTTCCCGTTCATCCTCAGGACAAATTGCAACCTGTACGGAACAGGAGGTTAAAGGTGCTGATGCTCCAAGTAGGGAGATTGCTAGTAAAGTGGCTGGAATGGCGAACCCGAGCACAAGGAGATGAGAAATGAGGTGCGTTTTAGAAACCTTTCCCCATCACACGGTGTACCATCTTCTGGGTTTCTCATGCATGTTTTCGATGTAGGAAGATGCCCTTGAACCTGGAGATTTGGGACCCATGCGATGGGTAGCACGCAGTATTACTTTAAAGGGTCTGCGTTTGCTCACCCAACCTCACCAAACCTCTCAGCCCCAAGAGTGTCCACCCTTATGTCTCATCCAGCTGTGGGTCTAGATATGGTCAATCCAGGTTGCATCACAGCCCCTGAACGAATTGTGTAAGAATTTCTCTCTCTTTCCCTGTCTTTGTTTCATGGGTTTTTAAAAGTAATTTATTTTTATAATGGGGTTTAGCTGCTTTTCACGGCTGTGTTTAGGCCGCTTTACACCCACTTGACACACTAACAGAGAGATATCAATACATAGGTTTTAAGATTATTACTAGTCAGATATATTCTTGTGCGGTGAATCGGGCGTGTTGAGTCCAGTTCTCTGAGCAAGGAGTAGGTCTTGTCTATTCCATATTGGGTTTATGGAACGGTATCTGAGCTAATTTGAAACTCTTGTTTTATGTATCACCCCACCTCACCTTTCCCGTTAAGCAGCCATAGTGTGTTTTCTGCATGTGTGACTCTGTTCTGTTTTGTAATTCAGTTCAAGTGTAACGGTTTTTACATTCCCTCTATAAGTGACACCTTATGAGAAGTGTCCTTTTCTGTGTGACTTATTTCACTTAGAATCGTCTTACCTAAATCCACTCATCATGCTGCTACTAGCCTTATGACATTGATTTCATGGCTGAGTGATATTCCATTGTACATAAGGACCACAACTTTTGTATCCATTTTTCGCTTTCCTGGGATATTTAAGGTGGAAGGAAGTGGAGGTCCTTGTCAACAGAGCAGCCCTAAACTTTGGGGTGCTTGTGTCTTGCTGATTTTCAATTTTCCCGCTTTATCCCCCCATGCGTGGAAGTGCCCTATGCTCTCTAAGCTGTGTTTTTTAGATGTTTCAGGACACACCGTACACTTCTCCAGAGTGGCTGTTGGCAATGTACATCCCGCCCATCAGTGTAGCAAGGCTCCCATTTCTCCATGGCCTGTCCTGCATTTCTGGTTTTGACACTTTTTTCAGCATGGCCCTTTTGACCGATGGGAAGCGAGACTTCTTTGTAGCGCTGATTTGCCTTTCCAGGTTGCTTGGTTGGCCAAAAAGGGCGTATGCGTTTTTTCCTGAATATATTCAGGAAAAAACGCATACGCCCTTTTTGGCCAAGGGCATCATTGTCAACGTTTTGCCGCTTTTCATGTGCTTTAAAGGCGATTCGAATCTACCTCCTGAAATCTGTTTCCTGCAATTCTGCCTTGATTTCAAATCCTCTTCTTTGCCTTCCCTCAATATATTTGTGGACGAGAGTTATCATTTATAACTCTGCAGGTTTGTGAATTGCAGTGCCCTGAAGCTCCATTTTACAAGTCGATTTTTCGGGAGCCGGCCGCAAAAGCGCCGGATGGCTTCAGGCCCTGTTCTGGTTCCGGGGGGCAGGCTGAGCCTGTGGTTCATTCTTCTTCCTGATGGGAAAATAGAGTGACCTGTGCCTGTCCCAACACCAAGAGCTAGTCTCTCATTGGTTCCCCGTCTTCCCGTTCATCCTCAGGACAAATTGCAACCTGTACGGAACAGGAGGTTAAAGGTGCTGATGCTCCAAGTAGGGAGATTGCTAGTAAAGTGGCTGGAATGGCGAACCCGAGCACAAGGAGATGAGAAATGAGGTGCGTTTTAGATACCTTTCCCCATCACACGGTGTACCATCTTCTGGGTTTCTCATGCATGTTTTCGATGTAGGAAGATGCCCTTGAACCTGGAGATTTGGGACCCATGCGATGGGTAGCACGCAGTATTACTTTAAAGGGTCTGCGTTTGCTCACCCAACCTCACCAAACCTCTCAGCCCCAAGAGTGTCCACCCTTATGTCTCATCCAGCTGTGGGTCTAGATATGGTCAATCCAGGTTGCATCACAGCCCCTGAACGAATTGTGTAAGAATTTCTCTCTCTTTCCCTGTCTTTGTTTCATGGGTTTTTAAAAGTAATTTATTTTTATAATGGGGTTTAGCTGCTTTTCACGGCTGTGTTTAGGCCGCTTTACACCCACTTGACACACTAACAGAGAGATATCAATACATAGGTTTTAAGATTATTACTAGTCAGATATATTCTTGTGCGGTGAATCGGGCGTGTTGAGTCCAGTTCTCTGAGCAAGGAGTAGGTCTTGTCTATTCCATATTGGGTTTATGGAACGGTATCTGAGCTAATTTGAAACTCTTGTTTTATGTATCACCCCACCTCACCTTTCCCGTTAAGCAGCCATAGTGTGTTTTCTGCATGTGTGACTCTGTTCTGTTTTGTAATTCAGTTCAAGTGTAACGGTTTTTACATTCCCTCTATAAGTGACACCTTATGAGAAGTGTCCTTTTCTGTGTGACTTATTTCACTTAGAATCGTCTTACCTAAATCCACTCATCATGCTGCTACTAGCCTTATGACATTGATTTCATGGCTGAGTGATATTCCATTGTACATAAGGACCACAACTTTTGTATCCATTTTTCGCTTTCCTGGGATATTTAAGGTGGAAGGAAGTGGAGGTCCTTGTCAACAGAGCAGCCCTAAACTTTGGGGTGCTTGTGTCTTGCTGATTTTCAATTTTCCCGCTTTATCCCCCCATGCGTGGAAGTGCCCTATGCTCTCTAAGCTGTGTTTTTTAGATGTTTCAGGACACACCGTACACTTCTCCAGAGTGGCTGTTGGCAATGTACATCCCGCCCATCAGTGTAGCAAGGCTCCCATTTCTCCATGGCCTGTCCAGCATTTCTGGTTTTGACACTTTTTTCAGCATGGCCCTTTTGACCGATGGGAAGCGAGACTTCTTTGTAGCGCTGATTTGCCTTTCCAGGTTGCTTGGTTGGCCAAAAAGGGCGTATGCGTTTTTTCCTGAATATATTCAGGAAAAAAGGCATACGCCCTTTTTGGCCAAGGGCATCATTGTCAACGTTTTGCCGCTTTTCATGTGCTTTAAAGGCGATTCGAATCTACCTCCTGAAATCTGTTTCCTGCAATTCTGCCTTGATTTCAAATCCTCTTCTTTGCCTTCCCTCAATATATTTGTGGACGAGAGTTATCATTTATAACTCTGCATGTTTGTGAATTGCAGTGCCCTGAAGCTCCATTTTACAAGTCGCTTTTTCGGGAGCCGGCCGCAAAAGCGCCGGATGGCTTCAGGCCCTGTTCTGGTTCCGGGGGGCAGGCTGAGCCTGTGGTTCATTCTTCTTCCTGATGGGAAAATAGAGTGACCTGTGCCTGTCCCAACACCAAGAGCTAGTCTCTCATTGGTTCCCCGTCTTCCCGTTCATCCTCAGGACAAATTGCAACCTGTACGGAACAGGAGGTTAAAGGTGCTGATGCTCCAAGTAGGGAGATTGCTAGTAAAGTGGCTGGAATGGCGAACCCGAGCACAAGGAGATGAGAAATGAGGTGCGTTTTAGAAACCTTTCCCCATCACACGGTGTACCATCTTCTGGGTTTCTCATGCATGTTTTCGATGTAGGAAGATGCCCTTGAACCTGGAGATTTGGGACCCATGCGATGGGTAGCACGCAGTATTACTTTAAAGGGTCTGCGTTTGCTCACCCAACCTCACCAAACCTCTCAGCCCCAAGAGTGTCCACCCTTATGTCTCATCCAGCTGTGGGTCTAGATATGGTCAATCCAGGTTGCATCACAGCCCCTGAACGAATTGTGTAAGAATTTCTCTCTCTTTCCCTGTCTTTGTTTCATGGGTTTTTAAAAGTAATTTATTTTTATAATGGGGTTTAGCTGCTTTTCACGACTGTGTTTAGGCCGCTTTACACCCACTTGACACACTAACAGAGAGATATCAATACATAGGTTTTAAGATTATTACTAGTCAGATATATTCTTGTGCGGTGAATCGGGCGTGTTGAGTCCAGTTCTCTGAGCAAGGAGTAGGTCTTGTCTATTCCATATTGGGTTTATGGAACGGTATCTGAGCTAATTTGAAACTCTTGTTTTATGTATCACCCCACCTCACCTTTCCCGTTAAGCAGCCATAGTGTGTTTTCTGCATGTGTGACTCTGTTCTGTTTTGTAATTCAGTTCAAGTGTAACGGTTTTTACATTCCCTCTATAAGTGACACCTTATGAGAAGTGTCCTTTTCTGTGTGACTTATTTCACTTAGAATCGTCTTACCTAAATCCACTCATCATGCTGCTACTAGCCTTATGACATTGATTTCATGGCTGAGTGATATTCCATTGTACATAAGGACCACAACTTTTGTATCCATTTTTCGCTTTCCTGGGATATTTAAGGTGGAAGGAAGTGGAGGTCCTTGTCAACAGAGCAGCCCTAAACTTTGGGGTGCTTGTGTCTTGCTGATTTTCAATTTTCCCGCTTTATCCCCCCATGCGTGGAAGTGCCCTATGCTCTCTAAGCTGTGTTTTTTAGATGTTTCAGGACACACCGTACACTTCTCCAGAGTGGCTGTTGGCAATGTACATCCCGCCCATCAGTGTAGCAAGGCTCCCATTTCTCCATGGCCTGTCCTGCATTTCTGGTTTTGACACTTTTTTCAGCATGGCCCTTTTGACCGATGGGAAGCGAGACTTCTTTGTAGCGCTGATTTGCCTTTCCAGGTTGCTTGGTTGGCCAAAAAGGGCGTATGCGTTTTTTCCTGAATATATTCAGGAAAAAACGCATACGCCCTTTTTGGCGAAGGGCATCATTGTCAACGTTTTGCCGCTTTTCATGTGCTTTAAAGGCGATTCGAATCTACCTCCTGAAATCTGTTTCCTGCAATTCTGCCTTGATTTCAAATCCTCTTCTTTGCCTTCCCTCAATATATTTGTGGACGAGAGTTATCATTTATAACTCTGCAGGTTTGTGAATTGCAGTGCCCTGAAGCTCCATTTTACAAGTCGCTTTTTCGGGAGCCGGCCGCAAAAGCGCCGGATGGCTTCAGGCCCTGTTCTGGTTCCGGGGGGCAGGCTGAGCCTGTGGTTCATTCTTCTTCCTGATGGGAAAATAGAGTGACCTGTGCCTGTCCCAACACCAAGAGCTAGTCTCTCATTGGTTCCCCGTCTTCCCGTTCATCCTCAGGACAAATTGCAACCTGTACGGAACAGGAGGTTAAAGGTGCTGATGCTCCAAGTAGGGAGATTGCTAGTAAAGTGGCTGGAATGGCGAACCCGAGCACAAGGAGATGAGAAATGAGGTGCGTTTTAGAAACCTTTCCCCATCACACGGTGTACCATCTTCTGGGTTTCTCATGCATGTTTTCGATGTAGGAAGATGCCCTTGAACCTGGAGATTTGGGACCCAAGCGATGGGTAGCACGCAGTATTACTTTAAAGGGTCTGCGTTTGCTCACCCAACCTCACCAAACCTCTCAGCCCCAAGAATGTCCACCCTTATGTCTCATCCAGCTGTGGGTCTAGATATGGTCAATCCAGGTTGCATCACAGCCCCTGAACGAATTGTGTAAGAATTTCTCTCTCTTTCCCTGTCTTTGTTTCATGGGTTTTTAAAAGTAATTTATTTTTATAATGGGGTTTAGCTGCTTTTCACGGCTGTGTTTAGGCCGCTTTACACCCACTTGACACACTAACAGAGAGATATGAATACATAGGTTTTAAGATTATTACTAGTCAGATATATTCTTGTGCGGTGAATCGGGCGTGTTGAGTCCAGTTCTCTGAGCAAGGAGTAGGTCTTGTCTATTCCATATTGGGTTTATGGAACGGTATCTGAGCTAATTTGAAACTCTTGTTTTATGTATCACCCCACCTCACCTTTCCCGTTAAGCAGCCATAGTGTGTTTTCTGCATGTGTGACTCTGTTCTGTTTTGTAATTCAGTTCAAGTGTAACGGTTTTTACATTCCCTCTATAAGTGACACCTTATGAGAAGTGTCCTTTTCTGTGTGACTTATTTCACTTAGAATCGTCTTACCTAAATCCACTCATCATGCTGCTACTAGCCTTATGACATTGATTTCATGGCTGAGTGATATTCCATTGTACATAAGGACCACAACTTTTGTATCCATTTTTCGCTTTCCTGGGATATTTAAGGTGGAAGGAAGTGGAGGTCCTTGTCAACAGAGCAGCCCTAAACTTTGGGGTGCTTGTGTCTTGCTGATTTTCAATTTTCCCGCTTTATCCCCCCATGCGTGGAAGTGCCCTATGCTCTCTAAGCTGTGTTTTTTAGATGTTTCAGGACACACCGTACACTTCTCCAGAGTGGCTGTTGGCAATGTACATCCCGCCCATCAGTGTAGCAAGGCTCCCATTTCTCCATGGCCTGTCCTGCATTTCTGGTTTTGACACTTTTTTCAGCATGGCCCTTTTGACCGATGGGAAGCGAGACTTCTTTGTAGCGCTGATTTGCCTTTCCAGGTTGCTTGGTTGGCCAAAAAGGGCGTATGCGTTTTTTCCTGAATATATTCAGGAAAAAAGGCATACGCCCTTTTTGGCCAAGGGCATCATTGTCAACGTTTTGCCGCTTTTCATGTGCTTTAAAGGCGATTCGAATCTACCTCCTGAAATCTGTTTCCTGCAATTCTGCCTTGATTTCAAATCCTCTTCTTTGCCTTCCCTCAATATATTTGTGGACGAGAGTTATCATTTATAACTCTGCAGGTTTGTGAATTGCAGTGCCCTGAAGCTCCATTTTACAAGTCGCTTTTTCGGGAGCCGGCCGCAAAAGCGCCGGATGGCTTCAGGCCCTGTTCTGGTTCCGGGGGGCAGGCTGAGCCTGTGGTTCATTCTTCTTCCTGATGGGAAAATAGAGTGACCTGTGCCTGTCCCAACACCAAGAGCTAGTCTCTCATTGGTTCCCCGTCTTCCCGTTCATCCTCAGGACAAATTGCAACCTGTACGGAACAGGAGGTTAAAGGTGCTGATGCTCCAAGTAGGGAGATTGCTAGTAAAGTGGCTGGAATGGCGAACCCGAGCACAAGGAGATGAGAAATGAGGTGCGTTTTAGATACCTTTCCCCATCACACGGTGTACCATCTTCTGGGTTTCTCATGCATGTTTTCGATGTAGGAAGATGCCCTTGAACCTGGAGATTTGGGACCCATGCGATGGGTAGCACGCAGTATTACTTTAAAGGGTCTGCGTTTGCTCACCCAACCTCACCAAACCTCTCAGCCCCAAGAGTGTCCACCCTTATGTCTCATCCAGCTGTGGGTCTAGATATGGTCAATCCAGGTTGCATCACAGCCCCTGAACGAATTGTGTAAGAATTTCTCTCTCTTTCCCTGTCTTTGTTTCATGGGTTTTTAAAAGTAATTTATTTT
The DNA here is from genome assembly GCF_965194825.1 of Balaenoptera physalus. Taxonomy (NCBI): domain Eukaryota; kingdom Metazoa; phylum Chordata; class Mammalia; order Artiodactyla; family Balaenopteridae; genus Balaenoptera; species Balaenoptera physalus. The sequence goes on along the minus strand of NW_028126349.1, from coordinate 630,192 downwards.
TATAATGGGGTTTAGCTGCTTTTCACGGCTGTGTTTAGGCCGCTTTACACCCACTTGACACACTAACAGAGAGATATGAATACATAGGTTTTAAGATTATTACTAGTCAGATATATTCTTGTGCGGTGAATCGGGCGTGTTGAGTCCAGTTCTCTGAGCAAGGAGTAGGTCTTGTCTATTCCATATTGGGTTTATGGAACGGTATCTGAGCTAATTTGAAACTCTTGTTTTATGTATCACCCCACCTCACCTTTCCCGTTAAGCAGCCATAGTGTGTTTTCTGCATGTGTGACTCTGTTCTGTTTTGTAATTCAGTTCAAGTGTAACGGTTTTTACATTCCCTCTATAAGTGACACCTTATGAGAAGTGTCCTTTTCTGTGTGACTTATTTCACTTAGAATCGTCTTACCTAAATCCACTCATCATGCTGCTACTAGCCTTATGACATTGATTTCATGGCTGAGTGATATTCCATTGTACATAAGGACCACAACTTTTGTATCCATTTTTCGCTTTCCTGGGATATTTAAGGTGGAAGGAAGTGGAGGTCCTTGTCAACAGAGCAGCCCTAAACTTTGGGGTGCTTGTGTCTTGCTGATTTTCAATTTTCCCGCTTTATCCCCCCATGCGTGGAAGTGCCCTATGCTCTCTAAGCTGTGTTTTTTAGATGTTTCAGGACACACCGTACACTTCTCCAGAGTGGCTGTTGGCAATGTACATCCCGCCCATCAGTGTAGCAAGGCTCCCATTTCTCCATGGCCTGTCCTGCATTTCTGGTTTTGACACTTTTTTCAGCATGGCCCTTTTGACCGATGGGAAGCGAGACTTCTTTGTAGCGCTGATTTGCCTTTCCAGGTTGCTTGGTTGGCCAAAAAGGGCGTATGCGTTTTTTCCTGAATATATTCAGGAAAAAAGGCATACGCCCTTTTTGGCCAAGGGCATCATTGTCAACGTTTTGCCGCTTTTCATGTGCTTTAAAGGCGATTCGAATCTACCTCCTGAAATCTGTTTCCTGCAATTCTGCCTTGATTTCAAATCCTCTTCTTTGCCTTCCCTCAATATATTTGTGGACGAGAGTTATCATTTATAACTCTGCAGGTTTGTGAATTGCAGTGCCCTGAAGCTCCATTTTACAAGTCGCTTTTTCGGGAGCCGGCCGCAAAAGCGCCGGATGGCTTCAGGCCCTGTTCTGGTTCCGGGGGGCAGGCTGAGCCTGTGGTTCATTCTTCTTCCTGATGGGAAAATAGAGTGACCTGTGCCTGTCCCAACACCAAGAGCTAGTCTCTCATTGGTTCCCCGTCTTCCCGTTCATCCTCAGGACAAATTGCAACCTGTACGGAACAGGAGGTTAAAGGTGCTGATGCTCCAAGTAGGGAGATTGCTAGTAAAGTGGCTGGAATGGCGAACCCGAGCACAAGGAGATGAGAAATGAGGTGCGTTTTAGATACCTTTCCCCATCACACGGTGTACCATCTTCTGGGTTTCTCATGCATGTTTTCGATGTAGGAAGATGCCCTTGAACCTGGAGATTTGGGACCCATGCGATGGGTAGCACGCAGTATTACTTTAAAGGGTCTGCGTTTGCTCACCCAACCTCACCAAACCTCTCAGCCCCAAGAGTGTCCACCCTTATGTCTCATCCAGCTGTGGGTCTAGATATGGTCAATCCAGGTTGCATCACAGCCCCTGAACGAATTGTGTAAGAATTTCTCTCTCTTTCCCTGTCTTTGTTTCATGGGTTTTTAAAAGTAATTTATTTTTATAATGGGGTTTAGCTGCTTTTCACGGCTGTGTTTAGGCCGCTTTACACCCACTTGACACACTAACAGAGAGATATCAATACATAGGTTTTAAGATTATTACTAGTCAGATATATTCTTGTGCGGTGAATCGGGCGTGTTGAGTCCAGTTCTCTGAGCAAGGAGTAGGTCTTGTCTATTCCATATTGGGTTTATGGAACGGTATCTGAGCTAATTTGAAACTCTTGTTTTATGTATCACCCCACCTCACCTTTCCCGTTAAGCAGCCATAGTGTGTTTTCTGCATGTGTGACTCTGTTCTGTTTTGTAATTCAGTTCAAGTGTAACGGTTTTTACATTCCCTCTATAAGTGACACCTTATGAGAAGTGTCCTTTTCTGTGTGACTTATTTCACTTAGAATCGTCTTACCTAAATCCACTCATCATGCTGCTACTAGCCTTATGACATTGATTTCATGGCTGAGTGATATTCCATTGTACATAAGGACCACAACTTTTGTATCCATTTTTCGCTTTCCTGGGATATTTAAGGTGGAAGGAAGTGGAGGTCCTTGTCAACAGAGCAGCCCTAAACTTTGGGGTGCTTGTGTCTTGCTGATTTTCAATTTTCCCGCTTTATCCCCCCATGCGTGGAAGTGCCCTATGCTCTCTAAGCTGTGTTTTTTAGATGTTTCAGGACACACCGTACACTTCTCCAGAGTGGCTGTTGGCAATGTACATCCCGCCCATCAGTGTAGCAAGGCTCCCATTTCTCCATGGCCTGTCCTGCATTTCTGGTTTTGACACTTTTTTCAGCATGGCCCTTTTGACCGATGGGAAGCGAGACTTCTTTGTAGCGCTGATTTGCCTTTCCAGGTGGCTTGGTTGGCCAAAAAGGGCGTATGCGTTTTTTCCTGAATATATTCAGGAAAAAACGCATACGCCCTTTTTGGCCAAGGGCATCATTGTCAACGTTTTGCCGCTTTTCATGTGCTTTAAAGGCGATTCGAATCTACCTCCTGAAATCTGTTTCCTGCAATTCTGCCTTGATTTCAAATCCTCTTCTTTGCCTTCCCTCAATATATTTGTGGACGAGAGTTATCATTTATAACTCTGCAGGTTTGTGAATTGCAGTGCCCTGAAGCTCCATTTTACAAGTCGATTTTTCGGGAGCCGGCCGCAAAAGCGCCGGATGGCTTCAGGCCCTGTTCTGGTTCCGGGGGGCAGGCTGAGCCTGTGGTTCATTCTTCTTCCTGATGGGAAAATAGAGTGACCTGTGCCTGTCCCAACACCAAGAGCTAGTCTCTCATTGGTTCCCCGTCTTCCCGTTCATCCTCAGGACAAATTGCAACCTGTACGGAACAGGAGGTTAAAGGTGCTGATGCTCCAAGTAGGGAGATTGCTAGTAAAGTGGCTGGAATGGCGAACCCGAGCACAAGGAGATGAGAAATGAGGTGCGTTTTAGAAACCTTTCCCCATCACACGGTGTACCATCTTCTGGGTTTCTCATGCATGTTTTCGATGTAGGAAGATGCCCTTGAACCTGGAGATTTGGGACCCATGCGATGGGTAGCACGCAGTATTACTTTAAAGGGTCTGCGTTTGCTCACCCAACCTCACCAAACCTCTCAGCCCCAAGAGTGTCCACCCTTATGTCTCATCCAGCTGTGGGTCTAGATATGGTCAATCCAGGTTGCATCACAGCCCCTGAACGAATTGTGTAAGAATTTCTCTCTCTTTCCCTGTCTTTGTTTCATGGGTTTTTAAAAGTAATTTATTTTTATAATGGGGTTTAGCTGCTTTTCACGGCTGTGTTTAGGCCGCTTTACACCCACTTGACACACTAACAGAGAGATATCAATACATAGGTTTTAAGATTATTACTAGTCAGATATATTCTTGTGCGGTGAATCGGGCGTGTTGAGTCCAGTTCTCTGAGCAAGGAGTAGGTCTTGTCTATTCCATATTGGGTTTATGGAACGGTATCTGAGCTAATTTGAAACTCTTGTTTTATGTATCACCCCACCTCACCTTTCCCGTTAAGCAGCCATAGTGTGTTTTCTGCATGTGTGACTCTGTTCTGTTTTGTAATTCAGTTCAAGTGTAACGGTTTTTACATTCCCTCTATAAGTGACACCTTATGAGAAGTGTCCTTTTCTGTGTGACTTATTTCACTTAGAATCGTCTTACCTAAATCCACTCATCATGCTGCTACTAGCCTTATGACATTGATTTCATGGCTGAGTGATATTCCATTGTACATAAGGACCACAACTTTTGTATCCATTTTTCGCTTTCCTGGGATATTTAAGGTGGAAGGAAGTGGAGGTCCTTGTCAACAGAGCAGCCCTAAACTTTGGGGTGCTTGTGTCTTGCTGATTTTCAATTTTCCCGCTTTATCCCCCCATGCGTGGAAGTGCCCTATGCTCTCTAAGCTGTGTTTTTTAGATGTTTCAGGACACACCGTACACTTCTCCAGAGTGGCTGTTGGCAATGTACATCCCGCCCATCAGTGTAGCAAGGCTCCCATTTCTCCATGGCCTGTCCTGCATTTCTGGTTTTGACACTTTTTTCAGCATGGCCCTTTTGACCGATGGGAAGCGAGACTTCTTTGTAGCGCTGATTTGCCTTTCCAGGTTGCTTGGTTGGCCAAAAAGGGCGTATGCGTTTTTTCCTGAATATATTCAGGAAAAAACGCATACGCCCTTTTTGGCGAAGGGCATCATTGTCAACGTTTTGCCGCTTTTCATGTGCTTTAAAGGCGATTCGAATCTACCTCCTGAAATCTGTTTCCTGCAATTCTGCCTTGATTTCAAATCCTCTTCTTTGCCTTCCCTCAATATATTTGTGGACGAGAGTTATCATTTATAACTCTGCAGGTTTGTGAATTGCAGTGCCCTGAAGCTCCATTTTACAAGTCGATTTTTCGGGAGCCGGCCGCAAAAGCGCCGGATGGCTTCAGGCCCTGTTCTGGTTCCGGGGGGCAGGCTGAGCCTGTGGTTCATTCTTCTTCCTGATGGGAAAATAGAGTGACCTGTGCCTGTCCCAACACCAAGAGCTAGTCTCTCATTGGTTCCCCGTCTTCCCGTTCATCCTCAGGACAAATTGCAACCTGTACGGAACAGGAGGTTAAAGGTGCTGATGCTCCAAGTAGGGAGATTGCTAGTAAAGTGGCTGGAATGGCGAACCCGAGCACAAGGAGATGAGAAATGAGGTGCGTTTTAGAAACCTTTCCCCATCACACGGTGTACCATCTTCTGGGTTTCTCATGCATGTTTTCGATGTAGGAAGATGCCCTTGAACCTGGAGATTTGGGACCCATGCGATGGGTAGCACGCAGTATTACTTTAAAGGGTCTGCGTTTGCTCACCCAACCTCACCAAACCTCTCAGCCCCAAGAGTGTCCACCCTTATGTCTCATCCAGCTGTGGGTCTAGATATGGTCAATCCAGGTTGCATCACAGCCCCTGAACGAATTGTGTAAGAATTTCTCTCTCTTTCCCTGTCTTTGTTTCATGGGTTTTTAAAAGTAATTTATTTTTATAATGGGGTTTAGCTGCTTTTCACGGCTGTGTTTAGGCCGCTTTACACCCACTTGACACACTAACAGAGAGATATCAATACATAGGTTTTAAGATTATTACTAGTCAGATATATTCTTGTGCGGTGAATCGGGCGTGTTGAGTCCAGTTCTCTGAGCAAGGAGTAGGTCTTGTCTATTCCATATTGGGTTTATGGAACGGTATCTGAGCTAATTTGAAACTCTTGTTTTATGTATCACCCCACCTCACCTTTCCCGTTAAGCAGCCATAGTGTGTTTTCTGCATGTGTGACTCTGTTCTGTTTTGTAATTCAGTTCAAGTGTAACGGTTTTTACATTCCCTCTATAAGTGACACCTTATGAGAAGTGTCCTTTTCTGTTTGACTTATTTCACTTAGAATCGTCTTACCTAAATCCACTCATCATGCTGCTACTAGCCTTATGACATTGATTTCATGGCTGAGTGATATTCCATTGTACATAAGGACCACAACTTTTGTATCCATTTTTCGCTTTCCTGGGATATTTAAGGTGGAAGGAAGTGGAGGTCCTTGTCAACAGAGCAGCCCTAAACTTTGGGGTGCTTGTGTCTTGCTGATTTTCAATTTTCCCGCTTTATCTCCCCATGCGTGGAAGTGCCCTATGCTCTCTAAGCTGTGTTTTTTAGATGTTTCAGGACACACCGTACACTTCTCCAGAGTGGCTGTTGGCAATGTACATCCCGCCCATCAGTGTAGCAAGGCTCCCATTTCTCCATGGCCTGTCCTGCATTTCTGGTTTTGACACTTTTTTCAGCATGGCCCTTTTGACCGATGGGAAGCGAGACTTCTTTGTAGCGCTGATTTGCCTTTCCAGGTTGCTTGGTTGGCCAAAAAGGGCGTATGCGTTTTTTCCTGAATATATTCAGGAAAAAACGCATACGCCCTTTTTGGCCAAGGGCATCATTGTCAACGTTTTGCCGCTTTTCATGTGCTTTAAAGGCGATTCGAATCTACCTCCTGAAATCTGTTTCCTGCAATTCTGCCTTGATTTCTAATCCTCTTCTTTGCCTTCCCTCAATATATTTGTGGACGAGAGTTGTCATTTATAACTCTGCAGGTTAGTGAATTGCAGTGCCCTGAAGCTCCATTTTACAAGTCGCTTTTTCAGGAGCCGGCCGCAAAAGCGCCGGATGGCTTCAGGCCCTGTTCTGGTTCCGGGGGGCAGGCTGAGCCTGTGGTTAATTCTTCTTCCTGATGGGAAAATAGAGTGACCTGTGCCTGTCCCAACACCAAGAGCTAGTCTCTCATTGGTTCCCCGTCTTCCCGTTCATCCTCAGGACAAATTGCAACCTGTACGGAACAGGAGGTTAAAGGTGCTGATGCTCCAAGTAGGGAGATTGCTAGTAAAGTGGCTGGAATGGCGAACCCGAGCACAAGGAGATGAGAAATGAGGTGCGTTTTAGAAACCTTTCCCCATCACACGGTGTACCATCTTCTGGGTTTCTCATGCATGTTTTCGATGTAGGAAGATGCCCTTGAACCTGGAGATTTGGGACCCATGCGATGGGTAGCACGCAGTATTACTTTAAAGGGTCTGCGTTTGCTCACCCAACCTCACCAAACCTCTCAGCCCCAAGAGTGTCCACCCTTATGTCTCATCCAGCTGTGGGTCTAGATATGGTCAATCCAGGTTGCATCACAGCCCCTGAACGAATTGTGTAAGAATTTCTCTCTCTTTCCCTGTCTTTGTTTCATGGGTTTTTAAAAGTAATTTATTTTTATAATGGGGTTTAGCTGCTTTTCACGGCTGTGTTTAGGCCGCTTTACACCCACTTGACACACTAACAGAGAGATATCAATACATAGGTTTTAAGATTATTACTAGTCAGATATATTCTTGTGCGGTGAATCGGGCATGTTGAGTCCAGTTCTCTGAGCAAGGAGTAGGTCTTGTCTATTCCATATTGGGTTTATGGAACGGTATCTGAGCTAATTTGAAACTCTTGTTTTATGTATCACCCCACCTCACCTTTCCCGTTAAGCAGCCATAGTGTGTTTTCTGCATGTGTGACTCTGTTCTGTTTTGTAATTCAGTTCAAGTGTAACGGTTTTTACATTCCCTCTATAAGTGACACCTTATGAGAAGTGTCCTTTTCTGTGTGACTTATTTCACTTAGAATCGTCTTACCTAAATCCACTCATCATGCTGCTACTAGCCTTATGACATTGATTTCATGGCTGAGTGATATTCCATTGTACATAAGGACCACAACTTTTGTATCCATTTTTCGCTTTCCTGGGATATTTAAGGTGGAAGGAAGTGGAGGTCCTTGTCAACAGAGCAGACCTAAACTTTGGGGTGCTTGTGTCTTGCTGATTTTCAATTTTCCCGCTTTATCCCCCCATGCGTGGAAGTGCCTTATGCTCTCTAAGCTGTGTTTTTTAGATGTTTCAGGACACACCGTACACTTCTCCAGAGTGGCTGTTGGCAATGTACATCCCGCCCATCAGTGTAGCAAGGCTCCCATTTCTCCATGGCCTGTCCTGCATTTCTGGTTTTGACACTTTTTTCAGCATGGCCCTTTTGACCGATGGGAAGCGAGACTTCTTTGTAGCGCTGATTTGCCTTTCCAGGTGGCTTGGTTGGCCAAAAAGGGCGTATGCGTTTTTTCCTGAATATATTCAGGAAAAAACGCATACGCCCTTTTTGGCCAAGGGCATCATTGTCAACGTTTTGCCGCTTTTCATGTGCTTTAAAGGCGATTCGAATCTACCTCCTGAAATCTGTTTCCTGCAATTCTGCCTTGATTTCAAATCCTCTTCTTTGCCTTCCCTCAATATATTTGTGGACGAGAGTTGTCATTTATAACTCTGCAGGTTTGTGAATTGCAGTGCCCTGAAGCTCCATTTTACAAGTCGCTTTTTCGGGAGCCGGCCGCAAAAGCGCCGGATGGCTTCAGGCCCTGTTCTGGTTCCGGGGGGCAGGCTGAGCCTGTGGTTAATTCTTCTTCCTGATGGGAAAATAGAGTGACCTGTGCCTGTCCCAACACCAAGAGCTAGTCTCTCATTGGTTCCCCGTCTTCCCGTTCATCCTCAGGACAAATTGCAACCTGTACGGAACAGGAGGTTAAAGGTGCTGATGCTCCAAGTAGGGAGATTGCTAGTAAAGTGGCTGGAATGGCGAACCCGAGCACAAGGAGATGAGAAATGAGGTGCGTTTTAGAAACCTTTCCCCATCACACGGTGTACCATCTTCTGGGTTTCTCATGCATGTTTTCGATGTAGGAAGATGCCCTTGAACCTGGAGATTTGGGACCCATGCGATGGGTAGCACGCAGTATTACTATAAAGGGTGTGCGTTTGCTCACCCAACCTCACCAAACCTCTCAGCCCCAAGAGTGTCCACCCTTATGTCTCATCCAGCTGTGGGTCTAGATATGGTCAATCCAGGTTGCATCACAGCCCCTGAACGAATTGTGTAAGAATTTCTCTCTCTTTCCCTGTCTTTGTTTCATGGGTTTTTAAAAGTAATTTATTTTTATAATGGGGTTTAGCTGCTTTTCACGGCTGTGTTTAGGCCGCTTTACACCCACTTGACACACTAACAGAGAGATATCAATACATAGGTTTTAAGATTATTACTAGTCAGATATATTCTTGTGCGGTGAATCGGGCGTGTTGAGTCCAGTTCTCTGAGCAAGGAGTAGGTCTTGTCTATTCCATATTGGGTTTATGGAACGGTATCTGAGCTAATTTGAAACTCTTGTTTTATGTATCACCCCACCTCACCTTTCCCGTTAAGCAGCCATAGTGTGTTTTCTGCATGTGTGACTCTGTTCTGTTTTGTAATTCAGTTCAAGTGTAACGGTTTTTACATTCCCTCTATAAGTGACACCTTATGAGAAGTGTCCTTTTCTGTGTGACTTATTTCACTTAGAATCGTCTTACCTAAATCCACTCATCATGCTGCTACTAGCCTTATGACATTGATTTCATGGCTGAGTGATATTCCATTGTACATAAGGACCACAACTTTTGTATCCATTTTTCGCTTTCCTGGGATATTTAAGGTGGAAGGAAGTGGAGGTCCTTGTCAACAGAGCAGCCCTAAACTTTGGGGTGCTTGTGTCTTGCTGATTTTCAATTTTCCCGCTTTATCTCCCCATGCGTGGAAGTGCCCTATGCTCTCTAAGCTGTGTTTTTTAGATGTTTCAGGACACACCGTACACTTCTCCAGAGTGGCTGTTGGCAATGTACATCCCGCCCATCAGTGTAGCAAGGCTCCCATTTCTCCATGGCCTGTCCTGCATTTCTGGTTTTGAAACTTTTTTCAGCATGGCCCTTTTGACCGATGGGAAGCGAGACTTCTTTGTAGCGCTGATTTGCCTTTCCAGGTGGCTTGGTTGGCCAAAAAGGGCGTATGCGTTTTTTCCTGAATATATTCAGGAAAAAACGCATACGCCCTTTTTGGCCAAGGGCATCATTGTCAACGTTTTGCCGCTTTTCATGTGCTTTAAAGGCGATTCGAATCTACCTCCTGAAATCTGTTTCCTGCAATTCTGCCTTGATTTCTAATCCTCTTCTTTGCCTTCCCTCAATATATTTGTGCACGAGAGTTATCATTTATAACTCTGCAGGTTTGTGAATTGCAGTGCCCTGAAGCTCCATTTTACAAGTCGCTTTTTCGGGAGCCGGCCGCAAAAGCGCAGGATGGCTTCAGGCCCTGTACTGGTTCCGGGGGGCAGGCTGAGCCTGTGGTTAATTCTTCTTCCTGATGGGAAAATAGAGTGACCTGTGCCTGTCCCAACACCAAGAGCTAGTCTCTCATTGGTTCCCCGTCTTCCCGTTCATCCTCAGGACAAATTGCAACCTGTACGGAACAGGAGGTTAAAGGTGCTGATGCTCCAAGTAGGGAGATTGCTAGTAAAGTGGCTGGAATGGCGAACCCGAGCACAAGGAGATGAGAAATGAGGTGCGTTTTAGAAACCTTTCCCCATCACACGGTGTACCATCTTCTGGGTTTCTCATGCATGTTTTCGATGTAGGAAGATGCCCTTGAACCTGGAGATTTGGGACCCATGCGATGGGTAGCACGCAGTATTACTTTAAAGGGTCTGCGTTTGCTCACCCAACCTCACCAAACCTCTCAGCCCCAAGAGTGTCCACCCTTATGTCTCATCCAGCTGTGGGTCTAGATATGGTCAATCCAGGTTGCATCACAGCCCCTGAACGAATTGTGTAAGAATTTCTCTCTCTTTCCCTGTCTTTGTTTCATGGGTTTTTAAAAGTAATTTATTTTTATAATGGGGTTTAGCTGCTTTTCACGGCTGTGTTTAGGCCGCTTTACACCCACTTGACACACTAACAGAGAGATATCAATACATAGGTTTTAAGATTATTACTAGTCAGATATATTCTTGTGCGGTGAATCGGGCATGTTGAGTCCAGTTCTCTGAGCAAGGAGTAGGTCTTGTCTATTCCATATTGGGTTTATGGAACGGTATCTGAGCTAATTTGAAACTCTTGTTTTATGTATCACCCCACCTCACCTTTCCCGTTAAGCAGCCATAGTGTGTTTTCTGCATGTGTGACTCTGTTCTGTTTTGTAATTCAGTTCAAGTGTAACGGTTTTTACATTCCCTCTATAAGTGACACCTTATGAGAAGTGTCCTTTTCTGTGTGACTTATTTCACTTAGAATCGTCTTACCTAAATCCACTCATCATGCTGCTACTAGCCTTATGACATTGATTTCATGGCTGAGTGATATTCCATTGTACATAAGGACCACAACTTTTGTATCCATTTTTCGCTTTCCTGGGATATTTAAGGTGGAAGGAAGTGGAGGTCCTTGTCAACAGAGCAGACCTAAACTTTGGGGTGCTTGTGTCTTGCTGATTTTCAATTTTCCCGCTTTATCCCCCCATGCGTGGAAGTGCCTTATGCTCTCTAAGCTGTGTTTTTTAGATGTTTCAGGACACACCGTACACTTCTCCAGAGTGGCTGTTGGCAATGTACATCCCGCCCATCAGTGTAGCAAGGCTCCCATTTCTCCATGGCCTGTCCTGCATTTCTGGTTTTGACACTTTTTTCAGCATGGCCCTTTTGACCGATGGGAAGCGAGACTTCTTTGTAGCGCTGATTTGCCTTTCCAGGTGGCTTGGTTGGCCAAAAAGGGCGTATGCGTTTTTTCCTGAATATATTCAGGAAAAAACGCATACGCCCTTTTTGGCCAAGGGCATCATTGTCAACGTTTTGCCGCTTTTCATGTGCTTTAAAGGCGATTCGAATCTACCTCCTGAAATCTGTTTCCTGCAATTCTGCCTTGATTTCAAATCCTCTTCTTTGCCTTCCCTCAATATATTTGTGGACGAGAGTTGTCATTTATAACTCTGCAGGTTTGTGAATTGCAGTGCCCTGAAGCTCCATTTTACAAGTCGCTTTTTCGGGAGCCGGCCGCAAAAGCGCCGGATGGCTTCAGGCCCTGTTCTGGTTCCGGGGGGCAGGCTGAGCCTGTGGTTAATTCTTCTTCCTGATGGGAAAATAGAGTGACCTGTGCCTGTCCCAACACCAAGAGCTAGTCTCTCATTGGTTCCCCGTCTTCCCGTTCATCCTCAGGACAAATTGCAACCTGTACGGAACAGGAGGTTAAAGGTGCTGATGCTCCAAGTAGGGAGATTGCTAGTAAAGTGGCTGGAATGGCGAACCCGAGCACAAGGAGATGAGAAATGAGGTGCGTTTTAGAAACCTTTCCCCATCACACGGTGTACCATCTTCTGGGTTTCTCATGCATGTTTTCGATGTAGGAAGATGCCCTTGAACCTGGAGATTTGGGACCCATGCGATGGGTAGCACGCAGTATTACTATAAAGGGTGTGCGTTTGCTCACCCAACCTCACCAAACCTCTCAGCCCCAAGAGTGTCCACCCTTATGTCTCATCCAGCTGTGGGTCTAGATATGGTCAATCCAGGTTGCATCACAGCCCCTGAACGAATTGTGTAAGAATTTCTCTCTCTTTCCCTGTCTTTGTTTCATGGGTTTTTAAAAGTAATTTATTTTTATAATGGGGTTTAGCTGCTTTTCACGGCTGTGTTTAGGCCGCTTTACACCCACTTGACACACTAACAGAGAGATATCAATACATAGGTTTTAAGATTATTACTAGTCAGATATATTCTTGTGCGGTGAATCGGGCGTGTTGAGTCCAGTTCTCTGAGCAAGGAGTAGGTCTTGTCTATTCCATATTGGGTTTATGGAACGGTATCTGAGCTAATTTGAAACTCTTGTTTTATGTATCACCCCACCTCACCTTTCCCGTTAAGCAGCCATAGTGTGTTTTCTGCATGTGTGACTCTGTTCTGTTTTGTAATTCAGTTCAAGTGTAACGGTTTTTACATTCCCTCTATAAGTGACACCTTATGAGAAGTGTCCTTTTCTGTGTGACTTATTTCACTTAGAATCGTCTTACCTAAATCCACTCATCATGCTGCTACTAGCCTTATGACATTGATTTCATGGCTGAGTGATATTCCATTGTACATAAGGACCACAACTTTTGTATCCATTTTTCGCTTTCCTGGGATATTTAAGGTGGAAGGAAGTGGAGGTCCTTGTCAACAGAGCAGCCCTAAACTTTGGGGTGCTTGTGTCTTGCTGATTTTCAATTTTCCCGCTTTATCTCCCCATGCGTGGAAGTGCCCTATGCTCTCTAAGCTGTGTTTTTTAGATGTTTCAGGACACACCGTACACTTCTCCAGAGTGGCTGTTGGCAATGTACATCCCGCCCATCAGTGTAGCAAGGCTCCCATTTCTCCATGGCCTGTCCTGCATTTCTGGTTTTGAAACTTTTTTCAGCATGGCCCTTTTGACCGATGGGAAGCGAGACTTCTTTGTAGCGCTGATTTGCCTTTCCAGGTGGCTTGGTTGGCCAAAAAGGGCGTATGCGTTTTTTCCTGAATATATTCAGGAAAAAACGCATACGCCCTTTTTGGCCAAGGGCATCATTGTCAACGTTTTGCCGCTTTTCATGTGCTTTAAAGGCGATTCGAATCTACCTCCTGAAATCTGTTTCCTGCAATTCTGCCTTGATTTCAAATCCTCTTCTTTGCCTTCCCTCAATATATTTGTGGACGACAGTTATCATTTATAACTCTGCAGGTTTGTGAATTGCAGTGCCCTGAAGCTCCATTTTACAAGTCGATTTTTTGGGAGCCGGCCGCAAAAGCGCCGGATGGCTTCAGGCCCTGTTCTGGTTCCGGGGGGCAGGCTGAGCCTGTGGTTAATTCTTCTTCCTGATGGGAAAATAGAGTGACCTGTGCCTGTCCCAACACCAAGAGCTAGTCTCTCATTGGTTCCCCGTCTTCCCGTTCATCCTCAGGACAAATTGCAACCTGTACGGAACAGGAGGTTAAAGGTGCTGATGCTCCAAGTAGGGAGATTGCTAGTAAAGTGGCTGGAATGGCGAACCCGAGCACAAGGAGATGAGAAATGAGGTGCGTTTTAGAAACCTTTCCCCATCACACGGTGTACCATCTTCTGGGTTTCTCATGCATGTTTTCGATGTAGGAAGATGCCCTTGAACCTGGAGATTTGGGACCCATGCGATGGGTAGCACGCAGTATTACTTTAAAGGGTCTGCGTTTGCTCACCCAACCTCACCAAACCTCTCAGCCCCAAGAGTGTCCACCCTTATGTCTCATCCAGCTGTGGGTCTAGATATGGTCAATCCAGGTTGCATCACAGCCCCTGAACGAATTGTGTAAGAATTTCTCTCTCTTTCCCTGTCTTTGTTTCATGGGTTTTTAAAAGTAATTTATTTTTATAATGGGGTTTAGCTGCTTTTCACGGCTGTGTTTAGGCCGCTTTACACCCACTTGACACACTAACAGAGAGATATCAATACATAGGTTTTAAGATTATTACTAGTCAGATATATTCTTGTGCGGTGAATCGGGCGTGTTGAGTCCAGTTCTCTGAGCAAGGAGTAGGTCTTGTCTATTCCATATTGGGTTTATGGAACGGTATCTGAGCTAATTTGAAACTCTTGTTTTATGTATCACCCCACCTCACCTTTCCCGTTAAGCAGCCATAGTGTGTTTTCTGCATGTGTGACTCTGTTCTGTTTTGTAATTCAGTTCAAGTGTAACGGTTTTTACATTCCCTCTATAAGTGACACCTTATGAGAAGTGTCCTTTTCTGTGTGACTTATTTCACTTAGAATCGTCTTACCTAAATCCACTCATCATGCTGCTACTAGCCTTATGACATTGATTTCATGGCTGAGTGATATTCCATTGTACATAAGGACCACAACTTTTGTATCCATTTTTCGCTTTCCTGGGATATTTAAGGTGGAAGGAAGTGGAGGTCCTTGTCAACAGAGCTGCCCTAAACTTTGGGGTGCTTGTGTCTTGCTGATTTTCAATTTTCCCGCTTTGTCCCCCCATGCGTGGAAGTGCCCTATGCTCTCTAAGCTGTGTTTTTTAGATGTTTCAGGACACACCGTACACTTCTCCAGAGTGGCTGTTGGCAATGTACATCCCGCCCATCAGTGTAGCAAGGCTCCCATTTCTCCATGGCCTGTCCTGCATTTCTGGTTTTGACACTTTTTTCAGCATGGCCCTTTTGACCGATGGGAAGCGAGACTTCTTTGTAGCGCTGATTTGCCTTTCCAGGTTGCTTGGTTGGCCAAAAAGGGCGTATGCGTTTTTTCCTGAATATATTCAGGAAAAAACGCATACGCCCTTTTTGGCCAAGGGCATCATTGTCAACGTTTTGCCGCTTTTCATGTGCTTTAAAGGCGATTCGAATCTACCTCCTGAAATCTGTTTCCTGCAATTCTGCCTTGATTTCAAATCCTCTTCTTTGCCTTCCCTCAATATATTTGTGGACGAGAGTTATCATTTATAACTCTGCAGGTTTGTGAATTGCAGTGCCCTGAAGCTCCATTTTACAAGTCGATTTTTCGGGAGCCGGCCGCAAAAGCGCCGGATGGCTTCAGGCCCTGTTCTGGTTCCGGGGGGCAGGCTGAGCCTGTGGTTCATTCTTCTTCCTGATGGGAAAATAGAGTGACCTGTGCCTGTCCCAACACCCAGAGCTAGTCTCTCATTGGTTCCCCGTCTTCCCGTTCATCCTCAGGACAAATTGCAACCTGTACGGAACAGGAGGTTAAAGGTGCTGATGCTCCAAGTAGGGAGATTGCTAGTAAAGTGGCTGGAATGGCGAACCCGAGCACAAGGAGATGAGAAATGAGGTGCGTTTTAGAAACCTTTCCCCATCACACGGTGTACCATCTTCTGGGTTTCTCATGCATGTTTTCGATGTAGGAAGATGCCCTTGAACCTGGAGATTTGGGACCCATGCGATGGGTAGCACGCAGTATTACTTTAAAGGGTCTGCGTTTGCTCACCCAACCTCACCAAACCTCTCAGCCCCAAGAGTGTCCACCCTTATGTCTCATCCAGCTGTGGGTCTAGATATGGTCAATCCAGGTTGCATCACAGCCCCTGAACGAATTGTGTAAGAATTTCTCTCTCTTTCCCTGTCTTTGTTTCATGGGTTTTTAAAAGTAATTTATTTTTATAATGGGGTTTAGCTGCTTTTCACGGCTGTGTTTAGGCCGCTTTACACCCACTTGACACACTAACAGAGAGATATCAATACATAGGTTTTAAGATTATTACTAGTCAGATATATTCTTGTGCGGTGAATCGGGCGTGTTGAGTCCAGTTCTCTGAGCAAGGAGTAGGTCTTGTCTATTCCATATTGGGTTTATGGAACGGTATCTGAGCTAATTTGAAACTCTTGTTTTATGTATCACCCCACCTCACCTTTCCCGTTAAGCAGCCATAGTGTGTTTTCTGCATGTGTGACTCTGTTCTGTTTTGTAATTCAGTTCAAGTGTAACGGTTTTTACATTCCCTCTATAAGTGACACCTTATGAGAAGTGTCCTTTTCTGTGTGACTTATTTCACTTAGAATCGTCTTACCTAAATCCACTCATCATGCTGCTACTAGCCTTATGACATTGATTTCATGGCTGAGTGATATTCCATTGTACATAAGGACCACAACTTTTGTATCCATTTTTCGCTTTCCTGGGATATTTAAGGTGGAAGGAAGTGGAGGTCCTTGTCAACAGAGCAGCCCTAAACTTTGGGGTGCTTGTGTCTTGCTGATTTTCAATTTTCCCGCTTTATCTCCCCATGCGTGGAAGTGCCCTATGCTCTCTAAGCTGTGTTTTTTAGATGTTTCAGGACACACCGTACACTTCTCCAGAGTGGCTGTTGGCAATGTACATCCCGCCCATCAGTGTAGCAAGGCTCCCATTTCTCCATGGCCTGTCCTGCATTTCTGGTTTTGACACTTTTTTCAGCATGGCCCTTTTGACCGATGGGAAGCGAGACTTCTTTGTAGCGCTGATTTGCCTTTCCAGGTTGCTTGGTTGGCCAAAAAGGGCGTATGCGTTTTTTCCTGAATATATTCAGGAAAAAACGCATACGCCCTTTTTGGCCAAGGGCATCATTGTCAACGTTTTGCCGCTTTTCATGTGCTTTAAAGGCGATTCGAATCTACCTCCTGAAATCTGTTTCCTGCAATTCTGCCTTGATTTCTAATCCTCTTCTTTGCCTTCCCTCAATATATTTGTGGACGAGAGTTGTCATTTATAACTCTGCAGGTTAGTGAATTGCAGTGCCCTGAAGCTCCATTTTACAAGTCGCTTTTTCGGGAGCCGGCCGCAAAAGCGCCGGATGGCTTCAGGCCCTGTTCTGGTTCCGGGGGGCAGGCTGAGCCTGTGGTTAATTCTTCTTCCTGATGGGAAAATAGAGTGACCTGTGCCTGTCCCAACACCAAGAGCTAGTCTCTCATTGGTTCCCCGTCTTCCCGTTCATCCTCAGGACAAATTGCAACCTGTACGGAACAGGAGGTTAAAGGTGCTGATGCTCCAAGTAGGGAGATTGCTAGTAAAGTGGCTGGAATGGCGAACCCGAGCACAAGGAGATGAGAAATGAGGTGCGTTTTAGAAACCTTTCCCCATCACACGGTGTACCATCTTCTGGGTTTCTCATGCATGTTTTCGATGTAGGAAGATGCCCTTGAACCTGGAGATTTGGGACCCATGCGATGGGTAGCACGCAGTATTACTTTAAAGGGTCTGCGTTTGCTCACCCAACCTCACCAAACCTCTCAGCCCCAAGAGTGTCCACCCTTATGTCTCATCCAGCTGTGGGTCTAGATATGGTCAATCCAGGTTGCATCACAGCCCCTGAACGAATTGTGTAAGAATTTCTCTCTCTTTCCCTGTCTTTGTTTCATGGGTTTTTAAAAGTAATTTATTTTTATAATGGGGTTTAGCTGCTTTTCACGGCTGTGTTTAGGCCGCTTTACACCCACTTGACACACTAACAGAGAGATATCAATACATAGGTTTTAAGATTATTACTAGTCAGATATATTCTTGTGCGGTGAATCGGGCGTGTTGAGTCCAGTTCTCTGAGCAAGGAGTAGGTCTTGTCTATTCCATATTGGGTTTATGGAACGGTATCTGAGCTAATTTGAAACTCTTGTTTTATGTATCACCCCACCTCACCTTTCCCGTTAAGCAGCCATAGTGTGTTTTCTGCATGTGTGACTCTGTTCTGTTTTGTAATTCAGTTCAAGTGTAACGGTTTTTACATTCCCTCTATAAGTGACACCTTATGAGAAGTGTCCTTTTCTGTGTGACTTATTTCACTTAGAATCGTCTTACCTAAATCCACTCATCATGCTGCTACTAGCCTTATGACATTGATTTCATGGCTGAGTGATATTCCATTGTACATAAGGACCACAACTTTTGTATCCATTTTTCGCTTTCCTGGGATATTTAAGGTGGAAGGAAGTGGAGGTCCTTGTCAACAGAGCAGACCTAAACTTTGGGGTGCTTGTGTCTTGCTGATTTTCAATTTTCCCGCTTTATCCCCCCATGCGTGGAAGTGCCCTATGCTCTCTAAGCTGTGTTTTTTAGATGTTTCAGGACACACCGTACACTTCTCCAGAGTGGCTGTTGGCAATGTACATCCCTCCCATCAGTGTAGCAAGGCTCCCATTTCTCCATGGCCTGTCCTGCATTTCTGGTTTTGACACTTTTTTCAGCATGGCCCTTTTGACCGATGGGAAGCGAGACTTCTTTGTAGCGCTGATTTGCCTTTCCAGGTGGCTTGGTTGGCCAAAAAGGGCGTATGCGTTTTTTCCTGAATATATTCAGGAAAAAACGCATACGCCCTTTTTGGCCAAGGGCATCATTGTCAACGTTTTGCCGCTTTTCATGTGCTTTAAAGGCGATTCGAATCTACCTCCTGAAATCTGTTTCCTGCAATTCTGCCTTGATTTCAAATCCTCTTCTTTGCCTTCCCTCAATATATTTGTGGACGAGAGTTGTCATTTATAACTCTGCAGGTTTGTGAATTGCAGTGCCCTGAAGCTCCATTTTACAAGTCGCTTTTTCGGGAGCCGGCCGCAAAAGCGCCGGATGGCTTCAGGCCCTGTTCTGGTTCCGGGGGGCAGGCTGAGCCTGTGGTTAATTCTTCTTCCTGATGGGAAAATAGAGTGACCTGTGCCTGTCCCAACACCAAGAGCTAGTCTCTCATTGGTTCCCCGTCTTCCCGTTCATCCTCAGGACAAATTGCAACCTGTACGGAACAGGAGGTTAAAGGTGCTGATGCTCCAAGTAGGGAGATTGCTAGTAAAGTGGCTGGAATGGCGAACCCGAGCACAAGGAGATGAGAAATGAGGTGCGTTTTAGAAACCTTTCCCCATCACACGGTGTACCATCTTCTGGGTTTCTCATGCATGTTTTCGATGTAGGAAGATGCCCTTGAACCTGGAGATTTGGGACCCATGCGATGGGTAGCACGCAGTATTACTATAAAGGGTGTGCGTTTGCTCACCCAACCTCACCAAACCTCTCAGCCCCAAGAGTGTCCACCCTTATGTCTCATCCAGCTGTGGGTCTAGATATGGTCAATCCAGGTTGCATCACAGCCCCTGAACGAATTGTGTAAGAATTTCTCTCTCTTTCCCTGTCTTTGTTTCATGGGTTTTTAAAAGTAATTTATTTTTATAATGGGGTTTAGCTGCTTTTCACGGCTGTGTTTAGGCCGCTTTACACCCACTTGACACACTAACAGAGAGATATCAATACATAGGTTTTAAGATTATTACTAGTCAGATATATTCTTGTGCGGTGAATCGGGCGTGTTGAGTCCAGTTCTCTGAGCAAGGAGTAGGTCTTGTCTATTCCATATTGGGTTTATGGAACGGTATCTGAGCTAATTTGAAACTCTTGTTTTATGTATCACCCCACCTCACCTTTCCCGTTAAGCAGCCATAGTGTGTTTTCTGCATGTGTGACTCTGTTCTGTTTTGTAATTCAGTTCAAGTGTAACGGTTTTTACATTCCCTCTATAAGTGACACCTTATGAGAAGTGTCCTTTTCTGTGTGACTTATTTCACTTAGAATCGTCTTACCTAAATCCACTCATCATGCTGCTACTAGCCTTATGACATTGATTTCATGGCTGAGTGATATTCCATTGTACATAAGGACCACAACTTTTGTATCCATTTTTCGCTTTCCTGGGATATTTAAGGTGGGAGGAAGTGGAGGTCCTTGTCAACAGAGCAGCCCTAAACTTTGGGGTGCTTGTGTCTTGCTGATTTTCAATTTTCCCGCTTTATCTCCCCATGCGTGGAAGTGCCCTATGCTCTCTAAGCTGTGTTTTTTAGATGTTTCAGGACACACCGTACACTTCTCCAGAGTGGCTGTTGGCAATGTACATCCCGCCCATCAGTGTAGCAAGGCTCCCATTTCTCCATGGCCTGTCCTGCATTTCTGGTTTTGACACTTTTTTCAGCATGGCCCTTTTGACCGATGGGAAGCGAGACTTCTTTGTAGCGCTGATTTGCCTTTCCAGGTGGCTTGGTTGGCCAAAAAGGGCGTATGCGTTTTTTCCTGAATATATTCAGGAAAAAACGCATACGCCCTTTTTGGCCAAGGGCATCATTGTCAACGTTTTGCCGCTTTTCATGTGCTTTAAAGGCGATTCGAATCTACCTCCTGAAATCTGTTTCCTGCAATTCTGCCTTGATTTCAAATCCTCTTCTTTGCCTTCCCTCAATATATTTGTGGACGACAGTTATCATTTATAACTCTGCAGGTTTGTGAATTGCAGTGCCCTGAAGCTCCATTTTACAAGTCGATTTTTTGGGAGCCGGCCGCAAAAGCGCCGGATGGCTTCAGGCCCTGTTCTGGTTCCGGGGGGCAGGCTGAGCCTGTGGTTCATTCTTCTTCCTGATGGGAAAATAGAGTGACCTGTGCCTGTCCCAACACCAAGAGCTAGTCTCTCATTGGTTCCCCGTCTTCCCGTTCATCCTCAGGACAAATTGCAACCTGTACGGAACAGGAGGTTAAAGGTGCTGATGCTCCAAGTAGGGAGATTGCTAGTAAAGTGGCTGGAATGGCGAACCCGAGCACAAGGAGATGAGAAATGAGGTGCGTTTTAGAAACCTTTCCCCATCACACGGTGTACCATCTTCTGGGTTTCTCATGCATGTTTTCGATGTAGGAAGATGCCCTTGAACCTGGAGATTTGGGACCCATGCGATGGGTAGCACGCAGTATTACTTTAAAGGGTCTGCGTTTGCTCACCCAACCTCACCAAACCTCTCAGCCCCAAGAGTGTCCACCCTTATGTCTCATCCAGCTGTGGGTCTAGATATGGTCAATCCAGGTTGCATCACAGCCCCTGAACGAATTGTGTAAGAATTTCTCTCTCTTTCCCTGTCTTTGTTTCATGGGTTTTTAAAAGTAATTTATTTTTATAATGGGGTTTAGCTGCTTTTCACGGCTGTGTTTAGGCCGCTTTACACCCACTTGACACACTAACAGAGAGATATCAATACATAGGTTTTAAGATTATTACTAGTCAGATATATTCTTGTGCGGTGAATCGGGCGTGTTGAGTCCAGTTCTCTGAGCAAGGAGTAGGTCTTGTCTATTCCATATTGGGTTTATGGAACGGTATCTGAGCTAATTTGAAACTCTTGTTTTATGTATCACCCCACCTCACCTTTCCCGTTAAGCAGCCATAGTGTGTTTTCTGCATGTGTGACTCTGTTCTGTTTTGTAATTCAGTTCAAGTGTAACGGTTTTTACATTCCCTCTATAAGTGACACCTTATGAGAAGTGTCCTTTTCTGTGTGACTTATTTCACTTAGAATCGTCTTACCTAAATCCACTCATCATGCTGCTACTAGCCTTATGACATTGATTTCATGGCTGAGTGATATTCCATTGTACATAAGGACCACAACTTTTGTATCCATTTTTCGCTTTCCTGGGATATTTAAGGTGGAAGGAAGTGGAGGTCCTTGTCAACAGAGCAGCCCTAAACTTTGGGGTGCTTGTGTCTTGCTGATTTTCAATTTTCCCGCTTTATCTCCCCATGCGTGGAAGTGCCCTATGCTCTCTAAGCTGTGTTTTTTAGATGTTTCAGGACACACCGTACACTTCTCCAGAGTGGCTGTTGGCAATGTACATCCCGCCCATCAGTGTAGCAAGGCTCCCATTTCTCCATGGCCTGTCCTGCATTTCTGGTTTTGACACTTTTTTCAGCATGGCCCTTTTGACCGATGGGAAGCGAGACTTCTTTGTAGCGCTGATTTGCCTTTCCAGGTGGCTTGGTTGGCCAAAAAGGGCGTATGCGTTTTTTCCTGAATATATTCAGGAAAAAACGCATACGCCCTTTTTGGCCAAGGGCATCATTGTCAACGTTTTGCCGCTTTTCATGTGCTTTAAAGGCGATTCGAATCTACCTCCTGAAATCTGTTTCCTGCAATTCTGCCTTGATTTCAAATCCTCTTCTTTGCCTTCCCTCAATATATTTGTGGACGACAGTTATCATTTATAACTCTGCAGGTTTGTGAATTGCAGTGCCCTGAAGCTCCATTTTACAAGTCGATTTTTTGGGAGCCGGCCGCAAAAGCGCCGGATGGCTTCAGGCCCTGTTCTGGTTCCGGGGGGCAGGCTGAGCCTGTGGTTCATTCTTCTTCCTGATGGGAAAATAGAGTGACCTGTGCCTGTCCCAACACCAAGAGCTAGTCTCTCATTGGTTCCCCGTCTTCCCGTTCATCCTCAGGACAAATTGCAACATGTACGGAACAGGAGGTTAAAGGTGCTGATGCTCCAAGTAGGGAGATTGCTAGTAAAGTGGCTGGAATGGCGAACCCGAGCACAAGGAGATGAGAAATGAGGTGCGTTTTAGAAACCTTTCCCCATCACACGGTGTACCATCTTCTGGGTTTCTCATGCATGTTTTCGATGTAGGAAGATGCCCTTGAACCTGGAGATTTGGGACCCATGCGATGGGTAGCACGCAGTATTACTTTAAAGGGTCTGCGTTTGCTCACCCAACCTCACCAAACCTCTCAGCCCCAAGAGTGTCCACCCTTATGTCTCATCCAGCTGTGGGTCTAGATATGGTCAATCCAGGTTGCATCACAGCCCCTGAACGAATTGTGTAAGAATTTCTCTCTCTTTCCCTGTCTTTGTTTCATGGGTTTTTAAAAGTAATTTATTTTTATAATGGGGTTTAGCTGCTTTTCACGGCTGTGTTTAGGCCGCTTTACACCCACTTGACACACTAACAGAGAGATATCAATACATAGGTTTTAAGATTATTACTAGTCAGATATATTCTTGTGCGGTGAATCGGGCGTGTTGAGTCCAGTTCTCTGAGCAAGGAGTAGGTCTTGTCTATTCCATATTGGGTTTATGGAACGGTATCTGAGCTAATTTGAAACTCTTGTTTTATGTATCACCCCACCTCACCTTTCCCGTTAAGCAGCCATAGTGTGTTTTCTGCATGTGTGACTCTGTTCTGTTTTGTAATTCAGTTCAAGTGTAACGGTTTTTACATTCCCTCTATAAGTGACACCTTATGAGAAGTGTCCTTTTCTGTGTGACTTATTTCACTTAGAATCGTCTTACCTAAATCCACTCATCATGCTGCTACTAGCCTTATGACATTGATTTCATGGCTGAGTGATATTCCATTGTACATAAGGACCACAACTTTTGTATCCATTTTTCGCTTTCCTGGGATATTTAAGGTGGAAGGAAGTGGAGGTCCTTGTCAACAGAGCAGCCCTAAACTTTGGGGTGCTTGTGTCTTGCTGATTTTCAATTTTCCCGCTTTATCCCCCCATGCGTGGAAGTGCCCTATGCTCTCTAAGCTGTGTTTTTTAGATGTTTCAGGACACACCGTACACTTCTCCAGAGTGGCTGTTGGCAATGTACATCCCTCCCATCAGTGTAGCAAGGCTCCCATTTCTCCATGGCCTGTCCTGCATTTCTGGTTTTGACACTTTTTTCAGCATGGCCCTTTTGACCGATGGGAAGCGAGACTTCTTTGTAGCGCTGATTTGCCTTTCCAGGTGGCTTGGTTGGCCAAAAAGGGCGTATGCGTTTTTTCCTGAATATATTCAGGAAAAAACGCATACGCCCTTTTTGGCCAAGGGCATCATTGTCAACGTTTTGCCGCTTTTCATGTGCTTTAAAGGCGATTCGAATCTACCTCCTGAAATCTGTTTCCTGCAATTCTGCCTTGATTTCAAATCCTCTTCTTTGCCTTCCCTCAATATATTTGTGGACGAGAGTTGTCATTTATAACTCTGCAGGTTTGTGAATTGCAGTGCCCTGAAGCTCCATTTTACAAGTCGCTTTTTCGGGAGCCGGCCGCAAAAGCGCCGGATGGCTTCAGGCCCTGTTCTGGTTCCGGGGGGCAGGCTGAGCCTGTGGTTAATTCTTCTTCCTGATGGGAAAATAGAGTGACCTGTGCCTGTCCCAACACCAAGAGCTAGTCTCTCATTGGTTCTCCGTCTTCCCGTTCATCCTCAGGACAAATTGCAACCTGTACGGAACAGGAGGTTAAAGGTGCTGATGCTCCAAGTAGGGAGATTGCTAGTAAAGTGGCTGGAATGGCGAACCCGAGCACAAGGAGATGAGAAATGAGGTGCGTTTTAGAAACCTTTCCCCATCACACGGTGTACCATCTTCTGGGTTTCTCATGCATGTTTTCGATGTAGGAAGATGCCCTTGAACCTGGAGATTTGGGACCCATGCGATGGGTAGCACGCAGTATTACTATAAAGGGTGTGCGTTTGCTCACCCAACCTCACCAAACCTCTCAGCCCCAAGAGTGTCCACCCTTATGTCTCATCCAGCTGTGGGTCTAGATATGGTCAATCCAGGTTGCATCACAGCCCCTGAACGAATTGTGTAAGAATTTCTCTCTCTTTCCCTGTCTTTGTTTCATGGGTTTTTAAAAGTAATTTATTTTTATAATGGGGTTTAGCTGCTTTTCACGGCTGTGTTTAGGCCGCTTTACACCCACTTGACACACTAACAGAGAGATATCAATACATAGGTTTTAAGATTATTACTAGTCAGATATATTCTTGTGCGGTGAATCGGGCGTGTTGAGTCCAGTTCTCTGAGCAAGGAGTAGGTCTTGTCTATTCCATATTGGGTTTATGGAACGGTATCTGAGCTAATTTGAAACTCTTGTTTTATGTATCACCCCACCTCACCTTTCCCGTTAAGCAGCCATAGTGTGTTTTCTGCATGTGTGACTCTGTTCTGTTTTGTAATTCAGTTCAAGTGTAACGGTTTTTACATTCCCTCTATAAGTGACACCTTATGAGAAGTGTCCTTTTCTGTGTGACTTATTTCACTTAGAATCGTCTTACCTAAATCCACTCATCATGCTGCTACTAGCCTTATGACATTGATTTCATGGCTGAGTGATATTCCATTGTACATAAGGACCACAACTTTTGTATCCATTTTTCGCTTTCCTGGGATATTTAAGGTGGAAGGAAGTGGAGGTCCTTGTCAACAGAGCAGCCCTAAACTTTGGGGTGCTTGTGTCTTGCTGATTTTCAATTTTCCCGCTTTATCTCCCCATGCGTGGAAGTGCCCTATGCTCTCTAAGCTGTGTTTTTTAGATGTTTCAGGACACACCGTACACTTCTCCAGAGTGGCTGTTGGCAATGTACATCCCGCCCATCAGTGTAGCAAGGCTCCCATTTCTCCATGGCCTGTCCTGCATTTCTGGTTTTGACACTTTTTTCAGCATGGCCCTTTTGACCGATGGGAAGCGAGACTTCTTTGTAGCGCTGATTTGCCTTTCCAGGTGGCTTGGTTGGCCAAAAAGGGCGTATGCGTTTTTTCCTGAATATATTCAGGAAAAAACGCATACGCCCTTTTTGGCCAAGGGCATCATTGTCAACGTTTTGCCGCTTTTCATGTGCTTTAAAGGCGATTCGAATCTACCTCCTGAAATCTGTTTCCTGCAATTCTGCCTTGATTTCAAATCCTCTTCTTTGCCTTCCCTCAATATATTTGTGGACGAGAGTTGTCATTTATAACTCTGCAGGTTTGTGAATTGCAGTGCCCTGAAGCTCCATTTTACAAGTCGCTTTTTCGGGAGCCGGCCGCAAAAGCGCCGGATGGCTTCAGGCCCTGTTCTGGTTCCGGGGGGCAGGCTGAGCCTGTGGTTAATTCTTCTTCCTGATGGGAAAATAGAGTGACCTGTGCCTGTCCCAACACCAAGAGCTAGTCTCTCATTGGTTCCCCGTCTTCCCGTTCATCCTCAGGACAAATTGCAACCTGTACGGAACAGGAGGTTAAAGGTGCTGATGCTCCAAGTAGGGAGATTGCTAGTAAAGTGGCTGGAATGGCGAACCCGAGCACAAGGAGATGAGAAATGAGGTGCGTTTTAGAAACCTTTCCCCATCACACGGTGTACCATCTTCTGGGTTTCTCATGCATGTTTTCGATGTAGGAAGATGCCCTTGAACCTGGAGATTTGGGACCCATGCGATGGGTAGCACGCAGTATTACTATAAAGGGTGTGCGTTTGCTCACCCAACCTCACCAAACCTCTCAGCCCCAAGAGTGTCCACCCTTATGTCTCATCCAGCTGTGGGTCTAGATATGGTCAATCCAGGTTGCATCACAGCCCCTGAACGAATTGTGTAAGAATTTCTCTCTCTTTCCCTGTCTTTGTTTCATGGGTTTTTAAAAGTAATTTATTTTTATAATGGGGTTTAGCTGCTTTTCACGGCTGTGTTTAGGCCGCTTTACACCCACTTGACACACTAACAGAGAGATATCAATACATAGGTTTTAAGATTATTACTAGTCAGATATATTCTTGTGCGGTGAATCGGGCGTGTTGAGTCCAGTTCTCTGAGCAAGGAGTAGGTCTTGTCTATTCCATATTGGGTTTATGGAACGGTATCTGAGCTAATTTGAAACTCTTGTTTTATGTATCACCCCACCTCACCTTTCCCGTTAAGCAGCCATAGTGTGTTTTCTGCATGTGTGACTCTGTTCTGTTTTGTAATTCAGTTCAAGTGTAACGGTTTTTACATTCCCTCTATAAGTGACACCTTATGAGAAGTGTCCTTTTCTGTGTGACTTATTTCACTTAGAATCGTCTTACCTAAATCCACTCATCATGCTGCTACTAGCCTTATGACATTGATTTCATGGCTGAGTGATATTCCATTGTACATAAGGACCACAACTTTTGTATCCATTTTTCGCTTTCCTGGGATATTTAAGGTGGAAGGAAGTGGAGGTCCTTGTCAACAGAGCAGCCCTAAACTTTGGGGTGCTTGTGTCTTGCTGATTTTCAATTTTCCCGCTTTATCTCCCCATGCGTGGAAGTGCCCTATGCTCTCTAAGCTGTGTTTTTTAGATGTTTCAGGACACACCGTACACTTCTCCAGAGTGGCTGTTGGCAATGTACATCCCGCCCATCAGTGTAGCAAGGCTCCCATTTCTCCATGGCCTGTCCTGCATTTCTGGTTTTGACACTTTTTTCAGCATGGCCCTTTTGACCGATGGGAAGCGAGACTTCTTTGTAGCGCTGATTTGCCTTTCCAGGTGGCTTGGTTGGCCAAAAAGGGCGTATGCGTTTTTTCCTGAATATATTCAGGAAAAAACGCATACGCCCTTTTTGGCCAAGGGCATCATTGTCAACGTTTTGCCGCTTTTCATGTGCTTTAAAGGCGATTCGAATCTACCTCCTGAAATCTGTTTCCTGCAATTCTGCCTTGATTTCTAATCCTCTTCTTTGCCTTCCCTCAATATATTTGTGGACGAGAGTTGTCATTTATAACTCTGCAGGTTAGTGAATTGCAGTGCCCTGAAGCTCCATTTTACAAGTCGCTTTTTCGGGAGCCGGCCGCAAAAGCGCCGGATGGCTTCAGGCCCTGTTCTGGTTCCGGGGGGCAGGCTGAGCCTGTGGTTAATTCTTCTTCCTGATGGGAAAATAGAGTGACCTGTGCCTGTCCCAACACCAAGAGCTAGTCTCTCATTGGTTCCCCGTCTTCCCGTTCATCCTCAGGACAAATTGCAACCTGTACGGAACAGGAGGTTAAAGGTGCTGATGCTCCAAGTAGGGAGATTGCTAGTAAAGTGGCTGGAATGGCGAACCCGAGCACAAGGAGATGAGAAATGAGGTGCGTTTTAGAAACCTTTCCCCATCACACGGTGTACCATCTTCTGGGTTTCTCATGCATGTTTTCGATGTAGGAAGATGCCCTTGAACCTGGAGATTTGGGACCCATGCGATGGGTAGCACGCAGTATTACTTTAAAGGGTCTGCGTTTGCTCACCCAACCTCACCAAACCTCTCAGCCCCAAGAGTGTCCACCCTTATGTCTCATCCAGCTGTGGGTCTAGATATGGTCAATCCAGGTTGCATCACAGCCCCTGAACGAATTGTTTAAGAATTTCTCTCTCTTTCCCTGTCTTTGTTTCATGGGTTTTTAAAAGTAATTTATTTTTATAATGGGGTTTAGCTGCTTTTCACGGCTGTGTTTAGGCCGCTTTACACCCACTTGACACACTAACAGAGAGATATCAATACATAGGTTTTAAGATTATTACTAGTCAGATATATTCTTGTGCGGTGAATCGGGCGTGTTGAGTCCAGTTCTCTGAGCAAGGAGTAGGTCTTGTCTATTCCATATTGGGTTTATGGAACGGTATCTGAGCTAATTTGAAACTCTTGTTTTATGTATCACCCCACCTCACCTTTCCCGTTAAGCAGCCATAGTGTGTTTTCTGCATGTGTGACTCTGTTCTGTTTTGTAATTCAGTTCAAGTGTAACGGTTTTTACATTCCCTCTATAAGTGACACCTTATGAGAAGTGTCCTTTTCTGTGTGACTTATTTCACTTAGAATCGTCTTACCTAAATCCACTCATCATGCTGCTACTAGCCTTATGACATTGATTTCATGGCTGAGTGATATTCCATTGTACATAAGGACCACAACTTTTGTATCCATTTTTCGCTTTCCTGGGATATTTAAGGTGGAAGGAAGTGGAGGTCCTTGTCAACAGAGCAGACCTAAACTTTGGGGTGCTTGTGTCTTGCTGATTTTCAATTTTCCCGCTTTATCCCCCCATGCGTGGAAGTGCCCTATGCTCTCTAAGCTGTGTTTTTTAGATGTTTCAGGACACACCGTACACTTCTCCAGAGTGGCTGTTGGCAATGTACATCCCTCCCATCAGTGTAGCAAGGCTCCCATTTCTCCATGGCCTGTCCTGCATTTCTGGTTTTGACACTTTTTTCAGCCTGGCCCTTTTGACCGATGGGAAGCGAGACTTCTTTGTAGCGCTGATTTGCCTTTCCAGGTTGCTTGGTTGGCCAAAAAGGGCGTATGCGTTTTTTCCTGAATATATTCAGGAAAAAACGCATACGCCCTTTTTGGCCAAGGGCATCATTGTCAACGTTTTGCCGCTTTTCATGTGCTTTAAAGGCGATTCGAATCTACCTCCTGAAATCTGTTTCCTGCAATTCTGCCTTGATTTCAAATCCTCTTCTTTGCCTTCCCTCAATATATTTGTGGACGAGAGTTATCATTTATAACTCTGCAGGTTTGTGAATTGCAGTGCCCTGAAGCTCCATTTTACAAGTCGCTTTTTGGGAGCCGGCCGCAAAAGCGCCGGATGGCTTCAGGCCCTGTTCTGGTTCCGGGGGGCAGGCTGAGCCTGTGGTTCATTCTTCTTCCTGATGGGAAAATAGAGTGACCTGTGCCTGTCCCAACACCAAGAGCTAGTCTCTCATTGGTTCCCCGTCTTCCCGTTCATCCTCAGGACAAATTGCAACCTGTACGGAACAGGAGGTTAAAGGTTCTGATGCTCCAAGTAGGGAGATTGCTAGTAAAGTGGCTGGAATGGCGAACCCGAGCACAAGGAGATGAGAAATGAGGTGCGTTTTAGAAACCTTTCCCCATCACACGGTGTACCATCTTCTGGGTTTCTCATGCATGTTTTCGATGTAGGAAGATGCCCTTGAACCTGGAGATTTGGGACCCATGCGATGGGTAGCACGCAGTATTACTTTAAAGGGTCTGCGTTTGCTCACCCAACCTCACCAAACCTCTCAGCCCCAAGAGTGTCCACCCTTATGTCTCATCCAGCTGTGGGTCTAGATATGGTCAATCCAGGTTGCATCACAGCCCCTGAACGAATTGTGTAAGAATTTCTCTCTCTTTCCCTGTCTTTGTTTCATGGGTTTTTAAAAGTAATTTATTTTTATAATGGGGTTTAGCTGCTTTTCACGGCTGTGTTTAGGCCGCTTTACACCCACTTGACACACTAACAGAGAGATATCAATACATAGGTTTTAAGATTATTACTAGTCAGATATATTCTTGTGCGGTGAATTGGGCGTGTTGAGTCCAGTTCTCTGAGCAAGGAGTAGGTCTTGTCTATTCCATATTGGGTTTATGGAACGGTATCTGAGCTAATTTGAAACTCTTGTTTTATGTATCACCCCACCTCACCTTTCCCGTTAAGCAGCCATAGT